>NC_041065.1:13414358-13780608 GCF_900634775.1 Gouania willdenowi
ATTCCCGAACGGAGGTTTACATTAGATAATTCCGCTTTAGGTCTGGGGGTTGGGAAGTTTCTGATTGGACAGGGGGAGAACGTGACGTATCACGTCTAACAGGAAAAACACACAACAAACCTTTTATTGTCGGCTATAACATAGACGACCACACATGAGAACTGTTTTCACCTTTATTACGATTGTAGTTTTGAAGCAGCAGCTCGACAATAACACATGGTTTCAGTTTGGACCGCGGAGCGGAAGAGAGATAGGAACTAATCACCGGTAAATAAAGCCCAGTTAACCTCTGGAAAACACTTACCAGGAATAAATATTTGCTCCCTGGTAAAGATAGTAGCTGGTACAACAACTAGTCAAATGATGGTGATATTACAGCCTGTGCAGCAGTACGGGGACGCATTTACTCCGGTGAAGCCTGTTCCGTTTACCGCGTTTACCGAGGTCCTTGTGTGTTTAACAAATCCGTGTGTGTCCGTGTGAAAGTCTGCATGTTTATGCCTCCGTTCATCCACCCTTTTCATTATACCCATTGTCTTTTAAGGCTCCTATCAAATAGTCCAGGCTAGAGTCTGGGCCGCTGCCATCTTGGATTATGTCGTCACCAGCGCGTCATTGCCGCAAGTCGCACAAGCGCAGAACGATACGAATTAACTTCAAGAGGTTTGAACCAAGTTGAGTGTTTACAAGAAAGAGGAATTATCTCATTCGGAATTAAAAACGGAATAAACCAGCCACCTAATCCGGAATGAACTTTAATTCGAAATGAAATTAGCATTAGGAATTATGTGTTTACAAGGTCAGGTTAAAGTGCTGCTCTCATGAGCCAGGGTTGGGGTCAATTATAATTGTAATTGCGTGATTAATAACTAAATACAACTATGATGTAATTAAAGTTGTAATTGTAATTGAGTTCAGATAATTGACTTTGTGACTGTAATTGGCATGGAAATTCTATAAACGCTGTCATTGACAATGTAATTAAACACAAAACTCTGGAGCCGTTTTACGTTCTATTGCCCACACATAGGCCTATGTAGTTAACAGTTATTAAAATATGTTTCATACCAAGCTTGCCTTGAGGATCATTTTATCATTTAAAAAGATTAATCAAGGGTTATACTGACAGAAAAAAGGCTCCAACGCCCACACCAAAAATATTAATACCAATATTTTCATTGATTAGGAAGCCTAACAAGGTAACCAAGATGTGAAAAACAAAATAAATTATCGCTAATCATTTTTCAGTGTATTTTACAGCTGTCAAAACTGAACCGTCATCATAAGAGATGCTAACAGAAAGCTAGCACATGAGTTTCACGGCCTTATTTATTAAAGGCTTAGTAATTGTGATTAATCGTAATTGAACTTGACTTTCAGGGGTAAAATGATAATTGTAATTTTAATTGTAATTGAAAAAAAAAAAATGCTGGTCAAAAATGTAATTGACTCCAAACCTGCACACGTCACTCAAACCATGTTATTCTTCATGCCAAATTACACCCAAAATTTAAATCAAGGGGTTTACTAACAGAAAAAAGGCTCAAACGCCCACACCAAAAATATTAATACCAATATTTATATTAATTAGGAAGTCTAAAAAGGTAACCAATGTATCAAAAAAAACAAACTATTAAATGGTAGATAATCTTTTTTCAGTGTGTTTTACAGCTGGTTTGGGTCAAAACTGACTCGTTCTATGGGTTTATTTATTAAAAGGCTCAGTAATTGTGATTAATTGTAATTGAACTTTAGTAATTATAAGTGACTTTCAGGGGGGAAATGATAATTGTAACTGTAATTGTAAGTGAAAAATGTGAGTCAAAGTTATCATAATTGTGTTGTAATTATTGAACATGAGTAATTGAATAAGTAATTGTAATGTAAATGACCCCAACCCATGCACACAGCACTCAAACCATTTTATGCCAAATTACACAATAAGTGAATCAGCCATTTTATCTATTTATTATTTCATGTAAAATGCCATTAGAGGTTAGCAGCATACCTTAGTATGTAATGTTGTTTTATAAAATAAGATAATGCAGTTCCTCCTCCTCCAAAACTGCACTGTACACAGAAATATATCTACTTTGACACATGAACGTGCCTTCGTCTTGGGACAGCATAGGAGCCACTTATAGGGAGATGTGGGCTTGAGCCTCCAAATGTGTACACATACATGGGAGAGGTCAAATCAGACCACATTTTTAATCTGATGAGGAACAATTTTATGGGAAGTGGTAGATTGCAACAAGGCTAATTATGTTCCCTCCAGCCGCACTCTCCCTACCCCCCTGGCCCCCCCCCCCGATTTCTCGGCCTGCCAATGGCGCTAGACGGTGCATCCTTTCCCTACAACACCCTGTGCTGCTGCTGCTGCTGCAGCACCACGCAGGCAAAGGCTGGTATTAGCTTGTACCAGGCGAGGACAGGGGAAGGACTGGATCTGTCAGAGTGCATCGGCTCTCAGGCGCTCGCATTTGCCGGTGCAGTGCCTCCGCCTCGGCCCCTGCCACACTCCCACTCATTAATGGCCCCGGCCCTGACAACTGATCCTAATTGCCTTTGAACAGCTCTTCATGTATTATTGGTGCCTGACTGCCTTGGTTCATGTCAACAAGGCATGGAAATCAAGGACAGGAAATCCACAGCTAACATCCCTCTTTGTCTTTTATGTGCGTACAGTGTGTTGACATTTAAAGGTAGTTTACCATCGTGTATTTGCACACAATAGTTATGTGTGTGCACCACAGTGACCCTTTTGGTGCTCCTATACAATTAATTTAGTGATTATAGATAAGAGTATCCATGACAGTAGATTCGGGACCAAGTTATAATTTTATTTTAATTTTTTTTATCATTTTTTTTGCCTTGTCTGCACATGCACTACATGAAGTGCAATCTTTTTTATGACAGCGATGCATGTTTTGTTATTGCAAGCTACATTTTTAAACACGTGAAAATATTAGCTATCGTAAATATACGTTTTTTAATACATTTAATAAATTGTAAATTATTTTCCACAGCTTATGTTGGGGGGGGAGAAAAAAAAATAAAGATTATTGAGATAAACAATGATACGGTGTACACCTGTGTGTTTTTATCAAGCAGGCATCTGAAAAGCTTCACCTTAAGATTTCCACCCGCCACACGCATCTGCCACGACACTTGCGCTATTACAATTGCAATCACAAACACTCCGTCAAAACACATCAATTACTCGCTGCCGCATGTGTGAATTATTACCCCATATCTAACTATTTACTTCCGATTTCACCCTTCTATTTGGATACTGAGAAACGCCGAGGTGGGGTTGGTTTGACTTTTTATTTGTGGCAGGAAATAACTGAACAGTGAATGCATAGATAAAAGCATAGCAGCGTGTCCTGTCCACTCCCATCACTGTCTGTGGGAGGAGAGACGTATGACCATCCCATTACTATGGTAACTAGCCACTATATTCAGAGCTGCCCGGGTGTGTTTCTTCCCCTTACGGTGACGAAAGGGCATAGCTGACAGGACCTGCACACACACACACACTCTCTCTCTCTCTCTCTCTCCGTTTCTCTCTCTCTCTCTCTTTCACGCACACACACACACCTACAAAAACACACAGATAGGAACCGTCTGAGGCTCGTACACGCGTGGCAAATATAGGCAGAACAATACAGCAGCAAACACCCACATGCACCCATGTGGTGACAAACTGATAGAGAACAGCATTAAGAAACATAACCAGCTGCTTTTTCCAACCTAAGTCAATAACAGATACATTTTATAGGGGTTTTGCAGAAAAAATGTGACTTAAACAAACACAATATTTACAAAGTAGCCTAAATGATAAAGGCTTTTTTTGTTCAAAATGATGCATAAATGAATGCTATAATGATCCTAAAGGCAATGCATTGGTCGCCTTTTGGTTTGAAGTACAGATGTACTTAACTAAAACATTTGTGTTTTACATATGATTTACTTATATTATTATATTAGTATTTAAATCCTATAAATTGCAGCCACTGGGTAAAAATGATTATTTCACCCATATGAAACCCTTTTTCACAGCTTGTACTTTTGCAGTGTATTTTTGGTTATAAACTCAGTATCTTCACTTTTATGCAATTATAACTGTTTAAATAGATATATAAAAAATAAAAAAATCAAACTTGGGTTGAAATTTAAACACCAGTTGTTCATTCGATGTAATCTAGACAAAACGCAGGTTTCCACACGTCAGCATCTAATGTGACCTGGATTTGTCAATGGGATTTACAGCACACGTACGTTTAGTTGTTGTTGTTGTAGAGTTATTGCAAAATTTTACATTCTTTACCTACATGTTTTTAGTAAATACAACGGTAATGTGTGTTACCGTGTATCTTTCGTAGGTCACTGGATTGATTCCACCTTTTTTTTTTTTTGGTATTTGTTTGTTTTTTATTTAGCTTTTTATAAATATTAAATCATTTAAACTCATATAAATAACAAACAGAGATCATAAAATTCTGTTCAACTCCCAGACTTCACTGGTGAATATTGTAGATTTTTATGCGAATACTTTGAAGGGTGGAAAAGGAAAACTAGAAAGAAAACCCAAAGAGACTCATGTGCTGTCTAGCCATGTCTGTCTGTGGTTTGATCAGAGCAGGAAGCTGGAAGCCTTCTTTAATGCAGCCATACTGCCATCTGTTGAGATAAAGTGGTACTACACATCTGTGGAAGTTATTCCTTCTCTATTTGTGTTTACTGTACTATTTTTTGTATTTACTGCAACAGAAGCCATACTGACCTCCTTGAATGAGACACATTTTTGATCATCAAGCACCCATTGGATTATTTTACTTCTGATATGTACAGAATAATCCACCAGGTTAAGTTTTTTGCCCCCATTATCAGTAAGATTAGAGAGATGGAGCTTCATCATTCGAAAAAAATAAAAATAAATAAAAAGTAAATACAGAACAGAGAAGGTAGTCACAGCTGGAGAAGCATAAAAACTGGGGGCTGAGGGTTACAGTATCAGCATCATTCAGTCGGACAACATGCCCCTCAGCGGAAACGGCGAGACCCTCCCCGATTCTCCCGAATTAGGGAGATTAGCGGGAAAGCGCATAATGCAGGATGATGGAATTTGTCATCATTTGCATTGTCCTGGAAAAAAAAGATGTGGCTTGATAGAGCGATGCATGGAGGAGCTTGTCATGTCCCACGGGCAGGTCATAGAGGAAGCTTGGCAGAAATGATTTTTGCGATATGTGCATCAGTCGTAAAAGCCTCACAACCAATTTGTCAAAAAAATGTGAGGCTGGGACATTTGAAGGCAGCAGGGAATTTTGCCTATAACACAATGAATAAAATAATAAAAAAAAACACATGCCCCTTCCATCACTCTTCATTCACAGCCCAGCTCTTGTGTGGCATCGTACTCCAACATAGCAGACAATTTTATTACTTCAGCTCTGGATATTTGCTTTATCATATCCCTTTATTCTAACATCATTTCAGCAGCAGGAAGCCGACACATCAAAACACAAAAGCCCTTTAAATTGTGTCGAAACTAGTTTAATTTGACTTTTATTGCTTTACGTGTCTAAGATGAATGTTTTTTTTTTTTGTTTTGTATACTTTTGGTAGTTGACACCCGGATGCATCTCCCTGAGAACCCAACAGTCAGGGTTATGTGACCTTGGTTCGAGTCCTGAGTGGCAGTTATGAACAGCATTAAGTTGACCAGAGCTGACATGGCGGTGTTAGTCCTCCACACAGCTGAGTGTTTATGATGTGGGCAAGTCGAGGGCAGACATAACAGGCAGAAACGAGAAACACATATGAGCGCAAAGAAAGAGTGGGGGATTGGGTGGGGGGGGGTATTCAGTGTTCTGTAGCTCATTATAATCATATATATCTTATTTTTACAATATGTATTTGTCCTTTTAAAAGAAACGTTGCTTATGAAATCCTTGCAGTTTGATTTCTGTTAAAATTGCGTTAAAACCCTGAGAAAATATGTTCAGAAATGGCTGATGCTTGTCTCTCTTTGTGCATTTCCTACGACTATTTATGTCTCAGTTTAAGTAACGCTGATGTTGTGTGACAGTTGAGCATACAGGGGTTAGGCTCAAACTGGAGCACAAACAGGAAGGGGAAAAAAAAAAATCGAGACAGCAGGAAGAAGAAATTGATGAATATAAAAAAAAAAAAAAAGCCACATATCATCTCCCCCTTCCTATGAAGCCTTAAATAAGAAGACGACTAACACGCTGAAGGATTCCGCAGAAGGGAGGAAGGTTGTGGTCGTGTCCTGAAAGGTTCGTATTTGTAGAAATGAGGTGTCGGAAGAGGCAGGATTTCCTCAGGGCGCGGCACAACATGAGCCCTGTTTCTTATCGTTTCCCGCTCGCAGACGTGATCTGCTTTGAATTCTCTAATGCTGGAAGAATCACACAGACTTGAAGCCAGTTTGAGATGAAATCTCCACTCACATCCCTGACAAACCGCCATCCAGCACACATGGATTAAAGGGGTTGCTGCGTATCAAATCCCCGCCAAAAAGGCGAGAAAATATACGCACTTTGATATATTTCAACCAAACTTCAGCCTCATTTATTTCATCTCTAAATTAGACTTTAGACAAGATCAAAGTGTTTGTAATTTATCGGATTGCTTTCATCTTCTGGATTATTCCATGTTTTTAATACAATCCTTTATTTTCAACAAAAGAAATGTCATTTGAATAGTCGTAATTGTTATAACATGCCATGGTGGACCTGAAAAAAACATCACAATAGATTCAGTGTAATTACATTTTATTTTAAAGCACCAAATACAACTCAGTCAACTCATTTTTAATAATTAATGCTGTCCCTTGTCTAATTTGGAGTCTTAATGTGCTTTCCACCTGTTGTCAAATGGTTTTATTGTTTTTTTTTCTATATGCTCCTGAAAACTAGAGAGAAAATTTTACCTCTTTGTGATTTTTGCCACTTTGAAGCTGAAACAACTCATGGTTTAGAACTGTGTCATTTTGTATTTGATGACATGTCTCCTCCAGGCACCAGGATTTTACTGAAAAATAATATATCCACGCTTCGAAGTGATAGAAAATTCTCTGTTTTATTTATTTATTTTTGTTAAATAAAAAAAAAATACGTTAAAAGTGTTGCTTACCCCACAGCAACAACAAAAAAAACCTTGTTTTGGGGCATAGTATTAAACTAAATAAAGAGCTATCAAGCAAGTTATTTATTAGCTAACCCTTATAAATCAATGTCATTTTTGTTAAAGCTGATATTCACTCTGACACCAGATTGTAACACCTGAAAGAAAAGAAAAAGAGTCCAAATCATCCCATTTAAAGATGTCTTTATAAAGTTTAGGATGTTCTTTAAAAACTCAAATGAGAGAAAATATGCAAAAATAAAAACTTCTTCTCAGGGTATTTTTTACATTGCCTGTCTAACAAATAGAATAAAACAATGATTTGTACTGTTATATAGTTAGATAATACACATATCTTAGTACTATAATTGTCATAAAAGCCATATGATTCCTTAATGTCACCCATTACGAGTATTATTTACATTTTACATCCTCTCATCATTACACCTTTAACGTGGTAACGTATGTCCTTCCAAAAGAGAAAAGTTACACCCTATTAATGTAACCCCTTTTTACACGTTTTGTATTATTTTCCTGTTTAAATTATGCATGAGGTCTCAATGGGGATAAATTTGACCATTAGCATATCTGATAGGAGATGTGGCGCTGTTTTCCTCCTCTGTCCTTGGAACCAGGCTGAAAAAGCTGACTGTTCGTCAATATCAGGTCATCTTATCCAGGCCCAACCTTCTTCCAAAGCTCTGCTAATGACGCTTCGAGACATCCTCAACACAATGACGCCCTGAGGGCTCTAACACCAACACGAGTGTAGTCCTAGAGCACAGTCTGGTCATCCGTTGAAGCCCTTTAGACAAAATAATGGCAATTAGCAACACCTCAGACTCACCAGCGTGAAAGGAGACTCTTTTAAAGGTGGAAACGGACACTGGCTGGTGCTTCCTGTGTACGTTCACGTGTAGTTTACAAACATATTGGAACACATGTCTTTGTAGTTAATGACCTTTGTGTGTGTCATTTGATTTTCCAACAAATGCATGTGCTTTAGGGTAAAGTCAGTGAAAAACATAAATCATAAGTGTTGAATTTAACTCTTATTAAATGCATACATATTTACGTATAACTGGGTTTACAGCTCATGTCTGTGAAGTTTCTGTAGACGCTAACATTTGAGTCGGAAAAAAAGTCGTGAATGAATTCAGCTTGAGTTTTTGCTGTAAAACCTAAGTACAGGCCACTTTGTGAACAGAGGATTCAAAATAAGCCAATGTGAACCATGTAAACACCGAAATACGACCCATTCTTCCTTTTCTCTGCGGGCCGTTTAGGCGGCTCAGGCTGGCGTTTGAAAAATACTTACCTTGTTATAGAAAGTTTAATGTCATGTGCAATTGTTTGACCCTTATGAATATTAAAGGTTCCCATCTCTTGCCCATTAAAAATGCATGCGGCATTGTGGTTGTTGATCACGTTTAGAACGCCCATGCAAATTGGACTGTCTTCCCTGTCAGCGCCCTAAGATGAATAATGTAGTTGTGTTGTATATTCAGGGACACACCATTGACAGTCAATTAACAAGTTTGATTGGTGTGTGAACTCATTCTTTTGAACTGTTAATTTTATGTAAATACTATTCACCCCCACCCCCCCACCCGCCTCTCACCCCCCAAACCAGGTTCAGCATATAGAGACGTTACCCCTCTCTCTTCCACAAAACCCCCTGATCCCCAATTTCACCTCCCACCAAGAGTAACCAGAGTGGGATCCTTAATAATTGATCATCACACACCTGCTTGGTGGAAGCTATGGGAGTCTGCCTTTAACAGTCAAGAGACCCCATGCTGGGCTCTTTTGATATTCAAATTGACAAATGTTTGTTGGCCTTTATGAATTCAGAATAGTGTGCGCACTCCTTTCATTGGGGCGAGCTTTGCTAAAAGATTCTGGCCACATGCGCGTTCATCCTGATGGATCTCTTCTGAGTTGGAGTGGATATGAAGGCATTTGATAGCTCTTAAATGGAATGCCAATGATAATTTGTTGTTGATGTGAGGGGAATGTGGCTTTTATGTCAGGCAGTCTCAGTAATGCATGCTATTGGGTGGATCATGCTCACAGGTAAATGATGGTGTGATTGATCCTAGCGGTTGATCCGAGCGGTTGAAAGCACTGCCGTGGAGGGCCTTATCTCCCCACGCCGTGCCTCACTTGCACTCTTCTCACTCGATTCTTGTCACTGACGCTGTCCCAATAATTTGGAGCGATGGAGGATGAAGATTCATCAGAGATGACAAGTGAACCCAGAAGCGGGGGATCATGGCGAACCCATTTGATTATGGAAATAAGCATGACCATGTCTGCCCTCTAGCTAAACAGCTCTGTAGCTATCATCACGTTCTGATTTTGGATCAGACGGATCTTCAAATGAGAGGGTTTGAAAATAGACAACGGAAAGAGTTTGGTTTTAGTGAAGTCGTAATACATTTGTTTCAGAATCTCAGTGTGAAGAGGATTACAAGTACTCAAGTTACTGTAATTAAGTTTCTTTTATGGGTGCTTGTAGTTTTATGAGTAAATCAGTCATTTTACTTGCACTTAAGTACGTTTTAAAATAAGTAAAGTTGTTTGTTACATTTCTACACCAGACCGTTACTGAGTAAATTATACAATTTTTGTTTTAAAATGACAAAAAACAAAAAAACGAAATAAATTAAATGATCAACGGACATTGTGAAACTACAAAAAAATAAAATAACCAGACAACAATCAAATGCATCACATCATAGCTGACCGACCAGATTATTAAACGTAATGCACCGCAATAAAACAGACACGAAACTCTAAAACATCTGTTTTAAAGTTCATAAATGTAGCTATACTTAGAGCCTGACTTTTTTTTTTAAACTGAATTCTTTAGTATTATTTTATTTTTAAAAAAAATTGTATATTTTGACAAACCTTTTATTCCATACAGAAGCTTTGTAAGTTCATACATGAGATGTTTACTGTATGCAAGGGAACCGTGACAAGATTTATTACTAAAAATAAACATGGAGGGTGAAAGTAACTAGTAAAAGTTGCTTATTTAATTGAGCTACTTTTTACTTGTACTTGAGTATTATACTGTATCAGTGCTCTTTACACCTCTGACTACTTGCTGCAATATAACAATAGTAATATCTTTTATATGGAGCTTTTTTGGGACTCAAAGCCACTTTACAGAAAAATAAAGAAATGAAGAAATAACAATAAAAGTAAAAGAAAGGTTAAGGAAAAGCAAGTTTGAAAAGGTGTTTTATTTTGTTGTTATAACAGGAAGAAATCTCCAGTAGAACCAGGTGCATGTGATACTACAATGTATGTAAATCGGTTCAGACGATCAATGCATGTCTAAAGAAAATGTCTTTTACTGATCAGAAATGACATTATAAAACACTCCTCAAAAAACACCTTTTCAAACTTGCTTTTCCTTAGTCTTTCTTTTACTTTTACTGTTATTTCTTCATTTCTTTATTTTTCTATATGGAGTTTTTTTCTTCCCTTTGTTGCCGAATGTTCATGTGGATCTTGTTGGGTTCTTTCTTTCTTACTATGAATTTTTGTTAGATTCTCTACTATATAAATAAAGTTGAATTGAATTGAATTTGAATCTTTTTGCACTGACCATTAGTGAATGTCTGGCGTAAATGTCGTATCATCCAAACAGTGATGGCCAACATGGTCTATAAAGACCTGACCCCTTCATTTCTGGATGCCTACCCGAATTAAACTGATTTTTTCAGGTTTTACGTTACTCGATAAGTGTTTTTTTTTTTCCTCCTAACTCCTATTAAACTGATATTTGAGCTCATTATCACATGCGTAATTATGCTTGTAAATAACAATGGTGTCACAAACTTTTTAATTAACATGCCTATTAAACAGGACACAGGATTACAATTTTCTTTTCTCACTTAAACAATAAGTTTGATCACTTTTAATTGAATCGTCGGTAACAGGATTCAAGGTCATAACTACTTAATTAAAGAATAATGATGCTTTCATCCCCAGGAGGAGGGTGTTTCCTCTCTTGAAGGGAAGGTGTTGCCTATTAATATTTAAAAAAAAAAAAAAAAAAAAAGTGAATCAAAAGGTCTTGGACATAATAATGTCTACTTTTCACAAACTGTTTATTAAGAATTATTGATATCAAATCAACCAATTAATAGAAATATGGGTGAAAACTACTAATAAGCTAATTCAACCTATTTAAATTTTTCAAACTCACAGTTGGCAAGTTCTAAATTGTAAAGGCCTTAGAAGATTTTCATATTTTTTACTGGGTTTTTTTAAATTTGGGACTATCTTGTGTAGTGGAAACTATCGTTGAATGTTTGGTATTTGTTAAGGGAGACGTTTAAGTCAGGCATAAATGTGGATTCCTGAAGTAAATTGGAGACAGTGAAGCGCAACTACATTTTTACCAACTCCAGCAAGTTCATTTTGTCTTACTTTTGAATAATTTTTTGACAATTTTTTCAGGAAGTTTACTTGGATCTCCTGACATGTTTCGACTCTCAACTGCCAGTCTTCTTCAGAGATGTCTGCCGATCGCTTTGATGTGTCCAATGCTTGGACACATATTTGTCCATGACTTTGGCGTAATAAATCCAACAAGTGCATTTTGTCTTCCCTTTGAAACTGTGTTCAAGCATTGGACACATCAAAGCACTCAGCAGATGCCTTTAAAGAAGCCTGGCAGTTGACAGTCGAAAACATGTCAGGAGATTTGATTTGATTTATTTATTTTTTGAACATGTGAAAATAAAAAAACAATACATATGAAATAAAAGGAATGTCACAGAACAAGTTAATTTCCAAAACAAGTCAAAAACACAAATTAAGAATATTTCAATAAAACAGTAACATGAAGTCTGACTTATTTAATCCTACCCCTCTTATTACCAGTATAACCAATTTATCTATAAACTACAATAAATCAAAGTAATGTTTACTTCAAAGTAAACTTCAAGGTAAAATGTACTTCAAAGTAAACTTCAAAGTAAAGTTTACTTCAAAATGAACTTTCTGAAAAAAGATGTCTGAATAAATGAAACCTTGACATATTATTCAGAAAGAAGACAAAATTAACTTGCTGGAATTATTACGCAGAAATCATACACTAAAACTGTGTCAAGCATTGGACACATCAAAGCAATCCGCAGATGCCTCTGAAGAAGACTGCCAGTTGACAGTAGAAAATAGGCCATTTGATCAAAGTAAGCTTCCTGAAAATTGTTGTCCGAATAAATGAAACCTTAACATACATTTTTGCCAGTCATTTGTAGTATTTGTGAATAGTTATTACCCTCCAAAGGACTACCATAAATACTATAAGATATGCTGAATATTTACAAATATTCCGCCACTGAAAAATCTACAAACTCTAAACTTATATGAGCACAAATTTCATATTCTGCCCCAATTTTGGTGTTTTGCGACAGCAAGCCTACTTGGATGAAGTAATATGTTTCTTGTGTCTTTTCCTTTTCTCCTTTAGTTGGATGAGTTGGTGTTCTGCGCTGGTCAAATCGCATTGGTCCCATGTACCATGCAGTTGCTAAAGGCTAGCACCTCCTCTCAGGCTCACTTAGCTTTCAGCCACATGAAGAAGGTTTTGGAAGCTGTCGTTAGCAGCTTGACTCTGGCTCATGTTGTCCAGGCTCATTGCTACACCACAAGGCACCAGGACATCCAGAAGATCAGGGCTATCTGGGAGAGCATGCTGAGGCCAGGACAAGAGGAGAAGGTCAGTTTGGTTGTGAAATAGGATGCATTCACTCTGACACAGTGAAATGAATGATTATACCTTAACAATGTTATACCCTTATAGTAGAGCTGAGCAATATATCTAGATTCAAGATATAACGAGTTTTCTATTTTGGAGAAAAAATAAATGAAATACTAATGTTTTCGGAGTCGCTGCTTACACTACTTCTCAGAACAGCATAAAAAGCGCAGTTTGATGGATTGCTGAGGGCATTCTAACTCAGATCTAATACTAAACAAGCCAAGTTATAGAACTCACTCATACGTGCTGTCCCTTAGAGGAGAAAAAGACTAAAGTGGCACATATTGTGAGTAAATGTGCCTATGTGGTATTTTGATCATCACATTTAACCCAAATCTGTCTTTCTGGTCAGACATAATTTGAAATAAAATGATCGAGATTTATATTGTATATCACTATTTTGAGAAAAAATATTGAGATATGGGTTTTGGTCTATATTGCCCAGCCACCGATCTGTAATATTAACATTTCCACCTGTTTTTTTTTTAATTTATTTTTTTATTTTTTTATCTATGAAATGGTCATGAGGAAGTAGTTTTACCTTGTTTTCCATAACACTTTAGACTTCTAATAATTGGCAGTTTTTTTTTAACATTTGTTACATGTTTTACCAGTATAATGTCATTTTAAAAATGAATAAAAACACAAAAACAAAATTGATTTTTTGAGATTTAGTTGGAAGAAAACAATGAAAGCTCACAGGATTAACAGATTTTTCAACAAATATATAACGTTTAGAATGTATAAAACTATTTACAATAAAAAAAATAAAATCATTAATTAAAGGACAGTAGAATTTTGATTTATTGCCATTATATATTGTATTTTTTAATATTGTAGTAAAGAGAGAGAGGTTTCTTTCTCCTCTTTGCCCCCTGGAGAGCCAAGCCACTGCTACTGATATTTACCAGTGAGTGCACTCATGAAAAGTTGATGATGTGGGAAACACTGGTGTCTTTGATAATGTGAAGCTTGGCACAGAGGCAGATGTCTTCCTCAGAGCCGCCCTAATCCTTTGCCCCCACACACCATTTTGGAGCTCCGTTCAACTCTCAGAGCAGCTTATCCCCCCTCTTTACCCTTCTTCCCTACCACCTCCCTTCATCCTTGCCGCCGCTCTGCCGACCCGGCTTACAACCCCTGCTCCGTACGTCGAATAGGAAGCTCCAGTCTCCCTTGGCAGCCCTTCTCCTCCCACAGTAATCTGTGTAGCCTTGGGAATAAGGCCTAAGGGAGAGAGGCAGTAGCCCACCTCCAACATGTGGCTTTGTGGTGTGGTGAACACAAGAGCGAGAGTGTCAACTTTATGTCAGCAGCACATTTTAACATATTATAGCCTGAAAAAAATCCAAATGTGTTTTTGAGCCAAAGATAGCACTTAAAAGCGAAATAGTGATGAATGAATTCCAAAATGTTTTTGGAGGTTCAGATGGTTCAGTAGAAAGCGGCTGCATTTAGTTAACTTATTCATCAGGCTTCGCTTTACGGTTGCTAACAGTCGAATAGACCAAATACGGCAGGAAGCAAGGTTAGCATACAGGCACGGGATGATAAATAACTGGGGACAAAGCTTTAGGGATGACATGTTAAAAGTCACAGCTAATGGACAACGTTGTCCATCTGTTTGTTGTGCTTCTGATACAGCATGTGACAGCAATCAGAAATATTCATGTTTTGACCCAGGCTTGCTACCAGGAGACAGTTTTCATGTCAGCTGATCTGCAGATTAGGCAACGCTAATAGACAGCTCATTGCATCCCTGTTGCAAAAAGGTGTCAAAAGCTAAACTGTTAAAAATGCCTATGCATATTCTTGTTCTTTATTCAATTTGAAGATTGCAAGTACAAAATAGAGCTACTTTTTTAGTTTAAAGTTACAACGTTGTCTATTCGCAAACACTCTGCAAGTGTGAGGATGTGACAATAGTTTGACAAGGACTTTTTAATACTTTTGATTGATTACTTGATAAAAAGTTAAATGAATGAGTAAAAAGCCAGGTAATGTCTACATTAATAGATATCTGAGTCATTGATGTGATGCCTAAATTTTATATTCAACTGCCTTTCTTCCAGTTAAAAAAGTTTAAATGCACATAAAGATACAATACTGTATATGTCCCCTATATAAGCACTTATGTTAAATTTAAATTTAAAAAGTTACTTTCTGTTATTGTATCATGTCAGGCTACTCAAAATCTATTCAAATGTATTTTCTGCCTTATTTAGCATCATATCCTAAGTGTTTTATAGTCCTGTATGATGATATATATTAAATATTTTGATATTTCAATTTTTATTTCCGTCGTAATATTCATGCAAACTTTGTATACCTTGCGTAAACTCCCTGAAAAAAGTTGGCGGAATATATGAAACTTTAGCCTTATTATTCAAAAAGAAGACAAAAAAACTTCCTGGAATTATTATTCAAAAGTCAAGGAAACATCAAAGCGATCAGCAGACGCCTCTGAAGAAGACTGGAAGTTGACAGTCGAAACATTTCAGATCAAAGTAAATTTCCTAAAAAACGTCGTCTGTATAAATGAAAACTTAACATATTATTCAAAAAGAAGACAAAAAAACTTGCTGGATTTATTATTCAAAAGTCAAGGAAACGTCAAAGCAATCAGCAGACGCCTCTGGAGAAGACTGGAAGTTGACAGTTGAAACATGTCAGATCAAAGTAAATCTTCTGAAAAAAGTTGTCTGAATAAATGAAACCTTAGCATATTTGTCTGTTGATGGCCATTTTATGAAATGTCATGTGATGAAAATCCCTACATGGCATTGACTTATCTCTATCTTCATTGTATATCACTTTATATAACATATCCATATATTGAACATACTTGAATAAACATGATGGAAAATGCAATGGAATCTTATTTCCCTACTATGCATCACATACTATTTGAACGTTTTCAAAAATAATTAGAACATTTCTTGTCCCGCTTAGCACTGATAGACTGAGTTTCAGGTTATTATCTGCTCTTACACTAAGGCATCCTAATAGTCTGATCATTTTATTAGGATTTTAAGCTTCTTTATACTTATACTTTGAACTCATACTTGGTGCTTGACTAATTAATTGACATTTAGCAGTCTTACATTTGGTAACGTGAGCAGACATCTGATGCGTGTGTAGAAGAAACCACAATGGCCCGTGTGCTTGTGCCACAGGGCCATGTTGTTGTTATGCGTTGATAATTTCTCTAATCAGGTGGATGAAGAAGCTTGCGGGGTTAATTGGGAGCATACCAGAGTCGCTACAAGTGTGAAATTGTATTTACGGTGCATTAAACCACAAAGAGCCTGTGTGTGTGTGTGTGTGTGTGTGTGTGTGTGTGTGTGTGTGTGTGTGTGTGTGTGTGTGTGTGTGTGTGTGTGTGTGTGTGTGTGTGTGTGTGTGCAGATGTGCACGTGCGCGCCAGGTTTTCAATGAACATGGTGATGTTGATACGATAAGTCAATAAGCGTTAAACAGACAATCTGTTTTTGAGAAATGCTTCAAGTAGTTTTTTGGGGTATGTGTTTACCTTATTGGCCAGATGTTGGAGAGATCAGATGTTGTTATTTTAGAGGAGGGAAATTAAGCAAATCCTTTGTAATCCATTTACACTCATTGATGATCTCAAACTGTTTTCTCCTTCATGCCACAGTAAATCATTTGAAATCACTGCTTTCTTGCTTACTGGGACTTTTCACATAACTGTGGCCTGTGCACAGATTTTAAATGCAACTCATGTTTAAACTTTTCCTGACCCCTCTGATGTGATGTGGCCCAGTGTGTTTAATTTACTCAAACTGTCCATATGAGCTTTGGAGTGGATTGCTGAGAAAAAGCAGGCAAAATGAAGGAGGGAATTGAAAATGAGTATTATAGCAGACTGACAGCACTACACTAAGTGCTGAGACATAGAGCCGTGTGCTGAAGGCGTCCTGCTGGGCAGGAAATGTAGGGGAACTGGCTAAGCAGCGCAGGCCCATCAGCTCCCCGCTGTTCCCCGTCTTTACACCACTTCCTTATTACCGTGTTTACCGTTCGGCTTTCACGCCTCTTGGCCCTCCAACCCGCCACACGCTCCAGGCACATGGACAGGAGTTAGAGGGAGGAGAGTGGGGAGAAAGAAAACAAACATAAGATGAAACAGGTCACACCCCATCAGTGCAGGGAGCCGAGCGCAGCACTTTCAAACTATATGCGTTGACCTGCTGTTTGCTGATTGCACAGGCTGAATGCCCCGCGACTGAAGAGGCACCACGCAATGAGATGGACAGTGTTAAGTGGCTGAGATCGAGCAAAACACTTAGACTCACGTACACAGCAACCTATCAGCTCTCCTAGCTTACAGCTCCAGGACTCGGCACCATTATAACTATATACTTTCAAATCCTGTGTAACCCCTCTTCATATCATAAGTACCCTTTCCATAACTTCATATGCTTTTTTTTTGGAACAGTGGGCTCTCATAAACCCCTAAATGTGTCTCAAACATTGGTTTCCTAAGGCTTAATCTACAAATTCAACACGATGAGTGGAATTTTAAGAACTACCATACAACTATTATGTGATTCCTTCAATAGTAAGTAAATACGGTCTCCTTTGAAGTGTGATAAAATGGCCTCTACAGCATTGAATAATCCTGTTTCAATTCATTACTAGAAAATATAGTATTTTATTGAGGAGACTAGGAACATTTCCTTGATTTTTTGTTTTATTTATTTTTTTTAATTATTTTTTAAATCTTTCTTTAATTATTTTTTAAATGTGCTTCTGTACCCCCAGGGGTACCTGTGCTCCTGTACCCCCAGGGATACAGGAGCACCACTGGCCGACAAAAAATACATGTCAACAAAAATCATATTCCTTTTCCAAGTAACTCTAAAACTAAAACGTTTGATGAAGCTGGAACCAGAGGTGTAAAGATTACAAGTAGAAGTACTGTTACTTGATTGACATTGTACATAAGTACAAGTAAGTCATACATGAAATACTACAAGTAAAAAGTAGCTCAATTAAATAAGTATTCAAAGTAAAAGTTACTATTTTACATAAAGGCATCTGTATGAAATAAAAAGGTTGGTCAGACTGTACAATTCTTTAAAAAAAAATACAAATAAAATAACGCCAATTAATTAAATTCAAAATAGATTAAAAAAAAAATTCTCAGGCTCCAATTATAGCTACATTTATCAACTATGTGGGTAACAACATAATAAGTAGAAACCCCAACCTGAACCAAAGAAAGTGGCTGGGTGTTGATCTGAAATGACACGACTAAGAACATATGGATTATTTGATTGTTGTCTGGTCATTTTATTTTATTTTTTTATAGTTTCACAATGACCGTTGATCATTTTAAAACAAAAAAATTATAATAATTTACTCAGTAATGGTTAGGTGAAGAAATGTAACAAATTACTTATATTAAAACGTACTTTAATACAAGTAAAATATACTCAAAAAAAGTACAAGTACACATAAAACCAAGCCAATTACAGTAATGTGAGTACTTGTAATCCGTTACTTTCACCTCTTGCTGGAACTGACACATAATCAACTTAAATTTGCACACAATTCTGAACCCAGGATGGATTAATGTCTGTTTAGAAAACTTTCCAACAAGTCTAACAACATGGTATATGGATTAGTTTGAACAAAAATAAATAAAGGGAGTGATGTAACCTCGGCCGACAGCTCTGACAAAAAAGTCAGCAACTGTGGGCAAGACAATAAAGTGCTGCCAGAGGCTGGAGCACGTTGGCAAAGTCTCCTGATCTCCCAGCAGACGCTCGGTTGAGTATAATACCTCAGCACTGAGGGCCTGCAGGGTGGCCTTTAAGCCTGGCTGAGCAGGACCCCCGTGTCCTGTCACTCCTCTCCCCAGTTCCCCGCTCTCTGCTCCATGTTCAATCACTATTGACAGTGTGCAGGAGCAGATCCCTCCAGCACAGTACCTAGCCACTGCCAGGAGTGCTAATATAACATTTATCAAAGCCCACGACATGTATGTGTGCTGTCACTTTGTCCGACATGCTAAGAGGTCCATGCTGACATGGTTATTGTTCTGCTACTCCTATTGTTTTTGTCAATTATTGGGTTCTGGCTCACTTGAAAATCAGTTAACGCGAGCACTTCATGTATGCTCCTGGAGGACACTGGGATTTTTTCACGTTTTAAGATAAACCGTGAGCTGTTGATACACAATTAAGCGTTGGCTGAAGTTTAATCTGGAGGTAAGTGCTGCTCCAGTGAATCTGTAGGATTGGGTCATGACGGGCCTGTCTGCACTGGGGAGACAAAGCGGCCGCTCTCTGCTCCCGTCGATGAATTCTTTTTGTGAAGTGAATTTCAAAATCAAATGTAACAAACCTGTTATTATTCTGCACTTAAGAAGTAGGGAGTAATTGGATGAAAATTGATCCAGCAAATTGAAAAGCAGGTTAAGTGTTTTTGCCCTATTGACTCTGACTGAAATGACAGTTATATAAAAACGGTCATTTCTCTCCCATTAGCAGATGAAGCCACAGCCAAGTGTTATTAGAGGGCCACATTGTTGCTCTGCTCTAAGACATTTTGTTACTGCTAATGGCTCGCTGTCCAGTGAAGAGGAAAAAAAAAAAAAACATGTTTATATATTTGGTCTTTCTGGATGAAATTGAGGCAGTGTTGGCTAAATGTGTTTGGTGAAAATTGTCACAACAGTTTGTGAATGATCTTCTTACAAAGGTGAGAAGTCATCACTAGATTGGAGCTGTCATGTTAGTGAATGCAGCTCAGACTAAACACATTTCTGCTCGGAGTGGCTTAAAGACCTAAGGATTCTGTCCACAATTTTTTGAACAGAACCATTACCAAGGATCACGCAAACGCTAATAGCTAGGCTGTCAGACGGTCAAGAAATGACCCTGTCCTGATACTATACCGCATGGTAATTTTCCTGCATTATTCTTTACAACGCTATTGATCAAGCAGTATGTGTGCTCAGAAACCTTTGTGACATATAGGATCCCTATTGATTTGAAAACCATCTGACTTTGTTGCAGAATTTGTTGCGTGGATCGTATCCCAAACATGCACCACTATCAGTGGTTGTGGTGCCTGGTTTACCCAAAGATGCAAGTGTTGAGCTCCATGTGACCGCTGTTCAGGACGACTTCACCAAAAGGACCCACCGTCACATGACGACGAAAGTGTCAAGTGGATCCATAGAGATCCATTCGGTTTCGTCCGCTGATGGCTGCTGCGCTTCTCTGTCACTTTCCCTGGTTGTGCCCGGTCATCACCATGATGTCACAGATGTGAAGCATATCACAGACAAAGTTAGCGAAACAATAAAAGAAGCCCTCAAGACGACGGACTCCGATGTGGTACCGCAGTGTGCAAGAGTGTTCTACAAGTATAACCACTCTCTGGCACAGGAGATTGGCCAAGGTAAGCCACAGAACTCCAAGATGTTGGTTTTTGTCGTAACGGAATGTGGTTTTCATGTTTACCAAGAGTGAGTTCCCATTCATAAAGAACACCATTATGTTGTGCATAAAACAACAGCTTAGCTCTTTACTGTCACATGCCACCAAAGGTAATGTCTGTGTATGTGAGTGTTTGGCTCATGACTGACATGTAGGGATACCACTTTTTAATTTACGATATGATACCAACATTGCAGCCTTGCGTATCGGCCGATACCAATATTGTTCCGATATCAGCATGAATCATACATTCGTTTTTTTTTTTTTCTCTCTCTCTCTCTCTCTCTCTCTCTCTTTTTTTTAGTAAAAAATTATAATTACTTATTTTGTAGTGTGGAATGTTAGAAAAACGATGTTACTCAGAGAACAATAGTCAGCAACAAAAAAAGTGATGTATTTATTATTAACCAATTGGTTATATCATTTTTAACCGTCAATATCTACAGTATTCTACAACTGAATAAATGAATAAAAAATCGGAAAATCCAAAAATTTTAATCCGATATCCGTTTTCAGGCTAATATCGTACCAATATCCGATATCGATATCGGACCGGGAAACCCCTACTGACACCATCCATGAATGAGCATATACAGTCCACATTCACAGAGTACTCCAATTATGTGTCGTTATCATTGAGTTATTTTTTCTGATTATTATATATCTACTTAAAGTTACTGAAAGGTTGTGAAAGTTCATTCTTAATTATGTGATTAATTTAGTTCCCCTGCAATGTATAGGTTGAAAGCAAAGCCTGGACACTTAAAGGTATATTTGTGTATATGCTAATTTTAATAAGTGAGCACTCAGTCTTACCTGTCTTCAGTTGAGGATTGCAGAGTATATTTAGAAGTAGCTAGGTGTTTGTATTTGCTGGAGAAGTTATCTTACTCTAAAAGTTGGGGACACCAACGGGTGTCAAGCACTTGTTTAGGTCCAATCCACACAGGAAAAGCTTTTTAATAACATACGTGATAATGTACTTTTTTCAAATGTAGAAACGGGTTAAGCGATAAGATCAAAAAACGCTGCTCTTTGTTTCCATGTAGACGATCAAAACAGTACTTTAGCACCTACGTACTTGTGTGTTGATGTGATTACCAGTTCCCATTCAGCTTTTTTTTACTTTTTACTCACAAAATGTTTGAAAATCAAACTAAAGACAGTGCCATAAAATGTCATTTCAGTTGACGTCGGAAAAAACAATATGTGTTGTTGTTGGAGACATTTTGTAATGAATATGGCATGGGTCTATGTAGATATTGGTATTAGGGATGTCCCGAAACAACTTTTTCACTTCGATCCGATACCAATATTGCAGCCTTGAGTATTGGCCGATACCAATAGGGATCCGATACTATAACAGCACAAGTCATACATACTTTTATTACTTATTTTGTAGTGTGGAATGTTAGAAAAGGCTTGATTAAGTGATGTTACTCAAACAGAAACAATAGTCAGCAACAGTAGGTATGAGAAAAACTGACCCATTTATTATTAAATATTAAATATAAATGAATAAAAACTAAATTATTATTATTGGTTATGATATCGGATATTTTAGATGCCGTCCGATAAAATCCGATACTCATTTTCTGGCTGACATCGGACCAATATCCGATGTCAATACTGAATCGGGACACCCCTAATTGGTATCGGTTAAAATTGGAAATTGGATGTCAACATATTGGATGTCGGCAAAAGCTAATATCAAACATAACTAGCCTAACTAGGACGTTACCAATTGACAGATTTACACCGAATTTTTATTTGATACCATTTATATAAACTACTCGCTTCATCTTTCATTTACACACACTATATTCATCTATTTTTGTTCTATTACAAAAGAAACGATAGACGTGCATGTTTTCTAAGTTGTTGTTTTTCGTTTTTGTTTTTTTTCTGTGTGTGTGTGTGTGTGTGTGTGTGTTATGTTTGGTCTTGTTAATGTAGCCTTAGATGCTAGTTTGAAGGCTGCTCATTAGGTCATCCACACATCTGTTACATTTTCACATCAACTAATGGGAAGCCCAGCAGGAAACTTTTGCGAACCACCTGTTTTCTTCATTTCAACCCATTAGACACACTCCATTCTCACATGTTAAGCTCAGCATCACTGAATTAATGAAAACAAAGTGTCAGCGTGGCCCTGCACTCTCTTTCCGAAGACAGTTTGAGTAGACATTGGTTAGGTCAACAGAAAGTATTCAAGAAAGCAATCTCTCCAGAGTCTGTGGTTTAGTCTGCGTTTAATAGTTTTGAGTCATTGGTTGTGTCTGTAGTGTGTACAGTAACCTAAGCAGCTGGAACAGTCTTTTGTCATCATTATACTTCCATGCACCACCATCGCCTGCTCTCAGGAGCCTAGGTTCTGTTTCATCCTGAGAGATGTTCTCTCAGAGGGAAAAGGCCGATGAGCACATCGATCACAGCGGCTCAGCTGTCGAGCCACCGCTGGTGCACTCAATTAACGTTTTTGAATCTTTGCCAAAACTGCCAACACTGCCATTCTTTCAAGGGAGTGGGCCTTTGGTTACAAAGAACTGAGTAAAGGTTGCTTGGTTTACAATACTCCTGGATATCCATGACAGACACAATGGTGCAGAGTTGTAAAGAGTACGTATATCCTACTCAAGTAAGTCATACATCAAATAATCAAGTACAAGTAAAATGTAGCTCAATTAAATAGTACTCAATGTAAAAGTTACTTGTTACTTTCACCCCCCATGTTTATTTTTGGTAATAAATCTTGCCATGGTTCCCTTGCATACAGTAAACATCTCATGTATAAAGTTAAATAGGAAGAGACGAGATCTTGCACAATTGGAATTCAATTTATTTTCCACAAGGAAATCTGTATAAAACAAAAGGTGTGTCAAAAAGTACATTTCTTTTTTAAATTAAATAACACCAATGAATTCAATTCAAAATCAAAAATCAAAATCTCAGGCTCTAAGTACAGTATAGCCAAGTTTATGAACTCTAAAACAGAGAAAATAACCTCCATTCAATTCTGTTTTGGCGTCGTGCATTACGTTGAATTTGGTTTATCTGCTATGATGTGATGCATGTGATTGTTGTCTGGTCAATTCATTTTTTTTGTAGTTTCACAATGTCTGTTTGTCATTTAAAAACAAAAAATCATAATTTACTCAGTAACGGTTGGGTGTAGAAATGTAACTAACTACTTTTAAAATGTACTTAGTGCAAGTACATTTATTGATTTAGAAGTATACTATATAAAAAAAAGTACAAGTATCCATAAAAGCAACTCAATTACAGTAACGTGAGTACTTCTGTTGCTGTACGATTATTGTTTAGTGGTAAATGATGCAAGGCTTGTTTTGGTCAGCACAAAAAAGGGAGGGATTTACTTTACATATACACATATAAATTATGCCAAATTGTGTCAAAATGCTCCATATTTGAACTGTTATCAGCTCACTGGTCTTGCTTTTGGGCTTTGATGTGTTTTTTTCTTCATTATTGACTACAGGCTGTATCCCCTGTAACCATTTACTGACTCATCATTGGTGTTAAATCTATTACCTTACAAAGTGAGCCCAGCCGGACCCTGAAAGCTAAGCTACAGGCATGTTTTATGGGTCACAGCATATGCTCATTGGCTGATGAAGCCAAAAAGTCAAAGGAAGAAAAGTAACACCTCTGGCGTTAGCAGTCCCAGCCTTGCATGTGCCGCTGTCAACCAACATTCAGACAACACAAAATGTGACTGCACGTGCACACCCCCTCTGTCATTTATTTGCGTTCGGATTCACAGCTGATAGACGTGACATATGGCTCGAATGAAACCTTTAAACATCATGTCTCAGCCTGTTACTTACGATAGAGAGGTTCTACCAAGGGTGTGACCTCCATAACTATACATTTTAGGAGGATTCTTAATGTAGTCACTTTTTTTAAAAAAAAATCTAAAAGAAAATCTACTTTAAGTTGCTTTAAAGGGGAGATATTGGATTATTTCTGTTGCTGAAATACACACCAACACCACCCCGAACTGCCCTTCAGCAGCTCTGTGTATTCTCCTGGGCCTAAATGCACAATTTTCATGAGCCACTTGCTAATTATCAGCTTGTTGTTTACTGGTTAATTTCACCAGTTTAGAAGCCAATGTAGTAAAAGCCTAACATCATTGACTCCAGGCTTAGGCTATTCCACACAGGAAGGTCCTTGTCTTTCGTTAGGAATTATTTTTCTTTTCATCCACTCAAGCAAAATCAGCATGAGTACATATCAATCCCAGACAGTCGTTTTTTTAAATGTATACAATGTATTCATTTATTTGACTCAGTTTTGCAATTTTCCACTAGTTTCTGAATTGCAATATTATCGTGATATCGTAACACGTGATTGTCGTGATTTTAATTTGAATTTTGAATGAATTGATTATTTGAAAGGGACAATGCACATTAATAAGAAAACATGCTGTAAATGAGCCAGAGTTAAAGTAAAAGGCAAGCTAAAATGTAAATGGTATTAAAATACAGAGAGAATACAACATGACAAAAGAGAACAGTTATGACAAATAACAAAATATTACTAATAAAACAAAGCACCACGCCAGGAGTAAAAATGTCAAAATTGCCGCACAAAATTTTTCACAATGACTTTAAAATTACTTTGTTGCTTTTTTGTGTTAGAATTAAAAGATTCCTCAGCTTCATTCATGGAATATTTAGTAATATTAATAATAAGCTAATATTAATAATAGCTAATATTTAATCTTAAAGATAATTTCCAATGGGCCTCTCAATCGAAGGACTTGCATTAGCTAAAAGAGGTCAAGATTCCAAAACAAATACATAAAATTTGCAATGTTAGGTAGTCATTCCATGTGGATTTTACAAAGCCAATTACTGGCATTGCCATTAGGGCTGAACAATTAATTGCATTTGCAATATTATCGCGATGTCATAAAACGCAAAAGCTGCAATTTTTTATTTTATTTTTTTCTTGTCCTGTCTTGTACTGTTCTGTTAAGTTCAGAGTGTTTAAGAAGTGCGGTCCACATAAAACGTGAAGTTAGTCAGATATGTTAAAGAGGTAAAGCCACAGATTTGTTTGCTTTATTGTTGTAATCTGTGCTTTAAAAATTATATTTGATATTATTTAAAGTTCAAATAAATCTGAAATTGTTTAATATGAAACAGATTGATTTATTGCTTGTGTTCATTGAAAAATACATGACAAGACAAAAATAATCGCGTATTAAATTGCAATCGCAATATTGAGGGAAAAAAAATCGCAATTAGATTATTTTCCAAAATCGTTCAACCCTAGTTGCCATTGAGGTTACACTGAGTCTTTTCACAATCTCTTCTTATTAAAAAAAACAAAGAAAATACCTGCATCGGTTTTAACGTCACCCCCAATGTCAGTTATAAGCCGACACATCTGTACACAGCAAAAGAGTAATTCAGCGTGCAGTTATCCCCAAAACAACTGGTACAAAGATTAAACATCCATGACATGAGATAGTGTTCACCATCTGACCAAGGTCGTCTTTTGTCTTTTCTATAAAACCATCACTGTCTCCATAACATTCAGTTGTCAGCCTTCTATCTCCAGAGGATCCTGTTTCTCTTTGTTCTCCACATAACACATGGAGAAATATGTGATAATATTTATTTTCCCCTCACTTTGCTCTGAAAAGCTTGAGTTCTGGCAGCGCGTATCAACCTATAGTAGATTTAGGCTTTTAAAGGTGTGGATGTTTTCTGTAGGGATGCTTGAGCTCCTGTTTTTGCAGAATGACTATTAACACCAAGATTATGTTTTATCCTTGTTTAAATCGATAGCTACCTACAAAACCAAGGTCGCCATCCTTCTGCACCATTGTTTATTCACTTGCAGTAGGGATGTAACGATTAATCGTAAAGCAGGTAAAAATCGATTCATAAGTATCACGGTTCACATTGATACACTGAAAATTGAATCGCAGTACTTTTTTTAAACAGCAGAGGGCGCTATATATTTATCCTCTTGTCCAGAAGTGGAGGCGGCGGGCGGAATCTGCTACTACTTTCTTTCTGGCCGCCTTCTACCCTTAAACATGTTCAGAAATGATTCATTTCCCCTTTAGCAGTGAAAAATATCTGTAATATTACGTGAATATCTGTAAAAGTCACGTTTTTCTATTAGCACTGTCTGCTAGCGAATAGCATCTCTTTTTCACTGCAAGGATATCTGCGTGCCAACCGACCACTGGGTTACCAGCGCCCTCTGCTGGTCCAAACAAATATCTGCCAAATACAGCTTAATGACTGTTTTTTTTTAAGTCCAATTGTTAAGGCACAAAATACATTTTCAGTTGCACTTTTAAAAAGAAAAATAACTATTATGCAGTTTTGCATTGTTTACTATAGAACCAGAATTTAAATTAATAGGCTTCTTCATTTGTATTATTCCTTTATTTATTTCATTCTAGATTTATTTTTAGTTCAATTGCATTATTTTGAATAGTTTATCAAGGAATTCTTTTGCCAATGAAATATAAAATTCTAGTTTTTTTCCCAAAAAAAATAAAAGAATATTTTTCAGTCATCATTTGTCTCCAGTCCCATATTGTAAAATAAATCGTGAGAGAATCGTATCGTGAACCCAGTATTGTGAATCGAATCGTATCAGGAGTTGAGTGAATTGTTACATCCCTTACTTGCAGAGAAAGTCACACAGTGAACTCAAATCATGCAAACCCTCTTTATTCATTGAAATATGTATTAAGGATATAATTGTGGTTTTATTCTCCTACAAAATAGAAGCAGGCGAATAAAAAGTTAGTTAGTTAAGCTATTTTAGAATAGAATGTTTTGCACATATTACGAAATCTAGATAAAAGTATCAAATGTTGACAAATTGTATACACATATGCAGCCTTACTCCAAACTGTGAAATAAGTCGAATAAAACAAAGCCTAATTTGTTATTTATGTTTCACCACTTTATCATAGTGGAAGTTAAACCCACAATCAGGAAGCAGCAGCCTCAGGATTAGGGTAAATAATTTATGAAAATGATTGCCTACCTGCGTTGCGTGGCTAATGTATTGATGCAGACATTGTTTTCAGGTAAGAATGTAAACAAGGTGTGAATATTAAAGACTTTTTCTGAGCATAGCTTGAAAGCAAAATATTCCAACTTATTATTAACACAGGTCGTAGGGATTCACGGATCTAAAAGAACGATTTGAATTTGAATTTTGAATTTATTGATTATTTGAAAGGGACAATGCACATTAATAAACAAACATGCTGTAAATGAGCCAGAGTTAAAGTAAAAGGCAAGCTAAAATGTAAATGGTATTAGATAATACAACATGATAAAAGACAACAGTTATGACAAATAACAAAATATTACTAATAAAACAAAGCACCTAGCCAGGAGTAAACATTTTACAATTGCCACACAGTAAATTACAACAGTAACACAGTTCTAACAAAATAGTCAATCCATACTTAACAGAAACAGTCAATGTACAAAAAGCTAAATAAAATAAAATAAAAGGCTGTTTGTGTGAACATAATCGTGATCATTTGTACATCCAGGCTAAAGGTTCTTGCTTTTTACTGTTTTTTTTAATGTTTGTCTTTTCAACTTTTTTTGAATTTTGAATTGTTTGATTTGATTTTACAATAGTTGTCTAAATGTTGCATTTTAGTCAGCATATTCACGTAGTTGTCTTGTATTATAAAATGCTCTATGCAAATG
Organism: Gouania willdenowi; assembly: GCF_900634775.1. Classification (NCBI taxonomy): domain Eukaryota; kingdom Metazoa; phylum Chordata; class Actinopteri; order Blenniiformes; family Gobiesocidae; genus Gouania; species Gouania willdenowi. The sequence goes on from NC_041065.1 coordinate 13,442,504, forward strand.
AATTTGCCTTCATACTGATCATAATAAGAATCCATGTAAAATTGTGTCGTCGTTTTTTCTTCACTTTGTTTGTGCGTTTCTGAATGAAAGACGTTGCACGAAAAAAGCCAAAAAGTACACTTCAACCAATGTCCCACTACTAAATCCAGCGGTTTTATGCCACTGTAAAGACTAACCTTTAATATAACTAAAATAAGTGATCAGAAACTAATCTTTTTCAAACTTTTTATTAGTTTAAAAGTGTTCTAAAGTTTGCTTGCCTGTAACAGTAAATGCATCATGGCTATTCCAGATCACACTGACCACACCCAGGCCCAGTCCAACATGATGTTCCATCAAAATAAATAAGGGAAGGACCGTCAACCATGAGACGGGAACACTTGTGACCAATTAGTGCACACAATCCCAGCTGGCTGCTGTTAAAACGACAGGCTGTCATCAGGACCAGGCTCTGAGACACTCGATGAATTCTCACATGTCCAACTGTCCGTCTGCAGTCTGGCCACACACACACACACACACACACACACACATCCACCAAGCGCACGTCTAAGCTTCAGTCAAGCTGAGTGGCGGTCCCAACACAGCTTCCTAACATCACAACTCAGCAGGAAGACAGGATCCATTCCACTGGATCCTCCCCACAAGCTGCTCACTGGTCCAAAGGGGGGGAATTACTTCCACCCCCTGTTTCCACTTATGTTCCTGTTTGGTTGTGTATGGATGGATGTGTAAATATGGGAGGGGTAGCCTAGAGTTCAGAGCCCACTGACCATATGCCTGCTCCGTGGGGAGATGGATTGGGTAAGGGTGAGGGGCTAAAATCTGCCAAATGTCGGAGAATGCCAATAATTTGTAAACAGTGCCTACTTACCTCGGTCAAAGGGTTAAGTGTTGCCCAGTCGTGGGACAGCCCCAGTGGGAGGGCCAAGAAAACCCAATATTCAACTTTCACTGAAGAAACAACACTAGAATATAAAATGCAAGTGAGGTTGCAGGTGCTGGCCCGCGTCACACTTCATTAGCTTAGCATTAGCATAAATTTGCATTAGCATTACTATTTGCTAGCATTAGCCTAGCATTAGCATTAATCCAGCATTAACATTAACCTAGCATTAGCACTAACCTAGCATTAGCAGTAACCTAGTATTAGCATCAGCCTAGCTTTAGCATTTACCTAGCATTAGCCTAGCATTAGCACTGACCTAGCATTAGCAGTAACCTAGTGTTAGCATCAGCCTAGCACTAGCATTTACCTAGCATTAACCCAACATTGGCATTGACTTAGCATTAGCAGTAACCTAGTATTAGCATCAGCCTAGCATTAGCATTTACCTAGTATTAGCCCAGCATTGGCATGCCATTGACCTAAAGGTTTAGAAAGGTTGAAAATTAAACAAAACAAAAAAAAACTGTTAAAACATGATTAAAAAGGTAAAATAAAACTTGAAATCGGTTGAAAAGGTTAAAAAAAAAAGTTTAAATGGGTTGAAGGTAGCATGACTGTTAGGTTGACTGGAGTCTCTAAAATTGTCTGTGTTGCCCTGCAATGGACTGGCGCCCTGTCCAGGGTGTACCCCCACCTTGCGCCCAGTGTAAGCTGGAGATAGGCACTGGCAGACCCCCGCAACCCTGAAAAACAGTAACAAGCGGGTCTGAAAATGGATGGATGGGTTGAAGATAGTAGCTGAACATGTTAAAGGTGAATGTTCAAAATCAGTTGAAGAAAAGTGGATGAGAACACAAAAGTGAACGCACAATAAAAGTTACAAATTATAAGAGCAATAGCATAAATCTTAGGATTTTTCTGAACGTTTTGATAACCTAATTGTCAAAAGGTCACGGGTAACAACACTAATGAACTTTCTTATTGTTTCCCTCGTCCTTCCCTAATCCCCTTTTCACATTTACTTTTTAGGACTTGAAGAAAGTCTCAGAAGCTCTCTGGCAGAGCTCGCTCCATCTGTGGCCTTAGTTCCAGTCCTGGATTTGCCAGACTCCCAGATTCTCCATCTCTCCTGCTGGCTCAGTTTATAGAAGCCCAGCCAGAGTCAACACCCTGACTCCAGCCATCCAAAGCGCTGGAATTCTGCAGGGCTTTTCTGAAGAAGACTCTCTGACAGCCCCGGCACCCAATGACTTACAGCAGTGCAATCATTCAATGTTGGAAAAGCAAAGCTGCTCATTACCGTTGACCGTTTGTTACAACAGATGGATTAAATACGAAGCTGTTTGTGTTTCCAAGTGTTTCTGAGTGTCTGATTTTCTATCACCTCATGTCACAGAACCTGGGCCCATAATCCACTTTGTCATCTACTGGAGTTGTAGAGTGCAACAGATGTTACTTTACCTCAGATCTAAGACTTGTGAAGCTTCCATAACCTTCATACCAGAGGTCTGACAGTGGTCCACAAAAGGGAGTCTTCAGCAGTGTCTGTTTTCATAAAGTGATAAAGTGCATCCCCTGATATCCAAGTGTTTCTGAAGGAATCTCTCGTATAGCACCACAGCTAATACCCCTCATAAAGACCCAGCACTAGAGCTGAAACCATCTGTCCAGTAGTAAACCTATAGATTTACTGCGTGACTGCTTAGTAACTGTGTGCAATGTTTGGGGATGAGACTGTTTTTCTCTCTCTCTCACGCTTCATGGGACTCGAGGTGTGTTATTATTGTGTAATAGGCAATCAGCACCAAGCAACTGAAAAGATTAGGCCTCTTTATGTTTCCTATTGATTCACAGGCAGCGCGGTTAATAGCAGGACGCTCCCAAACACAGCCGCGGGGGAGCAAAGGTTTGTGCTCTCCTGGGGTACGAGTTTTGCACAAGTGTTGGCGATGCTGCTGGGGATGATGTGGGAAGAAAATAACAAGATTAAGGATCTCCAAGATCACGCACTGTATTGATAATCAGAGTTGGAAAGGGCCTTGACTCGGGCTATTCTCTTCATTGCACTCGTGACGGCAGGGAATGGGAGATATTGATCTCTACGCACACTGCTCTGTTGTTTTTATTGCCGTTATCAAAAATTGAACAACAGAAACTGCCAATAGAGCCTGAAGATCTTTTTATAGAGGGCTGAAAAAAAATCACAAACAAGCAATTATTTACGAACGGAAGTTAACAAATCTTGTATTATATACAGATATACGATGTGTGCTAATATCCAACAGTTTTATAAGTGTTTTGAATCCCTTTAACATTTTTAAGGACTACTTTGAAAATGTAAATAACTAATTATGAACTTTTTTTTCAATAAAGTAAGGTTATACAGTATATACCATTTTTTTCCTTTTTTCCTCTTTGGGTTTTTCTTTAGTGATGTTTAGCATGTAGAGAGAGACAAACAGTAATAGACACACATCATGTTTGTTTAGAGCTTAATGAGTCTACCGTACTCTGGAAGGAAAATATGAGTAGGAGATTTAAGAATTGCAATGATCAGCAATTTATCATTTATAACCGAAACAGAAGAGCTTATTCTCACTTTATATAAACTAGTACAGTGCCCGTCGGTAGTATGTATTCATGTGGGAGCTAAAGTAGAGTTGTCAATTATGGCCAAATGAGTATGTGTTTGAAGGTTGGATGTACAAACAGGTGTACATACTCTACTGTAGTGTTATAAAGGGATATATTTGCAGGTGCAAAGTAAAATAGCGTGTGCAATTTCCCTGGTGTAATTTTATGGGACATGCGCATGATAAATTGATAAATAAAGTTTGCACCGGTTTAGGTAGAATCTGATAAGACACAAACATTTGTACAAATAAAACAATTTATTTTGCATTTAACGTTTCTTAGTGCAGGGGTGCTTATCGTCCAAGGTTAGTAATTAGTATATAAAGTGTTAAGATGCTGTTAAAACCTTTCTTTTTGCAGTTTGTGGTACCGCACTCTCACACACGTCAGCCGCGCGCATGCACCCGTGTGTGTGTGAAAGTTTGAGCTCCATCAGACACCCCATCAGGGAGATATTAGTTCCACACACACATCCACGCAGACCTTCCTTGATTTATTAGATAAATAAGCAACAAGATCTCACAGGGAAATGTGACTGTCACTAAAATTATAATTTGATAATTTCACTTTTTGTGCATTTTACCACAACGTTTTTCTTATTTAATTTATGTTGTGCCACATGACTTTCAAACTCAAGTGATTTTGTGTAATCGCATGTTATCAAAACACTTCATTCATGGTTTGGGGTATGGTTGCGAGGGTTTTTGCTAAGGTGATAACTCCAAATGAAATCCATCACTTTGCACCAAGCAGCACCACAACATTTTGCGACTCGCAGCACGAAAAGAAGAAAAAAAGTGTCATGCTGCACAAAACGATTTCGTGCCATGCAGCACAAATAAATGTAATGTCCTGCGGCACGAAAAATCGAAGGAAATCGTGTTGCCAGGCACAAAAAAAAGCATCAAAATTAATTTTGTCATTGTCACAAACTTCTCCAGGACCTGTAAAAAGGAACAAGCAGGTCAGAAAATGGATGGATGAATGTCAAAAACTCTGTGAGACTGGGATGAAATACTGTATGTTAACAGTAACCATCAGCTTTTGCCAACTTAATTGTTTTTGTTTTTACATTTCTCTCTGCAAATGTTTGAAATAAGTGTCTATTTCATGTAATGCAAAGAACAAAGTACAATAGAAGAAGCCTCACTTACATTTTTAGCTACCAAACAATTTAAAAGAATAGAAGAGATGCAACAATTACTCACAGTTGTTGCACAGAAACCCAGTATTACTTTTGTTTTTCAGTAGACTGTGGTTTATCCAGCCACCAGTATAACCTCCTAACAAGCAGTGACACATTGTTTTGTCCTTACCACCGTGCTTACTCATAAAATGAGTAAAGACAGGATGACAATTGTTTTGTCGAATGTTACATGTTCAACAAAGCTGACCTGCAACCACCATTTAAACCATGTGACTGTTGTGGCTAATGCTGTCCTTTGTGTGCAGGCCCTGTCATTCCCTATGGCTTTGGTTACAGTAGGTGGTCAGCTCAGCAGCTGCTCCTCCAACTGCACGCGCTTCTGTTTGCCTTTACGCTTGTGGTTTTTGTTGCAATGTTTTCTGTCTTTTTAAATGTTAATAATGTACTCTTTATTTCCTGTTTTATGTTGAAAACACATTTTGGGGCACCTCTGTTGGGTCAATTGAACTTTTTTTTTTTTTTTTTTTAACTGCTGTGGAAACACATTGGGTGGTGTTTGCTGACCTCTTGTGTTCAAAACGAGTAGTGCAAGTACAGATCATCTTTTTTAAACCATGCACACTGTCATTCACTTTTACAGGCAATTTGGAGGCTATTCTTAACCTAATAACAGGATAAGGTCAGTTACCCAGAGAAAATCCATGCAGACATGGGGAAAACATGCAAAATCTACAAAGAAAAGGGATTTTAATCCAATAAAACAATGCTTTCTTCACCGGGCTTCCTTACACAGCATTTAATGGTCATAATAAGGTCTCAGCCCAAGGAAATGAAGCACCAGGCTTTATAACCATATACAAAATGACTGACTACATAAGATACAGTATTTACAATTAATTATAAAGGATTTGTTTTTTTTTTTGTTGTTTGTTTTTTTTAAAGGAAGATTATGCTTCTAGTTATGCAATAGATTTGCATTTCTTCTGGACTTTTTACCCTAATTGTTCCTCATGCATACTAGAATAAGGTTACGGTTAACCATCCCTACCCCAATAATACCCTATACAGTTGGAGTCCCCACCCCAGGCCAAAGACTTTTAATATCATATAGTCAGAAATTATTTTTTTTTAAATGTCTTTAATTGACAAAAAATAAACTGCAGTTGAAAGAATATTTACCAAACATTTGTTATTAGTGACTCCCATAGAGACCAGTTCAAACATTTCTTAACATATAAAACTAAATAGTTTTTTTTTTCCAAAAACAAGCAATTATGGACAAGTTATTTTTTTCCCCTTCAAAATAAGGTGCAATGATTCATTATATTAAGGTATTAATGACAGATCAGTGCTATTCGTGGTCGTTAAATTAAGTCAATTGTGTTGAAACGTGTTGAGGTTGAGAGCTGTATGTAAGTTTTGCACCAAAACTACAAAAAGTTACAGGCTAAACTTGTGGTTTGTGTTTCTTGAGGAGTTGTGTGTTCTTTTTGACATGTTAAAGGAAAATAATTGGAGGTGATTCCAGCTTAATGCATCCTTAGTAATCAGAAAACGTCTTAGGAAGGGTCTAGAGTTTAGAATAATTTGTAATTTGATGATAATGAGACCAAATCATCCCTGTAACGTACACTTATACCACGATCACTGGCTTTTATCCTGGATTGTGGTACCTTTTTTTTTAACTCTCAGAGAGAAGACTTTCCCATTGTATATATATTTGAAGTGAAACTAAAGTCCTGGTTCTCTTGGGTGATAGTATTCAGTTTCACTTTCAAAACTACAAAGCTTAAGTGTAGGCTTAAGTTTTTATTAAGTTTAAGCTTTGGTTTCAGCACTAGGTGAACTTAAATCACGGTAATACACAGTTTGCTATTTCAGCACTGACAGCGCAGCACACAACATGACACATCTAAAGCCAATTTTTATTTTTTTTTCAAGGTGTGATCAGAAGATGTATTCCAAATTGACAAAAAAAAGCATATCTAATCAGTTTTGACATCAAAGGAAGTGATACTGCTTTATCTTTTGATTTATAGAGAAAGACGGGTAGTGGGGTGTAAAAAGAAGAAAAAATAATTTACCACTACCTTATCATTGGGCTTTTTATTTTATTTTTTCAAAATAATCTAATTCTGTTCCAGTAGCTTGAATGTTCATAGATGGTGAGTTTTATTTGTTCTTGTTGTTTTATTTTATTATTATTTTTATTTTTTTTGCAATTTTAGTGACTTTCTATAGGAGTACACACATTGTAAGAGGCTTGATGGTCAGTTTTCATGAATGTACATTTAGTCTATTTACCCTTATTAATTAATTATCACTATTTACTAAGACATTCATTAATTTATCAACACATTTTACACAGCATAAAATATTGCTTAGTGAGTTCATTTTTCTTTTATAACTCTAACATTTTACCCCATAAAATAATTTGAATAAAGATAAGTTACAACAATGTGTTCAATACGTTTTTTTTGTTTGTTTTTTGTTTTTTTCTGTTGAATAACAAAATGCACAGACATTACTCCAATATTTGAATCTTGCCTTAAGATTCAGACAGGAATTTGCAAATTCCTGTTATTGTTTAATAGAAAATAAATTGCCTTGGTCTATTGGAGGTATTTGTTCAAAATATTATAAAATTTGCTTTGTTAATGCTCCTTTTAAAGAGACTCAGAATTAAAGGGCTAAATATATGATCAAAACAAGGATAAAAGTATTTATCGCCCCCTTGTTTATATTTATTTTTATCTAAAAACAGGGGGGATATAATTGTTGTTACTTATTAGTAATCATTATTCTGTGTCTTCCAAAGATCAAACTAAGCGAGTTTGAAATAGCCTTATTTTTCAACATTTTAAGAAACAAGTAACGCGGAACCTTTGTTTTTAGCGCTGGTGACGCAGGGGGGACATTAATGTAAGACGCACTCTTCCCGGAAGTGATTCGAAATAGCCGCGTTGTAGTAGTGTAAATGTGTAAGCAGCGGTCTCCGTTAATGTTGTGATAAACTTTGAGGTTAGTAAGCTCACATTTTTAATAATTTGTGTAAACACCGGTTTAACGTGTAGTGGTGACGTCATAGTAATAGCTACAGAGTGGGTTTAATAGACGGCTTATTGTTCATGTACCTCAGTCGGAAAGCTAACGTTAACTGTTTGACGTAATGAAAAGAAAGCACTGTTTAAAGTTGTAAACCACAGTAATAATGAATTATTATTTTTGTTATAATTGTTTGTTACAAATTATAGCTTGGAAAACGTATAGTGTAATATTAAGGTGTAAATTATTATTATCATAACAATGTATCGTTTTATGTGTTATTGTATTATTATTGTTTTTGTTTTTTTAAGTTTTTAATCAACATATTATATGGTTGCCATAGAAGCTGTCAGTGATGGCCACCACAGAAAAGGAAACCCCAGCAAAAAAGATTGCGGCACCGTCTGTTTCACAGATAAATGCAGACTATGTCACACAGGTAATGTTGTCCGTGTTGTTTTTCATATATGATTGTCATATTTTGGCTCCAACTGCACAATATGAGAATTAGTGTGGGATAGATCGTCATGGTGTTTCAATACAGTATATGTTCTATGTTTCATAAAAAGCTGGTGATCAACCCTAAAGTATTGTCAATATAAGGTATACAGTAAATATATATGAATTCCCCATCAGTAGGTAGATACTAAAAGACATTGTGCCTCAATCATTATAGAAGCACAAGATCTTTTTCTATTTTCTGTTAAAGCTAGTGCCTTTGACCCAATATCTAGTCCTGCTCCATGAGATAAGAACTTCTGGTCTTAATCTACTTAAGTTTCATATATGAAGGTGAAAAATCTCAAGAATTTTAAAGTCAGCAAAAAAAAAAAAAAAAGCTAGAGCTGAACTTCAATATGTAATTTTTATTTTTTATTTGAATTTTTTAAAAAATGGTATATTTATGTTAAAGCTTGTCCCACTTACGCCACTTGGAAGGCCACTTTTCTTTTTTGTTTGTGCCTTATAATTAATTATTTTGATTAATTAAACCCCAGAAGACTAAATCTTGGCGGTCACCCTCTCCTGCTCCATTCACGGGATTTAGAGAAAGAAGGGGTGAGCAGAGCCCAGAAAGGAGCCTCCTCATTGGCTGCCGCGATATATAGTGAAGTGCGAGCACGGTGCAAACTTGTTTTCAGTCTTGGACTAACTTTGGATGCGCAGTGGCTGTTTTCCTTCTAGACAGGTAATCTAATATTCCATTTTGCTATATTTTGTGTGCATCCTTTTGCGTGGTGACACGTTTTACCGGTAGTGCACTTTCAGTTCTCGTACGTGATTTAGTGCACTTCCAGAGAGGAGGAGACTGGGAGGGATTATCAGAGTGGGGGGCGGTATTTACGGTTCAAATTCAGCCATGCCCCTCTGTCATGGTTCAAGATTCAGTGCAGCTTTAATGGGCTAACTAGGGCTGCACAATTAATCACATTTGAATCGTGATCATGATTTTGGTTGCCACGATAAAATGAACGTGATGGTCGGCAATATTTACATTTAAAACGAGAGCACTCGGAGAGTGCAGACCTCCGCCAAGTAGCTGATTTCCACCCATATTGTGATTTAAAGGTTACAGCGCGTACTTCCCTACCACTACTACATTACCCATAAGCCACCTTGCATTACCCATCAGCCACCGCGCTGAAAGGAGCAGGCACATCCGCCCATGTTATGAGTGGCATTTTCTCATTTTTGGTAATCCAGAACAAGACCGGTTCCTTGTCCCATTATCAACATTTCCTGAAAATTTCATCCAAATCTGTTCATATCTTTCCAAGTTATCTTGCTGACTGACAGACAGACAGATAAAAGCGCTCATGCAGTGCAGACTTTCGAAAAGGCCCAATTTCGTTCTTAGTTGTTTCCATCACTGACAAAATTTGTCATACTCATAGTTAAGATATATTGACAAAAATACCGCAAAATGGGGTTTTCCATGTCAAAATTGGCAAATTTCAGCCTGCTGCCAAATCTACATTCTGGATCGGATCCGTATGAAACTCAACATTTTGATAGAGGTCACAACCCGGCATCAATCCACCAAATTTGAATGAAATCAAAACTTATTTAAACTGTATAGGAATTTTTGAAATTCGTAAATGGGCTTCCCAATGTTAATTTCCAAAAATCGCTGAGTCAACAATCTGGATGGGATCCGGATGTTGCATGTCATTGCCTGACATCATCCTGAAAAATCTTGAACGAATCAATGAAGAGCTGACGGAGATATGAGTTTTAGAAAATTTTGCTAAAGATAGGGAATTTAGCTATTTTTCCAAATTTTTTGTGACCTTGATCTTGAACCTACCTTCACCAAAATGTACTGGTCTCATCTGTGCCCAAAAACCAATTCACAGGAAAAAATTGAAGTGGATTCGTCAAAAATTGAGGACACTACCGTGTACACAAACAGACGCACATACAAACAAACATGACGACCAATATACTTTTGAATGTGAGCTGTTTCCAATGAGCTGCATTTCGTGAAAGCACTCTGTAATAGTATATTTATTCAGTTAACCCTCGGTGCATTTTAAATTCTTGTGTTAATAATTAATAATAAAAATTTTGGCCATTATTTATTCTACAATAAATTAAATAATCGGAAAATCTGTAAATTTGAATCCAATATCCGATATTCATTTTCAGGCTAATATCGGTCCGGTGTCGATATTGGATCGGGACACCCCTAATAGAGGCAGTCTTTATCATTGTTTTTAATGGAAAACATAAAACTAAGACAAACTGAAAGTAATTGGACCAAAAACATTAAGTGCCCGTGAATGTCCAAGATCCTCTAATCATATGTTCAAGGCTAAAGACTAAGACTGATTTACTTTTTGTTGCAAATGACCATAAACGATAAAAAATTAAATATTCTGGTTTATTTTGCCATTACTTTTGTTACAAAAGAACATAAACAATAAAAAAAAATGTACGTATATGCACTGTATATGTTTGTATAGTATTCTTACATAATGAAAAAACAAATATGAAGATTAAAATGTTATTTTGTGAAGGAGGGGTAGGCACCTATAAGTGCCTTGAACTTCAGCCTACTCCTTATGAGCACTTTCTCCTTTAAATAGTGTTATGTATTGTACATAAAATGTTTTTTTTATGTTGCTCAAATAAATAACTAAACAACAGTGTGAGAAAACTCATCTGCTTGTAAGGCAATGAGCTCATGAATAAAGGGAGTTCCAGATAAAGGCTGGAGTCAGTGGTAGTCATGTTATCCCTGTCCAACAATGAGTAAAGAGGAAGAAAGCAGTGGTCCATCATGATCTGCCCAGTGATAAACTGGTATCCTGATACATAATATGTAACATAATATTGTTTGTACTATGTTTGGTGTTTTTTTGCTAGTCAGTGTAATATTCAGCACATGTTGAATGACTATTTTTGTTTTTTCTAGCTGGCCAATAAATATTGGGCACCGCATGCAAAGAATAAGCTCCCGTTTGACCCTAAGGTGAGTAATCTAGATAGAACTTTCAATTAACATGACTCATTTCAATGATAATTTACAGAGCTGTGTAATACAATATTGTAACATAAAAATTGATGATCACAATGATGATTACAAATGGTACGAGTCATTTTTTAAAAAAAGGATCATTTATTGAAATTAACAAAGGTGATGTAGAACGACAACAAGTAAAACATTTAACAAATTATAAAAACAGGTGATGTAGAACAAGAACAAGTAAAAAAAAAAAAAACAAATAATAAAAACAGGTGATGTAGAGCAAGAACAAGTAAAAAATAGAGTGAGACATCTCATGAAATATTATGAAAGAGAACTGTTCGTCCTTGTCCTGAAATTAGCTTTGACAAAGGTTGGCCTGACTGAAGATACATTATTAACAGGATTATTGAGTATAAATATATATAATTATAGTATTAAACACAAAAAGAAGCCATGAATAATAGTCAATTCTAACACAACCCCAGAACATAAATTAGCAGAGGAAAATAACTTGTCAGCCAGCTGCTTGTTAAATACAACTGCGACAATAACACGTGGAACCACGGAACAACGTCGGCTAAGTTAAAAAGTTAAAAGATGCTTTGAAAGTTTAAAACTTGCTGTTGGGGTTGAAGAGCTTCCTTCACGCTCTGCTAGTGGGGGGAGGGACTCTGTGCTCTGTCCCGATACACGTTAAACATGCAAAAATTGTCCGGTTAAATCGTCCGGCCGATGAATCGGTCGATCACTAAAGGAATAGCAATTTAGATAAACTCCCAATTCTCCCTTTCTTACAGGTTTTGGAAGATGTTTATGATCAAGAAATTCTTCAGTCTAAGTAAGTGATAAATACATCTATTGTCACTTGTGCTGCTTTTGTGTTATAAAGACAGAAAGAATTGTTTACTCTCTGATTTGTTTGTAGATTTTCCATCCGAAAAGTTATGCTTCTCGAATTCAGGTATGTTATTTGACTATGTCTTTTATAATAACCAATAAACACTATTGATGACCTATTACACTGTTTTTACCTCTTTTAGCCAGTACCTTGAAAACTATCTTTGGGTAAACTACACTCCTGAGGTCTCCAGCAATGCCTTCCTCATGTCCATTTGTTGCATCATCAATGAGAAATTCAGAGAGAACGTTCCCGCTTGGGAGGTACAGAAAACTTAGCCTGTCCTACTTTTATTTACCGATATTTGTTAAAAGTAATATATGTTTGAACACTACTCCCTTTTCTTTTGGAGATATTCTGTGTTCTGGTGATTTGATTTGATTTTTTTTATTTTTGCCTGATGTTCATCAGGTGTTCAAGAAGGAGCCCACTCACTTTCCTTTCTTCTTCAAATGTGTAATGGAAGCAGTGCTGGCAGGCACGGAGGCTGGCCTTAATCTGAAAGAGCAAACAGTGCTACTGGTTTTCATGGATCACTGCTTCAACAGCCTGGTGTGTACAGCCTTTAACCATCATTTCACAACAGAATATTGGTTGATTTTTTATTTATTTTTGTGGAGGGGTAAAAAAACCCCAAAAAACGAATAAGTCGCATCTGGATGTAAGTCTCATGCCCAAATGTATTTGTAGTGGTTTGGATACGTTGTGCCAGTTATTATAAGGTATTACAATGGCAGGCCCAGCCTATACGCAGACTAAGCAGCTGCTTAGGGCCCCCTGGCCACTAGAGGGCCCCCAACCTGACAACCCCACTTGTATGTTACTGGTACTGCTGTGCATTGCGTGCATCAAAACTGGAATTGCCTACTACTCTTAAACATGTTCATAAATGATTCCTTACCCCTTTAACACTGAAAGAATATCTTTAATATTACGTGAATATCTGTAAAAGTCACATTTTTCTATTAGCTCTGTCTGCTATGCATGCCAACCAACCACTGTGTTACCAGCGCCCTCTGCTGGTCGAAACAAATATCTGACGAAAATACAGTACACTGACTATAAGGGAATATCTATTATGAAAATAACTAATAGCGTTCACGTTTTTCATGTTGTAGGCTTGTCAATCACTAAAGCTTCCGAGTTTCCTGGTTTTACCCCTTGACCATGTTTATACTTTTTATTTACGTTAATTTTTTTAACTTTTAAATGTGACCAGCAATGGCTTGTTTTAAGATTCACTAGGATTTAACTTTAGTGGAAACAATTGATATTATTTATTTTAATTGTAATATTTTTGGGTTTGTTTAAACCGTATTTCAAGATTGTTCCTTTTTTAACACTCTACGTTTTAGTATAGTTAATACATTGCTTATAATAACACAGTTTAGTCATAATTTCAGAATTCCTGTCAAATTAAAAAAAATTTTTTTTAACCAAAACACGGTGGGCCGTTAGTGGGCTTCTCTACCACCACTGGTGTTTGACTTTGTATGCACGAAACAGATATTGTGTTTGTTTGTCAATTGACTCGGGTGTGTTTGGTCTGCAGTGAGATTGAAATATTTGTTACCTTTTTGTTCAATACTTAAATTTAGAGTGATTACCTGTGTTCTCTGTTTGCTTTACTTGAATTTAAAAGCGCTTTACTATTTTACTTGACTTTTGACACGTAATGATTGCATGTTACAAAAAATAAAAGCAGGAATTGCAGAATTTTTTTGTCTTTTCAGTTTAAATTGAGGTTTTTTTTTTTATTTTTATTAATTCAGTTCATTTCCGACATGGTTGCAATCACAGAAATTCATTTTGACATTCAGAGCAGAATCACATCATTGTTTTTTTTTTTTGTTTGTTTTTTGTCCTTTTGCATGCCGGAAAGGGCGACGGAAAAAAGAATTATGCTTATCCAGATCCGTCCCCTGATTTGAACACAGATAATTTTACATCAAACCTCGTTTCTTTCCTTGTCAAACATTCTCATCTTCTTCATAATTTCATCATTAACGTTTTTTTTTTTCTCCAAGTGGGAGTCATTGTATCGACCAATAAACCTGTTAAATTATGCCGATGGCCTAAAAATGTACATATAATTTGCATCATTGAATAAATTCACACCCCCTAATTTTCAAACTGAAAATGTTGCAACTTTTACCTTGGAAATTTTGGTAGCCAATCTATCAGTAACGTGAGCAAAGTATCTGAATATAGTAGCCCACCTTTGGTCATTACAGTGGATAGATTACCTGGTAATAAGCCGGTCTTATATTGCATTATTTATGAGCATTATATTAGCATAATTTCTCTATTAAATTGAGGTTGTCGGCTTTTAATTGAAAAGTGGTTTATTGCATTTACCGCGGTGAATGTGAGGAGCAGCGGTGGTGATGAGTATTGTTCCTGTAGATATTTATGAGATCATAAAGTTCAAGGTTGTTAAACTTGGCAACAGTTGTTATTGTAATTTCAAATTCCAGTTATCATCATCAATCTAGCTGTTTAAAGTCTGGGTACTCCCTGAATAGGTACTGAGACCATCACAGGCAACACACATTGTCAGTTATAGTTAATAACAATAACACCTTTATCCACATTTTTAAATTAGAGATTTTAATTACATTAACTAAGTGCAAACTCCTCCTAAAAAGATGATTATACTGTAAGGAGTTGTTGGTGACATCCTACTACTACTTTAAATTATTAGGATGTCTCCATTAACGTGCACAGGAACTAATTGACCTACCTTTCCTGGGTGTTTTGCATATTAATGAGTAACAGCTTCAACATTGCTATAGATTTGCAGTGTTTATGAGAACAAATTCTTCTATCTGTGAGTTTTTGATTGTGGATGGAACGGCCTGGCTCACACTTTCTGCTGTCATCTCAAAAATCATCTAAAAAAATGTTCGTCTAGGGTGATCTCAGGACTCCTTGGAGGCTAGTCAAGTTCCATCACACTAAAGTCGTTCATCCATGTCTTCATGGACCTTGTTCTGTGCGCTGACGTGTGCATCACTAGGGGACGGGAGGCTCGGAGTTTGCAGCTGCTTCACAATAGACTCACTCTACACATACACACACTGTTCCTGATATTTTCTCAAAACCACAGAACGTTTGGATCTCTGAGGAAGTTTCTGCACACTGTGCATATCATGATCTGCTGACTCAGCTCTGTGATTTTACATTTCCTACTCATTTATTGAGTTGTTTCTGCTGCTGCTGCATATTGTTTCATTAAAATAACACTAATTATTGACAATGAAATATTTGCTTAATGACTTACTGCAAGAAGAAGAAGACGACAAAACCTTATCAAAGCAGTCTGCGTTCCTAGGTGATAGCTTCGCCTTTACAGTGGAAATGTTTGCCAAGGACCCCCTAAAATGCTTATTAAAAACACTTTATAATACTACTATTTTTATTAATTAGCTATAATCCAGACCTGTTTAAACATTAAAAATGGCTTTTTAAAATTCCTATTTCAATCTTAAAAATGTGACATTTTCTGAATTTATAAAAATAACAAAGTTTACACTCCTTAATAGGGATGTCCCGATATAACTTTTCTCACTTCCGATACGATACCGATATTGCAGCCTTGCGTATTGGCCGATACTGATATAGATCCGATATCAGCATGAATCATACATACTTTTATGACTTATTTTATAGTGTGGAATGTTAGAAAAGGCTTGATCAAGTGGTGGTACTCACACAGAGAACAATAGTCAACAATTCAAGTTCACCTCAGTTATATTTTACTGTCAGTATATGGTGGGAACAACTGAGGGCGGGGACAAAAACAGCCAAAACTTATGGGAGTGCTTATATCGGAGATTTTAAATGCAGTCCGATATTCGTTTTCTGGCTGATATCGGACCGATATCCGATAACAATATCGGATCGGGACACTCCTACTTCTTAATCAGATTTTCTACACTTGCATTCCTACTTGCTATTATAGAATTAAAATTTTTGTTTACATTTTTGTTACGTTATCTTCTGCCAGGTCATCATTGCAAATGAGAAATTGTTCTCACTGATTTACTGGGTAAATAAAGGTAAAGTTAATTAATTAACAAAATGCAGAGGATGAACATGAGTGTCTTCACATTAATAAGTGATCGTACGGATTGGAATATAAATATACATTTATCAGTAAGACTAAAATGTATGTGGGATATTTTGGATTTGCTTTCACTTATTATTTTGGTCATTTTCTTCCATGATGTATCACAATTTTAATTTTGATGAGCCAACCGATAACTTGCCACCTCTTCAGACCCAAAAACTCCCATAAGGAAATTGTTTTAAGGCAGCATTTAAAGTCTCCACTAGATGGCAGTATTAAGTAAGCATAACCCAAGCCAACAGAATAAAGCACACTGAAGCACTGCAGATAGACTCCCCTGAAAATCTGATGCCTAAAAATAAAGCCTCATAAATATTTTTGCAACCGACTTTATAATTTGAGGAGTTTTTATTTATTGCATTATGCACATTATAAGGTGAAGTGTCATAAAAGTTTGTCATGTAAATTGTATTTTAATAACCTTCTCTCTCTCTCTCTCTCTCTCTCTCTCTCTTGGCCGTGCTCCCAGGAGGTAGATTTAATCAGAGAGCAGGTGCAGCAGCTCATCTCTCTGCCCATGTGGATGTGCCTCCCACCAGTAAGATATCACATTATCCTCCTAATGCGGTTTATTTGGTGGGAATTGGCTCACCCAGTGATGACAGTGTTTGATCCCATCACACACAAGCATGAGCTTCCTCACTGTCACCCCCAATCCTCCTCTAAACCCTCTGAGTGCTGAGGGTATTTTTTATATTTTTTTTCTCTGTGTTTACAGTCCAGACTCCAGCATGAGTTGAAGAAGAGTCCCAAGCTGCAGAAGTTGTGGAATCTAATCAAAAAGAAATTTGACAAGATGGATGCAGCCGCAGCCGAGCAGTAATTTATTTCCTTTGTTCACGTGTTTACAGGAGGGTCTACAATACATGCTAATAGATAAATAGATTTTTTAATTGTCATGTGCATTCTGTGTTTCTTTTTTTTTCAGGGCAACTAAAGAAAGAACCTTTCTCTCAAAGCTCATTAAAAAGTTTCATGAAGTCCTTAAGTCCATTTCACCCACAGGTAATAATGAAGGGAAAAAAGTTATGTTTTATCTTTTAAAGTTATCTGTCAGATTAGCATTATATGTAAGGGTGTGAGGATACACTCGACCAACGATTCGATTCCAATCCCAATTTTGTTTTTATTTTCTTTAAATTCAAATCAAAGATTGGGATGTAATGATGCTCTTAACTCCTTACAATTTGAATATATAGAGATCATATTTTGGAGAAAAAATACAGATAGTGCTGTCAAGAGAATTAAAAAAAAAAACTCATTCACTACCATTCATTTTCAGAATGGCTACCCCCTTCACTGCCAGCCATTTTAGAGCATTTTGACTGATTTTTAAAGACCCACAGAATATTTTGTACTATGACATCTGAAATCTGAAACCAGATTCTGGAAGATTAGTCTCTATTTGAATTTTTGTTTTTGTTTTAAGCTTGTTTCGTTCTTCCATAATCAGCAGTTGAATATAGGCAAGTTTCACACAAATTGCCAATTTCTGACAAAAAACTGAGAAAAAAGGCTTTTTCTGAAAAATCCTGTCAGTGACTTAGAAACTAGAAACTGACTTGCTTTGGGGACACCTCAACATTGTTTTTCTTTTATAAAACTACAAAAACAACACCAAGACCGGGCTTTTGATGGCAAAATTATTAACATTTTGTTGTCTGGGTCAGAATTGAATGGATTTCTTACTGTTTTTTGGTCCAAGTGTATCAGCATTTATTGACACACTGTGACGGTTCTTTATGATTGTATTTGTATTTTCCCAAATTTCAATCTAAAACACTGCCCATTGTGCATCATATTTCACTCCTCCTACTCATTGTTTTGGGTGCACTCTTTTGTTTCCCAGCCAAAGGTGTGCACCAGCTGCTTCCCCAGCCACCGGCACTAACCACCATGTGGTAATTCAGGCCGACACTCGGACCCCCTACCTGAATGCTAAAAGCAGAATGTGTGTGTTTAGATAGAATTCAAACTTGACAGATTGGATTACAATCCTAAACCCAGCAGGGTCCATCACTCCGGTGTTTGCTGCATACCTCAGCCTCTAAGTACACAGACACAGCACTGTGCCTAATGAGGGCCGAGGTCCCAGGGTGCTGCTGTTCTGGCCATGCAGCATCTCACAGTGCAGCTCACACAGTCAGCATGGCACCTCAGGGCTGTCAACATCCGTTAGCTGCCCTCGTGTCCTTGGTGAAGAATACACATCCTGCCGCCTTGGCTTCGGATGTTAATCTGATTGTGTTTATTTCTGATTTCCTCATCTAAAGTGAAGAAGTAAACTCAATGATCCCTCCTTCATTTTCCACAGGGCCTGTAAACATGGACAAAGTGCGTTACTGCGAGAGATTCATTGAGCTCATTATTGATTTGGAGGTAAGACTCCGCCTCTGCTTCCATAAACACCAGCCAGAAATAATGCCTGTTCACAATTCACTTCAACTATTCTGTATTTAAAGTTTATGGTGAAACATTAGGCTCTGATACAGTAAGTAGTTGCAGAATTGTTTACATGACACTAATTTAGCTTATTTATTCTTCTGTTGGAGGAGCCAGGCTAGCAATGTGTTTTTGCTGACGGAGTTTGTATCTTGTGCTTCACATTTTGAATTACTCAGCTTAGCATAGAATACAGCTCAGTCTAACTGTGAGCTTTCTAGGCTAGGTATTTATTGTGTGTTTGAAATATATCAACTTTTTAACAGAATGAACATGTTTTCACCCTTTTGGTGCTCTAGCTATTCTGCTGTTCACACATGCTTAAATCAGTGGTTCTCAAACTTTTCTCAAGCCCCACCATTGCCCCCAAATAATCCTGACAAATAACACATTTTAAAATGTATTGAACTGGGTAAATACCCATGAGCATGATGGTGCCAGTGTATGTGGCCGGCTGTTTGCTGCTCCTGCAAAGTTTGGTGTTTTTGTTGATTTTTACCATCGGCACTACACAGATCCAGTCTCTGCTGGGGTATGATCGCCAGTATCTCCTACTTTTATAAGAAAGTGTCAGAGATTTGCTTGCGTTCCTGGCGGGGATTCCGCATCACTTGTAACGGTATATAGCCCTACCTTTACGGCGGAAGCGTCTCATCCTTTTTCCGTGCCCTGGCATTTCCTTGATCCCATCAATGCCTGCCTGGTACCTGTCACTGGCTCATCAGAGAGTTTCACGTTCCACCAGACCACAGGCCCAAGCTCTCACAAGGATTGGCTTGGTGAATGCTAGATCTCTGTCAAATGAAGCTCCCGTGGCCTGGATAGAGACCTGTGTGATAGAGACTTGGATCGGTCCTGGTGAGTGCAGCGCTTTGGTTGAACTTCTACCTGCTGACTGTTTGTATTTTAACCATCGGGTCGTGGAGGTGGAACGGTGACAGTTTATAAAAATGATTTCAAATGTAAGTAGCGCACTGTACGACCACCCAAATAGAACAAGGACTTTTTGAATGACTTTTCCGGTTTCCTGGCTAAAATTATGCCCAAGTATGACCGTGCCCTTTTTCTCTGTGATTTTAACATTCACATGTGCTGTCCTGAAAAGCCTAGGACTTTTTAAGCCTTATTGACTCATTTAATTTGGTGCAGTGTGTGTCTGGTCCTACACATGAACATGGACACACATTAGATCTTGTCTTTCTTATAGGGTATCTGTGCCAAACTTGGAGGTCTGTGACCATGTGATTTCGGATCATATGTCTGTATTGTTTGATTAACTTTTTCCTGTGCAGCGGTTAAATCTGGAGCTCCTGCTTAGAGACTTAACTCTTTTAACTCTTTTACTGCCGGTCAGTTCTCTCAGCTTTTGATGGGCTCTGTGACTGTCCTCTCTCTGTTAATACAGAGGAGTTCAGCTCTTGGTTTTACTCCTGCCGAGCCATACTGGACTCCGTGGCTCCTTTAAAAACTGTGCAGCCAAAAGTTAAATCTGAGCCCTAGTTAAATGAGCGAACTCGCGGAGCTAAATGGGAGTGCCGCAAAGCTGAACATAAGTAGAAGAAGGACAAGCTGCGGGTTTCCTTCCAAATCCTAAAGGACTTTTGGCGCTGCTATCAAAGCACTGTTAAAGAGTCCTGAAGAGAATACCTGTCAAACATAATAAAGTGCAATCGCCACAACCCATGTGTGTTATTTAAAACTATTGACTCTGTTCTTAACACCCCATAGCCAGTCAGCTTAGAGGCATCCCCTGAAATTCGCAAAAGCTTCCTGCACTTTTTTATAGATAAGGTTGCTACTGCTATGGCCCTCATCTCAGCTCCTCCAGCTGACCCATCTGACCCCGTTCCCTGTTCTGCAACTTTTGACAAGTTTGAGCTTGTGTCTTTGTTGTTTTTAGAAGATCTGGCTAGCAGTAGTAGTAAGCCATCAAAATCTCCCTGTGACGCACTCTCTCCTCGTATTTTTAAAGAAGTTTCCCCTAGTATAGGGCAGTCAGTTTTAGCTATTATTAACAGCAGCCTGTCTCCTGTTCCCCTAAGTTTTAAACTTGCAGTGGTGCATCCCCTACTTTAAGAAACACGGCCTTGATGGCAGCGTGCTGGCCATTTTTTGACCCATCTCCAAACTTACTTTTATTTTTTAAATCCTGGAGAAAGTTGTTTATGCGCAGTTTAATTCATTTCTGGTTGAGCAGCATAATGTTCTGGAGGTCTTTCAGTCCGGCTTTAAAATCCGGCATAGCACCACTGAGTCACCGTTATTAAGAGTTTTTTTTTATCATATCCTCCTGGCAAATGACACTGGTGACCATGTCATTCTTGTCCTTTTGAACCTAACTGCAGCCTTTGACACTGTGGACCACAATGCCCTAGTGGCTGCGTCACCTTGTGGGCATCTCTGGTTTGGCATTGGAGTGGTTTAGGTCTTATCTGGCTGACAGAAGCATGAGAGTTAGTCTTGGGAATTCAGTGTCCACTCCTGCTCCACTGTTGCATGGGGTTCCACAGGGGTTGCTTTTAGGGCCTCTTGTTTTTTCTTTGTACTTTCTGCTTCTGGGCTCCATCCTGAGAAAGCATGGCATCTCTTTCCATTGCTATGCTGACAACAACCAAATATATGTGCTGCTGAAAAAGAAAAATGCTTTCTCTCTCACACCACTTTTGGCATGTCTTGAAGGCATCAAAGCCTGGATGGTCTTAAAATTTTTAAACTTCAATGAAAAAAAAAACAGAAGTGGTGGTGTTTGGCCCCAGTGGTCCTTGTGATTCCCTTCCTTTTGATTTGTTCCCTTTAGCAAATTATGCAAAGCCAAGAGTTTTAAATTTGGGTTTTAAGATGGACAGCGATTTTAAATTAGGCCGGCAAATTAGTGCTATAGTGAAATCCGGCTTTTTCATATTGGGCAAGTGGCAAAGGTGAAGCCTTTTTTTTCCACAACAGCTCTTAGAAACAGTAATCCATGCATCGCGGCATGTAGTGCACTTTATTTTGGAGTCAGCCAGTCATCCCTCACGCATCTCCAGTTGGTTCAAAACACAGCTGCTCGCCTCCTAACTGGGGTACGTAAGAGCGAGCACATAACCCCTATACCGAGGTACCGAGGTCCAAATGGAAGCTCGGAGTGGACAGAGCTTTCTCTGTTGCAGCTCCTAAGCTGTGGAATGAGCTGCCATTACACATGAAAAATGCCTCATCACTGTCCAGTTTTAAAACTGCTCTTAAAACACATTTTTATTCCTTGGCTTTTAACCCAGTATGAAACTCTGCTCCTGTTTTAGTGTCCTGTGGCTTGTCTCTTTTCAATGTTGTTTATAATTGAATCAGTTTTTACAACACTTTGTGCCAGCAGGGCTGCCTTAAAGGGCTCTGTTGAGTTGAGTAACAGGGAACAAGTGATATCATATTTCATAATAAATAAAAAACTAGATTTAACCAATTACTTACATAAAAAATGTAAAAAGCACAGTAGAGAGCAAAATTAACTGTGACATCATGTTTCATTTTGCAAGTAACATATTTCATAAATACAGTAAATCAAAACTCAAAAACTGAATAAAATAATCACCTGGATAAGTGCAGTAGTCAAAAATACAGGAAATAACCAAACTTTTTGCAATCTGTACCAAGAAATTTTTTTTTGCGTCAGCTATTGAAAGTGTGTTTATTGTTCCGCTGCATTTCACATGCTGAAATAAATCGTAATTTCTTTGCTTAAATTTCATGTTACATTTTGTTCCCGGTTGCATATCCTATGCAGTCTAATAATTTAAAGGAGCATAGGGCAGAATCTAGAAATCAGACTCCGCAGGAATACACATCAAACGTTTGTTTATCACTGGAGCACAGCTGATACTGTGGATAGAGGATGGATACCCAACCGAACTGGTGTTCGGGTTCGGTCACATCGTGTTGTTTGCACTGCAGCGTTCTTCCTTTCCAGCTGCAGCTGTGATCCACGGTGGATGGAGAATGGAGCAAAGGACAATTTTAAAGGAATACACCAATGGAACATTCCTTTTACTGCACAATAACATGGCTTATCTTCTTCTTTAATACATGAATTATGTAAATAGATCCGATGGGTGTCTTGCGTGTCTCTTGTTTGTGTTTCACTTTCGCTTGTTACTCGTGCACTGATCTGATGTTGACATTAGCAGTTGTTTGTTAATAAAATTGGTGCTTACCACTAAAACAAATGAGAAAATGCGGCCCGATCTACACTCTAACTGTGACACGGTTATTTATTTACTCGCCGTTCATCTGACTGTTTACTGCAAGACCTGTGCACATGCCTCTGCCTGCATCTGTGGAACCAAAAAGTAGTTTAGTCCACTCTGCGTTCTCCAAGCAGT
The DNA here is from genome assembly GCF_900634775.1 of Gouania willdenowi. Classification (NCBI taxonomy): domain Eukaryota; kingdom Metazoa; phylum Chordata; class Actinopteri; order Blenniiformes; family Gobiesocidae; genus Gouania; species Gouania willdenowi. Next base: position 13,465,518 of record NC_041065.1, read on the forward strand.
CTTCTTCTCATTCGGCTTTATTTCCGGTTTATTGGTACGCCTCTCAAAATCATTGGAGAGACGTACCAGAACAGCAGAACTGTACTGCTGTTTGAACCCCAAACAGAAATACAAAATGTATCACAATCTGTTCAAGGCAATAGGGAGAAATGTGTGTGGGATCACTCTCTTTCGTTGTGAGCGCTTCATCACCCATTACCATTAAAAAAAACTTAAAATGAATGTTTATTTTTTTCTCAAATCCTGCCCTATGCTCCTTTAATGCTCTTTTAATTCCTGCTACTTAGGCTATTCATTATTACTTTCAATCAATCAATCAATCAATCAATCTTTTATTTGTATAGCGCCAAATCATAACCAGTGGTATCTCAAGACACTTTACAGTAGAGCAGTCTTAAGGACGGACTCTTCATTTTATGGATACACACATATGCATATATACTTTCTTTGTGCGTAGGTGTTTTGTTTAGTGTTAATAAACATTGTCAATAAAGAAAGCTTTTTAAGAAGATTGGCATGAAATTGAAAGTGTCCTCCTGTTTGTCACGCCACACCTGTCGTACCTCAAGTCCCCACCACGGGGTGTGCCACACACTTTGAGAAGCACTGGCTTCAATGGACATGAAATAGTCAAAAATCAGAACTTAAAGGAGAACCATTTGGGAAAAAGTGATATTTTTTTCCCACTACTCAAATTCCTTAAGTTTCAAACCTTCAAATGAGGCAGACCTCCAATTACTTTAGGACTTCATAGATTTCATGTGGCTCATTGCTGACAGGTTGGTCTTGCTTTTCCTGGCAGCAGCCAGTGACCAGCCTAAGGACTGTCTCTGGAGACAATACCCCACGTTTCAGCGCTGTCCTTTACTAAAGCTCTGTTGCATGAGATCTGATAGAAATCTGAAAATTAATGCAGGAAAACACAGATTCTTGTTACAGTGGCCGTTTCATGTTGGCTGTCAGGGCTGTGGGGAGATCAAAGATGGCAAGGACGGTAAACGTTTCTGTTCCCTCAGTGAGTCGGTATAACTGGCTGCACCTGCTGCCTTTGAAGTGCAGCTTTGAATGGATAAAATGATTTTGCCTGTATTTTTCATATCAACACTCCACTTTACTAATATGTGTGTTTTCCCCATCTTTCTTTTACTCGCTCTCTTTGTAGTGACATTCTGTCTGTGACCCACCCTCCACCCAACTTCTGTTCAGCAAGATGTTACAAGATATTTTCATTTACATTTCCACTAAAGTAACTGTTTTTCTGCTTTGATAGCCTGCTATTTTCACTTTCACAGTATGTACGTGTGCTACAAAAAGGATGTTAGGAATTAAATTACTTTAGCAATAGTCCATTTTCATGTGATCTTTGTCTCAACAGCAGCTATTTTTGTTTTTTTTTTTCTAACTGATCGCAACAAACTCAAGAAAGTCAAATGCGTTATGCAATAAGTACAACTTTAATGAGGCAGGGGTTGTATATACTTGTGTTTGCATCGTAAACACGAGTTCACAACTGATTTCCTTTGTAATTGTATTCTGATGTGCTCTGTTACTCTGTAGCAGTGTTTTTCAAATGGGGGTATGTGTATCCCTAGGGGCAAATGATGGCACTACAAGGGGGTGCTTAAAGGTCCCATGTCAAGGTTTTTTTTTACCCATTTCCATTTGTTCTAAGAACCCCAGAAACATAGTATTTGAGGTTTATTTTCCCAAACTTGCCTGTTTTCCAGAGTTTTAGCCTATGAAAAGTCACTTTCTGAGCAACACTACACAAACAGGCTGATTTGCTGCCTACTTATGCATATTCACGAGTGGGCGTGTCTATAGACAGGACACTGACTTCCTCCTCCCTGCATGGTGAATGTAGGGCCAGAGGATGGCCCGCCCTCCTCCCACCCACTCTGTTGTTCTCATGCTGCTTTATAAACATGAGACAGAGCGTGACGGTGGGGAGTTCACCGGTACATACTGTACATAGACTTTAGAAAATACATACATAGTACTGCGCGAAGGATGCTGAAATGCTCACCTTCGTGGGCGTATCTGTTTACATGTCAATCATGGCAGAGCTTCCTGGAGGCGTGGCTTTTCCAGCTCAGTCCCGCATCAAATTCGTCATCAAAGTGAGAATGCTTCATCAAATTGGAGCGAGTTGTTTGGGCTCAAAAGGAGCAAATCACCCTCTAACTAACGATTGACGGAATTAATGAAAAACACTTTGGGCATGTGTGTGAAGCCCAAATAGCACTTTTATGATGTTTGAAGCACAGAAAAGTCCATTTAGCTTAACATGGGCCCTTTAAGAGAGAGAGAGAGTGGAAAATTAACAAATAAAGTGTCGGTCTTGGTTCCAACCCAGGCGTGAGATGACCGGAAGCCACTAAATCAGTTTTTCCAACCTTGGGGTCAGGGCCCCACGTGGTGTCACCTGGAGTTTAGATGAGGTTGCCTAAAATTTCAGAAAAATGTAAATAGATTTTAGAAATTATTTTAATTTTTTAAATTTTTTTTATTGAAACAACAGGGAATGCAGTATGAATACAAAAAAGCTGTTTAAAAAATTCTGAGCTCAAAAATGATCAAAAACTAATTCTAGAAAAAAGTGTCTTTGGGATTGCTAGAAATTCTTGATATTGATTTAAAAAAAAAGGTTAGAAACCACTGCACTAAATAGTGTTTTTTCCACTTACAAAATTACATTCTTTAAAATGTGTTATCACTCTTTCATTCCATCATTATCCTCAGTAGTTGTTTTAAAGTCGTTTTCTAAGCTAAATGTTATAGCTGGACAAAGAGGGTACCTGGATTGTGAAATAAGAGAAAGCGGATTCAAAAAAGTTTGAGAACCACTGCTCTATAGAAAATAAAACAAAAATTGAAACGTCTACCGGGGCAGGGAGTGCTAATTATCCCAAAGTAGGAGGGTGAACCACATTTGTAAAGCAGGACACATGACCAATTTCTAACAGATCCCCACCTTTATTACATTACCTTACATTACCGTATATTATCAAATAATTTGTCAACAAACCTTTATAACTAAGTCAAAAGAGCTTCCAGGTATTAGTGTTGTCTCCCAGTAACTCTTTGCTGTGCACAGTGTGATCTTGTAATAAAACAGGCCAGCAGTTCTATGGAACAGAATCACTACAAAGTTTCTGCACACATGAATGGGAAGTGGCTTGTTCACGTTCTTTGATTAGTGCTTTCACCCAGACTTTAAGACGTTTTTTATGTGAGCATCTGCTGTGTCTGCAGGCGCTACTCCCCACCAGGCGATGGTTCAACACGGTGCTCGACAACGCTCATTTGGTGGTCAACTGTCACCTTTCCAGCCTCAAGCAGATGGAAAAGGAGGGACACCTGTTCTGTCAGGTACACAACACAACTAAATATACACACACACACAAATATCACCATGCTGTAACTTAAATGCTTTAGGATGTGTGTGTTTATGTAAATATGTGTCTGTGTATATAACATTGCAGTTGCTGGATATGTTGAAATTCTACACTGGTTTCGAGATCAATGACCAGACAGGAAATGCCCTGACTCAGAATGAGATGACCACCTTACATTATGACAGAATTACCTCACTGCAGGTAAATGCAATTTTATGGATACACACATGTTCTTATTTGCCAATGTTTCTAAAAACATCCTTTAAAAATATATATTTCTTCAAGCTGTAAGAACATCATTATATACACCTAATTACATTTTCCTGTCAATCCAGCATTCTGCTTCACCCATTACACTTTATTGTTCTTAACCAAATATTTGCTACCTCTCTCACTGTGAAAGATGTGCTGGTGGGATACCTCCCTTCCTTTTATCAGATACTCAGAGCTACCTCTGTCATTTATTTATTTATTTTATGTTCTCTATCTTGCAGAGGACAGCCTTCTCTCATTTTCCAGAGCTGCGTGACTTTGCTTTATCCAATGTGGCAGCTGTCGACACTCGAGAATCTTTGACCAAACACTTTGGTCCCCTCAGGTAAATGTTAACTAATGGAAAAGCTGTGAAAAAAATAAGTAACACGTTGTAGTTTGATAGTGCACAAATAATAGGAAGTCATTTCCTCTGATCTGTTAATAATGCATCACTGATGTTTATTGTTCAATGTCTTTACTTGGAGGTAGTCGACCACCCTTTCCCCCTATTTATGCACTATATTTAGGGCTGTCACTTTAACGCTTTAATTGCGATTAATTAATTACAGGAAAAAATAACACGCAAAAAAAAATAACGCTGTTAATCACACTCCAAACAGTACGGAACCTTTCTCATTTCAAGAGTTCCCGGTATACCCATAATGCTGATGCACCGACTACAATACAAGACGGACGACTGCCGAGTTTCTCAGCTTTGTTTGCATTAATTCTGGCTTAAATAAAAACACAACCCCCCTCTAGCACCTCAATGCTAAACATGTAGTAGCTAGTACGGACAGTGCTAACTGCAACATGCTCCGAGCACGCCATGTTGCCAAAACTGAACAAGAAGACAGGGATCAGAGCCAAAATGAATAAGTCCTGATGTTTTATTTCATTTGTATTTTCTATTATTTGGAGATTGACTGAAGTACACATCAATATTCATCCTGATGGTCAAAACTAAAGGTGGCAGCAGTTCTTGGGACTAGTCTAACATACAGAGGAATATAAATGTCTACACCTGCATCTGTTCAAGTCTGTTAAAAACAATACATTACTTTATAAATACACTTTGTTATATATCAATCTTTTGATCTGCCACAATAATGTCATTAAAATGAAAATACCTCAAGTTGAGGGTGTTTCTCAGCAATTTTTAGGTGCAATTCAGAAATAGATTAATTAATTACAGAATATAATTAATTAATTGCACAATTTTTTTGACCTCTTGACAGCACTAACTATATTTATTCTCGTATTAATTTAATGCCTAAAGCCTCCAACTTAAAACATGTAGGTTTTACAATATGTGCAGCTTGTCCATACCAATCCACTTCAAAAATAAATAGCAGATGAAATACAGCCCCACACAGTCACTGTGCTGCTGTGCTGTAATACAGGAGCACCAGCCTTCCCCACCAGCCAACGTCTGTGCTAAATGGCAGCTAGTGAACCCGAGAATAGGCAGCTGGTAGCAGCCAGAGAAAGAGGCACGCCTCATTAATTTAATCGATTTGCAGTGGCTTGAGAATAAACTCTTTGAACAGCTGTGTTTGTCAGCTCATATTAGCTTGCCAAAGAGGCGAAAAGCAGCTTCACTTTGCTCCAGTCCATGCGTGTCTGCGTTTTAATGTCTGCATATGTGAACGGTATGAGAAAAGACATTGATGAATTGCTCGTTAGTACTTCATTACTTCCAAGTCTAATAAATCTTGGCATAAGGACATGTTAAGACTACCAACCCAACTGTTTTTATTATATGTAATTGTGCTAAAATTTCCCAAAATGCCCTTGTGTTTTGTGTTTCCACGGTTTTTAACTTCTCTTGTGGATTATGTATTGTAATATTGTTTGAGTCAGGCAGAAAGGTTTGAGCCGAGCTGAGCTGAATCAAACTTCATGTATTTCCTAAAGCGCTGCTGCTGCTGCTGCTGCTTTCCCTCCAGAATTACAGTTTTGAATGCAGTTTGAACCGCATTGTTCTGCGCTTCACAACTGTCACCAAAGCAGCTCCTGGGTAACTCTAAATATGCCGATCAGATTTAACGAGTCACTTTTCATCCAAACAACTTGTGCTAATGCCAGTTTATTCCAGATGTGCTACCCTCGGGCTAAGCCCCCAGTCACCCGCCATCTGAATTTATCCGTTAAGTCTCCCAAACACACAAACGCAGCATTATTGCATAGCCTCCCCATGCTCTTTCTCTCTCTCACACACGCACACACACACAAGCTAAGCTAAGGCATGACTATGTTTTGTGAAATAGGTCGTTTGAGGGCAAATAGAATGAATTAAAACAAAAAAGGTCACAGACAGTTAAATACTAGCACAGCACAAACTGATAAGTCATTTGGCTCTTCACAAAGAGTGTAATTAGATCTGTTATTTTCTGTTATATGAAATCTGATTATTTAGCTTGTTTTCTTTAAATGTTCCAAAAGAAACATAAACTGATAAACCATGACATAATTTGACAGAATGAATTTTCTTAATTCATATTAATTTGAATTGAACAAATGTAGATGCATGATATAATCATCTGTTGATAATGCTTGAAGGTGTCACGCTAAATTAACAGATTGACATGGAGTTATCAAAAGCAATTACACATGTATTTATCCTAATAAAGCTGTTATCTAGATTCTTTGACGCAACTGTCAAACCAGCAACCGTGACCAGTTTGTGTCACATCTTCATGCTCGCCTCACCTTGTCAGCAGCTTTGCTGACCTGGAACCTGTCATCTCAGTGCAAGTTGTTGTGCTGCTGTTTGTTGTCCACATGACCTATTCCAGGTCATCCACTGGGTTATCAAACTGCAACAGTGGCAGAAATGCCACCCCAGTGCCCAAGCATGACATGACAAGCCTCAGAATGAATGCACACACACGGCTCACAGTGGGCCGCCGAGGCCTGTCACAATGTGTCCAGATCCTGTCCTTCGCCGCTCACACCAGAGCCCGTCCCATGTCACAGTGCGTCAGCATGATTAAAACAGGTCTGTATTCAGAGAGCCACGCCTGAGCTTTCTGAGACAGAGATGGGTTTTGATTTTTATAATCCTGTCTCATCAGCACACATGCTGACGGAGCAGGAGTGCAGCGTCAGAGCAAACAGATTGCACCGCAGTGCTAATAAGCACAACAGATTTGGTAAAGTAGGGAGAATCTTCACGTGGAAGACAAAAATATGCACGTTAACATGGAATTAATTCAGTCTGTGTATTTTTTCCAGATCACATGTGCACCGTGCATGTCATTGTTCCTGTTATCAACTCAATCTCCTTCATTTCACTTGTTACCAAGTTGTTATCCTCTGACAGCAGTTGGTTACTATCTGCTTTTTGTCACCACGGCTTTCAATAAGTGTCAGCTCAATTTGCAGAGGCTAATGTTCAGGCTGACTAACTACTTGTTTGTCCTGTTTTCCTGTGTAGCCCCAATATGCTCCACCAGGTGGCCTCATATCTGTGTTTGCTGCCAGAGCTGCCTGAAGGGCAAGACACCACCATTGACAAAGAGGTTCTGCTGGAGCTGCTGGTAAGTGTCATGGTAATAGAAATAGTACAAACTGTGTGTTTGTAACAGGGTTGGGGTCAATTACATTTTCAGTTACAATTACGTCTTCAATTATTCATGTTCAATTAAAATTCCATTATGATTACGGTGACTGGCATTATTTCCAATTACAATTAAAATTACCATTATGATTTCCCCCCTGAAAAGCAATTACATTCTCAATTACTAAAGCTCAAATTCAATTAACTACAATTACTGAGCCTGAAATGAATAACAACATAAAATGTAACCTTCCTCTTATGGTAGCTTTCTGTTAGCATCTCTTAGTCAGTTTTGATCCATGTCTTAAATCAGCTGTAAAATACACAAAAAATATTATCTTTCATCCAATTCGTTTTTAATCTCTTGGTTACCTTGTTATTTTTCCTTATCCATGAAAATTTATGGTATTAATATTTTTGCTGTAGGCTTTTTTTCAGTTACTATACCCCTCGATTTATTTCTCTTTTTTCTTTTATGTTAAAATGATCTTAAAGGGAACTGACAGGTAATAGGAAAACTTGATATGAAACCTATTTTTTTTTTAACGACATATGTTAAGTCATAGAACTGTAACATTGTTCCACAGGTTTGCATTCAATTAACTTATAATTGACAGGTTTTATAGAAGTCAATTATCAGAACTCATTTCCAATTCAATTACGATTACAGCAGCAACAGGTTGTTTCAATTACATCATACTTGTTATTAATGATCAATTACGGAATTACAATTATAGTTGACACATCCCTGGTTTTAATAGAAAGTGTCTATTTGTACGGTTGCCGTACAGACAACCCCCGGTGCTATTTGTACGTTTACCGAAGTACTAGTACGTAGCATCTTAGGTTTAGGGTTAGGTTATAACCCTATATAGCAAACATTTTTAGGTTTAGGTTTATGATTAAGTTTATTCTTAGTCACGTGAGCTAAACTGGCCAATGACTGACCTATGACGTGACCTCAACTAAATGGGTATCCAGGATCCAGATGATATATTTTGACCTTTAGCTGCTGGCTGCAAACCACTTCACTACCCCTTCCCTCTTGTTTTGGTCTTCTAACTTAATTACTGCATTCAGTGAATATTTTAGGCGGGCATAGTGAAGACAGCCCTGATGAGCTAGAGAAGCATTTGTTTATTTCATTTCTCTGTAGTACCCCCTTGAAAAGCTTAGGCTAATTTCATGATGCTTTCCCTCCCCCACTCTCCTAATTTTCTTCTTAAAAGCCTCTTGAGAAATCGGTTGGGCCCTTGTTTTGCTCCATGTCCCAATACACACTCAAACATTTGCTGTAAGGCTCTTCATCAATATGCGTGCTTCTAGGCTTTCCCGTAGTTAGTCATAATTACCCATGAGAAGCAATAGAGAAGACATTTGGTGTTTTTTTTTTCTGATTTGATTCAAGTAATCTAAACCCTAAACATATGTCTCTGATTAGAGAATTGTGGGGTTTAATTTTTGTATGCCTGGAGTTGTCCCTGACAACCAGCATTTCTGACCAGAAACTAAAAAGCCTTAAATGCTACTAAGCATCCTCACGGACGCGCTCCAGGAGGGGGAACGCGTTTTCATTTTTTTGTTTTAAGAAGCACTACTGCAGCAGTCCCAAAGCTAGACCGAGAACACCGAAGTTGGTTTCAGTTGTGCAGCTTACATCACACATTTTTGCCCAACAACACGTGTTTTTTGGGGGGATTTTTGAAGTTCCTCAGATGACTATGGACAGAGTAAGAAACTCTTTTGTCTCTGCGTCTTTTGCCACATCCAGGTCTCTCGTCACGAGCGTAGAATCTCTCAGATTGAGCAACTGAACTCGATGCCTCTTTATCCAACTGAGAAGATCATCTGGGACGAGAACATTGTCCCAACAGAGTACTACTCAGGAGAAGGTGAGCATTTTAAACGGCATGCTAACTTTGCTTGGGGTTGGGGTTGCGCGTGGATCCCATGGGCGAAAATGCAGTCAAGTTAAAATGTGAGCCCAAAAGTGACATTTTTTTAAAATAAAATTACCGTAACATACGTGATAAAATTGATTTTGTAATACCTTAATTTTTCTTTGAGACCCAGTACCAAATGGTCCACAGATCTGTACCGGTATGCAGCCCGGTAGTTGGAGACCATTGCTCTAGATTTGTCTCTCTCTAGATCAGTTCACATTACCTGCAATCACATGTTGTCAGTGGTCTGTTCTCGGGCTGGCATTAATCTAGCGATTATTTTTTCGATGCGATTGATTTAATAATTTATTTTTCCAGTTCGATTCGACTTGATTCGATTATCAATTATCTCCCCATTAATTGACTAAAAGTAATTTATACATGTTGATATACATATCTAAAATGAAAAAAAAAAAAAAACATGAATTCCTTAACATTGCAATATAAATGTTTATTGCTCTTCGACCCAAAATTCCAAAATAAAGTTCAAGTAAGAATATAAAAGTACAAAATAATGCATTCAGAGTCAGAGGTAACATTCATTAAAAAATAAAAGGCAGTGGGAGCCAGCAGCCTGTCATGGTGTCCTTCCTGAACCAACAGAATTTAATATTTATGTTTAACACATAAACCTAACTTACTGAAAAGAAGTGCATCTTTTAATTTTTCATTCACATGAAAACAACAACTTAAAGTAATACTCTGCCACTCACACTTTTCTTAAACTCAAAATTCCAAATGCTAGTACAGAAAGTGATTTTCCAACAAAAAATAAGAGAAACTCGGAGGAGCTACTCGCGTTAGTTATTCTCCGACACTGCCATCCTTGTTTTTTGGTCAGACGATGCATCGGCGCGCATATTTTGCGTCAACGTCATTGATTACGTTGACGCGTTGTCCCGGCCCTATTCATGTTCACAACATTTTTAGAGTTTCTCTGTGTCTGTGTGCGTGTGCGCTTGCCAACATATTTACATTATACTCTTATACTTTTCATACGAGGCTGCCTGGCTCTTCCAAAGCTAAATCTCCAGTTCCTGACGCTCCACGACTACCTGTTGAGGAATTTTAACCTGTTCCGTCTGGAGTCCACTTACGAGATCAGACAGGACATTGAAGATGTCATTTTTCGCATGAAACCATGGTAAGATGTCTTGCATAGAAAAATTGTTTTTTGGTTCTGTTAGAAAGCCTATTATAAAATGAATTTCTATCAATGTAAGTTGAACACAAACCCATTTGTCTTCGCACAACACATTGATGATATTTTATTAAAAGATGTAGACGTCTGGAACATGATTCAGCATAATAAGTGATCCCATTATGTCAGGTAGAGTTAAAACTGTCTCGCTGTTTCCTGCAGAAGTAAACATGTAAGCAGTAGTCCCATGTGCTGCCCTAAATCCAGCATTCTTTCAGTCTTACACGTGCGCATTTGGACTTCTCGTTTTTTCCTCTTTCCAGGCAGTCTGAGTATGGTGGCGTAGTCTTTGGAGGCTGGGCCAGGATGGCTCAGATGATTACTGCCTTTTCTATAGTAGAGGTTGCAAAGCCCAACATTGGGGAGAGCTGGCCAGCTCGTGTGCGTGCTGATGTCACCGTTAACCTGAATGTACAGGATCATATCAAGAATGAATGGGAAGGTAAAACAGCTAAACATTTATTACATTACTTTTACATGTGCTGTGATCAATATTGGGATGGACGAATACATACCAAAGGACATGACCCTAAGACAGTGGTTCCCAACCTTTTTTGGGTCGTGACATCATTTTGATACCACAAATTTTTGGCAAACCTAAAGACTTTTTTTTTTAATTACTTTTTGATCATGTTTGTAATTTTTATTTTTTTTTATAATAATTTACTAAGTTTATACACATGTTTTGAGCCTATTTAGTGCTGTTCAGTTTGTGCTTTTATTATTAAACCTCATTAGCTTACTTTCTATTAATATTTTCTCATGTACCTCTTAATCTTTGTTAATAATGTCAAAAAAGCTTGACAGCTCACGAATGAGACTGAAACCTATATTGGACTACTTTTATTATGTTTAATATTATATTAGAGGATATATTACGTTTAATTCCAGAAACGTGAGGTACGGTACCAATGAGTTAAAAATAGTTTATCCATATCTGGCATGTTCACTTCCTCCTCAGTCAATGATGAGGCTTTATTAGATTATTTTAAATGTGTTCCATGTAGCGAGTATAACTTTCTCATTACATTCCCATGAGTCCTTTTCCCAGTGTTGAGCTTCATGTTATTAAGATCAGGCAGCTGCTGACAGGGTGTTTTGTCTCCCCACACTGATACTCTGCCTTGCTACCTCACATTTTTTCCCTTACAGACACTTTTTTCATATGTTTACCTGAGTGTCTCTTGAGGATTTATTGAGTTTTTCTACAGTTCAACATTTATCTATCGTCTGACTTTACAGGTCTGAGAAAGCATGATGTTTGCTTTCTGATCACCGTGCGGCCCGTGCTTCTCTACGGCACACGCTTCGAGCGACGTAAGCCCTTTGTGGACCAAGCTGGTCTGGTGTATGTGAGAGGCTGTGAGGTGCAGGGAATGCTGGATGAAAGAGGGCGAGTCATTGAGGAAGGTAAGTTCATGTCCCCCTCCCCACACAGACACACACAGTGACCATTGGCATCCACTTTTTCACTTCAGTATGTACCATCAGCCCTGATGATAATCTTAACGAGAAGTTCAGATGTTGTCAAGGTTAGAGTCAACAGTGGGCGTGACCTGTTGCCATTCATTCAACAGCAGTGTTGAAGTTACAAGTCCAGCTTTAAACTTTTTTATTTCATGCTTTTCTTATTAAATGTATTATGCAGCTGCAAAACAAAAGATTGCAGTACCTGCAAAATCTGATCCACCTTTAAAGGTTTCATGCTGTTTATTCACATGCAGTTATATTTGAACAGCAAAGTTGTATGAGAAAAGGACATTTATAATTGTATTGTTGCATCCTCGATGGTATCATCCAAAACATCCTACAATGGTAAATGGTATACCTTAGGACTAGTCATTAGACATTTTGGCGTGCTAATAGTTTTCTTTCTCTGTTCATCTTTGCCCATTTTTTATAAGGCGACACTCTTTCTAAGGTTTTCTTTTTTTCTTTTATTTATTTTTTATTATTCATTACCTTTAGTTTAAGTAGGTACTGTTTTATGAAAGACGACTAGCCTATAATAAAGCTAAACTTGAGTACCGTAAAGAACAGTAACACAATTTCTTTTTCCTTTGCACTCAGTTGCCTCTGTAATATAATAACATGGAAACAACTGAAGCAGACGTTAAAAATATAAAAATATTTAACCAAATATTTTTTTCACATCACAATGAAGTCTGTGTGAGGTCAGTTAGTCAGGGTAGTCTTAGTTTAGTTAGAATATTACAATGTATGTGTTTGTCACACTGCATGTAATGCAGGCCTTGTTGTTAATTGTTGCACTTGGATTAATATTATTGTTTTTTGTTTCTTAGAAATAATGTGATTTAAAACTAATTGACCTACTAAAAAAAATTTGTACAATAGTGTTGTATCTAAAAAATTAAGATTGTAAAATTCGTTATTGTTTATTTTTTCTGTGGAAAATAAATAGTCTTACTAAATTCAAATTGATTTCTTAGAAAGTGATGATGTCACCATGACACAAGCTCTTTTACTCGGTTGCTGTCCATGCAGCCCATGGCTGTCTGCTTGAGTTGTTGATTTAGCCAGGTTATCATGCAGTTGTTTGACTTTTTCCCCAGGCATGTTGTCCATGTGCCAAGGCATCCATTCCTTCCCCTCATTATCTCTCATCTGTTGGGAATAAATATGCAAATAACTGGGCTTTTACATAGACTGTGCGGCACAGAGTATGCTCCACCACTGTCAGCTTGGTTCAACTTTCACATGCTAAACGGGGATGAGTGCTATTGTGCCCGTTTCAGCTGAGCTGTTGGCTAATGTGGCAGTAGATCATCTAATGTTAGGTTACATTTTAACTTTCCTTTTGAAAATATTTGACACTTTAATACAACTGTACTTACACATTATGGTGCTGCTGTCCACATTGTTACTGCATATTGTAGAGGTTGTAGCTTTCACTCGTAAGCTATCACCCTGCTCTTTTAAGTGAGGGGATTTGATGATCTCCCCAATGTGCACGGCTCGCACACATCAGAGGCCAACAGGATTGGTTTCACTCTCCCGCTCTGAGCCCAGCAGCTCCTCACACGATCTATTTAGAAATCTGTGAGAACTGCACTTGCGGCACAGCACAAACTCCCAATGGGAGTAAGCCTAAAGGCTGTGGCCCGTCACTCATTTTAGTAATTCCTGCTCCTGAGAGGCCGATGTGCTGCGGCAGGACAAGGCTTGGTCAGCTTTTTAAAGGTTGCCTGGTTTTTTTTTTAATGTACGAACAGAATTCACTTGGAATTTAATACTTAGTTTCACAGTGTTCGTTTTTTGAGTAACATATTTTTTTCACCCATTGACAAATATTAATCCTCTCCCTTTGGTCCAGGACCCGAACCAAAGCCCAAGCTGAGAGGAGACACTAGAACGTTCCGTGTCTGGCTAGACCCGAACCAGTATCAGCAGGACATGACCAGCAGTATCCAGAAAGGCACTGAGGACCCATATGAGACTTTCAACATCATAATGAGACGCAAACCCAAAGAGAACAATTTCAAGGTTGGCATACACACACTGAATGAAACACCACAGCTTTGGACCTCCTCGCCATGCCATTCAGTCTTACTACAACTGTCATAACTGCTATAGTATACACGTTATACATTCTTTATGGCAGTGGTATTCAAACTTTTCAGCCTGCAACCCTCAAAATAAAGGTGCCGGAGACCAGGGACCCCCACTGTACCTGAAGGTGGTTAACACAGACATGAAAATTGAAGAACAGTCATGTGTAGACAGGGCCATTTATAAGGGTGAATAAAGGGGTGAGATTTTTGGGGCACATCCACAAAGTCAGCAAAATGATGGTCCATTGTTCTATGAATTTGTGATAACCATATTTATTTATTTATCTGAATAATATCCACTGTTATACCGGAAGTTTATTATTATTTGTGCCCTAGTATATAGGGTTGCAAATTAGAGTGGCCAAAAATGGACAGAAACAGTAGTAAAAAGGCTTCAAAGTGTCTATATTGGGTTAAAACTCAGTTTTTACCTGTTTTAATAAGTCGACCCTGTGTAAACTCCAAATGGTTCAAAATGCTGCTGCCAGACTTTTGACCGGTATGTCCAGAACATCACACATTACCCCGATACTTTCCTCCCTGCACTGGCTCCCTGTCAATTTCCGGATTGAATATAAAATACTTGTTCTAACATTCCGGGCTTTGCATGGCCAGGCTCCTCTATATATTTCAGACATGTTGTGTCCCTACACTTCAGGACGCAGCCTTCGATCCTCAGGTCAGGGTCTACTAAGGTTCCCAAAAACTAAATTTAAAACCAGAGGAGACCTGGCGTTCCAGGCTGCAGCCCCCAGACTCTGGAATGGTCTGCCCCAGTCTCTCCGGGAGATGAACTGCGTGGACACTTTTAAAAAACATTTGAAGACTTCGCTTTTCAAAAAAGCTTTTAGTTAACAAGATTTTATTTTTAATTTTTACTGCCCTTTTATGATGCTACACATGTGATGTAAATGTATGTTTATTGTTTCTGTGTACAGCACTTTGTGATTTTATCTGCGAAAAGCGCTTTATAAATAAATACTTACTTACTTACTTACGAAATGTGGCAAAAATTGGGATTGGGGTGGGTGGGGGGGGCTATTTGATTTAAAAAGGAGAAAATTATTTGGGGATGACAAATCGCGAATGTGGTTAAATTGGCAAAAAAGCACATGAAATATGGTGAAATAAGGTTAAAAGTTACAATAATGGGTCAACATATGGAACATTTGTTGGGAAAAGTGGTAGAAAGGGTATATAAGTGCCAAAAATGTGTTGAAAGTGGAAAAAAGGTGCAGAAAAGCTAATAAAATTTGATAGAGAAGTGGCAGGAATGGGAGTAATTTAAAAAAAAAATGCATTAAAAGAGCAAAAAGTATGGCAAGAATAAGTGATGAAAATAGATAAAATAAGTTTTGTGTAGTTGTAGAATAAGCGTAAACATCAGAAAAATCCCAAGGTTGAGAACACTTGCTTTACAGAACGTTATAAAAGGACAGACCTTTTTGTTTTTATATTTTCCAAAATATTTTCCACTGGCAATAAACAAACCATCAACATCATTATGATGTTGTTGGTTGCATTGCTTCAACTTGCACAACATTTTTCAGGTATTAAATCATGCACAAAACTCTTTAATCATTTCACCAAGGCTTTGTCAAGTCTGCTGTTTCAACCTCTGATTTCCCATCCCTGCCTTTCAGAGCCAGAGGATTGACAGATGGTTGTGAAGTGTTTTTTTTGAAGTGCAAGAGCTAATGGGTATTCAACAAACATTGTTCACAATCTTTGATGTTTGACACACACATAAAAAGTTTACATGTTTCCCCACACTGAGTTTGATGCACAGTGTATTAGACAGTTTTCGGCTCATTAAAATATATTTGACAGACAAAATACCCACTGTCCCATCAGCCCACCACAAAGCTGTGTCTGTCTGGGTAAACCATGTCCTGTGGGATAATTTGCATTTGTCTGATGTTTTTCATTCACCTAAATCTGACTTGTTTTTTATTTTTTTTATTTTTCTGAGTAGTGGACAGCACCACTGCAGCACCCAGGGAGCATTCATGGGTTAAGGGCCTTGCGCATGTGTCTTGCCTTTCACTTACTACCAATTAGCTGTCCAGCAACTCCTGATCCTCCAATCAAAAATCCCTTAGGCCACAATTCACTGCCCATAAGTGAAGTATTTATCTGTTTTCTGTCTGTATTGTTTCCGTTCAGGCTGTGCTTGAGACCATCAGACACCTGATGAACACAGAATGTGTCGTGCCAGACTGGCTTCATGACATTATCTTGGGTTACGGTGACCCTGGCAACGCTCACTACTCTAAAATGCCCAATCAGATATCGACGCTGGATTTCAATGACACTTTTCTGTCTCTGGACCATTTGCGCTCATGTTTCCCCGGTTACATGATCAAAGTTCCAGTTGAAGACCCTGAACTACAGGTTCCTCCTTTCAGGTAAACGATGAAAATCTAAGTATTAAGATACACTTTTCTTTGGACTAACTTCTCTTGATTAGTGACGTTTTATCATATGTTTTTTCATATTAGACTGCTTACGACAGTTAATCAAAATTGTGTTGTCTTTACCAGAATCAAGTTTCCAATCAAAGACCAAACAAACAAGGGAAAGAAGAGAAAAGCTAATGAAGAGTCGGAAGAAGACAAGGAAGACTTGACACTGATTGTTGAACCTTATGTCACACCAAACCGTGGACCGTATCCCTACAACCAACCCAAACGGTGAGAGGTCAATACCTGGGATTCATTGTGCCAACTCGTAGATAATCGAACAGTTAAGAGTTTGTCAAGGGTATCGTTAAACATCAAGTCCTTGGTGATCGGTCCTTTCTTTGAAGGCAACTGCACATGGTTTATAGCATTATATGCATCTACTTTTCCACTCCAGGTTTTCTATGGTGTAGCATGGATTATATCTTTGAAACCGGATTGGATGCTTGATTTAGTCCTCTCCCTCTGGCCTCCTGCCAAAACTACACCATCTCTATTAGAAAGCTGTATGCCAGCAAGCAGATGATTTGTCTCACAGCATTGTTCTACAGCCTAAATCTAAATATTGAGAACACTTATCACATGTTATATATATATATATGTGTGTGTGTGTAAATATCATGTTATTGTCATTCTCGTGTATAGCACATTATATTAGGACTTGTTTATTTGTAAATTGCTAGTTGATATTTAATTCAGTTTACTCCTAATAAAATGATTCAAATATAATCTTGTTGTATAGCAATGTTAAGCCTGTGCAGCATCATGAAAATGTGTTTTAATTTATCAATGTTGGCTATGTGAATTTTCTCGTAGGAACACAATTCAGTTCACGCCCACTCAAATCGAAGCCATCCGAGCTGGCATGCAGCCAGGACTCACCATGGTAAGGATTGAATTTTGTTGCTGATGTATAGAATGAGAATCATGCCATACTGAAAATGCAGAAAAGGCATCAGAAAACATTGTTTCTCCCAGTAGTTGAGATATTAGCAATAAAAACAAAAGCCAACCTAAAATCATATATGCCTATTGCTGCATTTAATGCAAACTCATCAGCATTTTCCTAGAGCTTACTGTTGGTGAAGTGCCGTGATGATGGGAGACTAGAAACAGGGTCTGAGTTATTTATGATGCTGTGTATGGCAAAGAGGCTATCATTACAGTCATAAAACAACTCTGTATGCATGCCTTTCTCTGCCCTACTCTTCACCCCTTTTTACCTTCCTTCATGGCCTAGGTCACAGTCATTAGCACCGTAGTAAACACAAATAACCATGCACTCATTTGTTATTGCACCTTTTATGTTTGGCATAGATGTAACACTGTTTATTGAGTTTGTAAGCCAATAAATTAGAATTTTAATTTGGTTAGCATACATATGATGATGATGATTATTATTATTATTATTATTATTGTCGCTTGTATACAAAGATGAGATGCATGTAATATTTTTAAGAAGAGTCCAAATTGGTCAAATTTCGGTTGTGCTTTTTCCAGCATTTCATCAGAGTAATCAAAAGATAATCATACACAAATTCTTATTTTTTGTTTCCTCCCTAGGTTGTAGGACCACCGGGTACTGGAAAGACAGATGTTGCTGTTCAGATTATCTCAAATCTCTATCACAACTTTCCAGAACAGAGGACGCTCATCGTTACACACTCAAATCAGGTCAGCAACCACCACACACACAGTCATCTACACAGTTTACAGCTTGGGCTCACAACTGCCCATTAATTAGCCAAAAGGCTTTATTTAAGCCATGAAAAAAAATGTCAACTCCAAGCTCTGTGGTGCCTTCGTTTTTCCTTTTGGTATTTAATCATGAAGTAATTTAGCATTTTTTATTATTATTTTTTCCATTGGATGCTTGCCAAAACCTATCTACGTGAAGCAGAGCGATAAGTACTGTAGTAGTGTCCCCTAGTAACCCTATTTACTCTGGTTTTTTTTTTTTTTGTTAAATGGGTTTTCCTCACCTTTTCAAGCTGTGTAGATTTTTTGTTTTTGCAATGCAATAAACATTAAATCAACTTCAGAAATACAAGCTTTTGGAATTGTACCCACCTTTTTCTTCTCCTGTTTTCTCAGGCTTTGAATCAGCTGTTTGAAAAAATCATGGCTTTGGACATAGACGAACGCCACCTACTGCGTCTGGGCCACGGCGAGGAGGAGCTGGAGACAGAGAAGGACTTCAGCAGGTGAGGACAAGCAGACGAGAGTAGTAGGTTTACATAAGCAGACAAACCTGAAACCCAACACAGAATGAATTCACACTTGGTTGTGAAGGTGAATTCAAGTAGCAGTGCTTACCGCACACGCACACACAAATGCCATCAACCTGAGTTATCTTCAATAGACATCATTGGACTTTCAGGACTGTAAGGGGTGTGTCTTTTTGGCCCAACACATTGGAAAGATGATTAACTCATTCTCCACCATTCTGCAGCACGGGAAGGACATGGGATGGCATCTGCCTGTTGATCATTATTTTTTTTAAAAAAGGAGGTTGCTTTGTTGTTTAAAAAAAAAGAAGAGTTAATTAACTGAAAAGTAATTGTTGCACATTATATAAATTGGGGATGGATAATTTTCATCTTTGAACCAATCCCGTACCAATACTGGCTACCTGGGAATCAGTATCAGAACTCAACGGCACCAATTTTTGGTGCTTATGTGAATTCATGTCGTAATAAATGTTCATTTGTTTACAAATCTAAATGATATAAACTTTAACGAATATATCAAAACAACATCCAACTGTTTGTATTGTTTCATACATTTCTTCATCATGAAACTTCCCAGTGTTTTTCCAAATAATGCACAATTTAAATCTGAGCTCTACACACTCCTATTCTTTTCCTTTCCCATCTGTAAAAAATGTGTGATGGGGTTAAAGGAGACCAAAATGGGATGGTTTAGAAACAACTGTATAAAATTTTACAAATTTAATTATTACAAACTAAAAATTAAAGTAAAGCAAACTGCTTTCCTGTGAACTACATTTACTGTTCATCTTTGGTCCTTGTACATTTATTTTTTAAGAACGCTAACATGTCAACTTTGTGGCGCAAAAGCCAAGCTCCCTGCACACTAACTGTCGTCCCTGCTGTGAATAAGAGGAAGAGGCTTGAATGGCTTCAGCCTTGTGTTTAACTCGGTGCTTCCGAAGAATTCTCACCACTGGCGTTGCACTTCGGGTCACAAATATTGCAGCGTGTTTAATCTGCATCGCGGAGCCATACTTTTGAGCGCTTTCTGTCAACTATGTTTGCTGTGTTGATTGAACCCAAAGCTACTGACGTTATTACACTTTTATGCGTGCAATTCTGTGTTCGTGTCCTGCATGGCAAATGACACACTCTTCTACTTCCTCACAGTCACAAGGACGCGATTTTTTTGTGAATCGGTTCTCGCCTCGGTTGTACCAATGGAATGCGGTCTGTACCTATAAAAGCACCAAATTGCCATCATTTATTTAAAGGATGCTGATATTACAATTAAAGTGGCTCTGATTTTCCATTTCAAAATTTCACAAATGATGTATCAGAGTTTGTTCATTTCTATGTTATTTCTGCATTACTTTACACTAGGGATGTACCGAATAAAAAAAAAACAACATTCAGCCTTCGGTTTAGTGAGTTAAAACCTAGCCCGAATAGTAGCTTGTGACGCAATGACGCAATCAAACAACGTGCAGTGATTTTGAGTCGGAAAAGTGTTGGCGCGTTGCTACACAATCAGAGCAGCAACAGCTCCTTCTTTCCGTACACAAATACAGCCAGACTCTCTCCTTTCTGCTTACCACTCTGTTGTCCGTCACCCTGTAAAAGTTGGATTTGTTCATTTCCACAATCGAGTCCATTGTTAGCACAGTGAGCCACGAATCCATAAACATCCCCATTGTTTCCTCCTTACACTACAGCAGGTCTTGCTGCATAGGCTGGTGTAGCATGTGTGTGAACAATGGGCGTGGCTCCAAGCAGTGACTTCCAACACGATCGGCAGCAGAAAAAGTAGTGCAGTTTGGGCGTCCAGTAGTGCAGTTTGTATTTACATATATGGCAATAAAGTATTATATGTATTCTAAATTAAACCGCAGTGTTTGTTTTAGCTGTAAGATAGTTGGAGAGGGAGGAGCTCACATTCTAGGAGGCGTGTTAGGTGACGTCTCCTACCAACGTAGGCAAAATCGAACTCGCCCGTTTGGAGTTGACTTTTTACAAAATGTGGAATAACAAGGGAGAAAACAGAACTTTTTCAACTTTGGCCCTCTGAATGAGGCTAAAGGGATGTATATCACTGTAGCAAAACTATTATAAAGAGTTAAAGCACTTTATTTTTTTTTAGAATGCATATTTTGTTTTTTTTGAAGGTGTAATATAATTGAAAAATTTTGTTGTGCTTTTTTGAAAAGCAAAAGTTACTGGAATTTTTAAAAAATGTCAGAATATTCAATAAACATTTACTTTCTTTAAAAAAACATGTCTATAAATATATTCTAGGCTATTTATGCACTATTTAAAAAAATAGTGAAAAACTTAACTGTATTTGATATTATTCAGTATTCGGCCAAGCATCTATTCTGCTTTGGCCACAATTTTTCATTTCGATGCATCCTTACTTTACATATTGTTTTGTTTCCTTTAATTGGCTTTCCCTAATCAGATTATATTACTTAAACTTCCTGAAATTATGCCTAACATGCTTATTGTCCTTAATTTTACATTTCTCTGCTATATTTGGACCGAATGCACGAGAGATTTAGCATGACAATCGGAGGCCCTTAATTAGTGTTGAAGTTTTCATATTTAATAAAAGATTAATTCAGGTCATCAGAGTTTTGGAAAATTGTGTCAATCATCTCGTGTGTGAACAGTGTGACCAAAAAGTGTTACACTGAAACTTTAAATGTACAAATATTCACAATAAACAGTTTATGTTGGTAAATTATGCATATCACAAATCATCTCGGCTGTCTTAGAGCAGTGGACTGTTTATTTAGTCCGGCTCATGAGGGAAATTCAACTTTTTTTTGGAGGTCTTGTTTTTGTCCTCCTCTTATCTGGGTTACAGTGACAGTACCTTCAGTAGGGTCATCTACAATGGCTACTACCCACTCCTCTGGGTGGATCTCAAGGTGTTCCCTGGGTTGACCCTGATGTCTCCTCCCAGCTAGACATGCACAGTATACCTGCTTAGGCAGGAGTCCAGGAGGCATCCTTACCATTTTGTAATGTGAAGGAGAGGAAGGTCAACTCTTGGACTCTTTCAGATGTTCAAGCTCCTCGCTTTATCTTTAAGACTGAATCAGGCCAATCTTCACACCAAACTCAATTTGACTGCTTTTACTTGTAAACTTTGTCTTTTGGTTATTACCCTAAGCTCATAGGTTAGAAATTGGAATGTAGATCAAACGCTAAAATTATTGCTTGCTTAGAATTTTATTTTCCAACCCTACTTGAGGCCTTGGGTTTCCGACCTAATACTCAAGCTCCTTCCCAACTTGACACTCCATGTCACAAAAGCCATTTTCTACTTTCAGGAATAATGCCCCCAAGTTTTCTTCATTGCGCTTCAAAAACCATAAATCATGAAATATTATCGACGTGATTCCCATGCAGATGGTGGCTCCACCTTTTTAAGTTCATGTTAGGTAAATTATTGAAATTAAACCAAATCAAAGTTTAAAGTCATGTATTAACTTTATGAATAATGTGAACCATACAGTGATGCTTTATTTTGTTGCAAAGGAAAGTAAAATTTTGGTTGTGCTTTGTCATTTTGTTGACTCAGTCCCTAATATCTAAACAATTTCCAACAAAAGAGGAGATGAGGGCACAATATTTTAAAGAAGAATGACACTGACTTTAAATCTACAGTTCTCTGTTACTGTTGCTTTATCTACCAATATTGTTCAAGGAGCCACACGCCTCTTTTTGCCTTTACTGGCATATCTTTTTGCCTTTTACTTGGGTACAAGCAGCTTAGTTTCACTGAATAACTGAAACATCCTATGTGGTGATTATTTAGATATTTATACCATACTTTAGTAAATATCATTTTATCCTCCACAACACTGAGCAAATTGCATCCTATAGCTCTTCTGAATGAGTAGGAGAGGATTCCAAGTGTGAATCATGCCCAACCAAATCTAAAAGCAGTTTAGCAATCCTTCAATTATGGAGCAACACTGACCTAACAGAAAGAGATTAACTAGCAGCATTGAATGTGTTCCCCGAGACCAGGCACTTATAACAACTTCCAGACTCAGCATCTATTTACTATGGCTGTTGTGCCCCAACTTTGTACAAAATGTGGGTTGTGACTAGGTCATGATGCAACATTAGCTTTATATCCTTTGTCACACACTCGTTTTGCAAGTGCTACGTCTTTTGCTTACTGTGGCACTGGAGCAGCTCTCTCAATATATTTTCCTGGAGTACCACAATCTAGGATGTTTTGGGCGGTTCCTGGCTCTTAACTTTCATTCTTTGAAACTGATTGTACTTTCTTCTTTGGAACTTGTGACATGACTTCATCGTAAACTGAGACGTGTTATATTCCTGTCACTGTAATCAAGGAAAGTGTGGAATATGTTGACTTTAAGTAACACTTTGCCATTTCTAGGTATGGTCGTGTGAACTACGTCCTAGCCAGAAGGCTGGAACTTCTCAAAGAGGTGGGAAAGTTTCAGGAGAGCTTGGGTGTCCCTGGAGATGTTTCCTACACCTGTGAAACTGCTGGATACTTTTACCTTTACCAGGTGAGAGTTCTAACTCAAAGGTCAAAATCCGCTGTATTTCAATGGTTGAATTGTGCTTTTTGGAGACAAAGCGCGTTTAGAAAACTTGATATACTAATCTGTTGAAGTTCCTCTCTGTAGCTTGCTGCTCTTTTTTGCCCTGATGACACATTTTTGAATATCTCTTCAGCCCTTGCTGTTTAGTTATGCCAAGAGAAAAATCAGGTGTTGCACGTAATGGGAGCTAGAGGAATAAAATTCTTGCATTAAGAAGTCAGGGGACAGTGACACTTCACAGAAACACAGTTTGCTACCTACACTTTATTTAAACCCAGAAATTATTTTATTCATCCCACAAGAAGGCAAAAGATTGGATAATTAGCTCAGTCTTGTGTTTATAACAGAGAATGTGCACGGATACTTAAGGTTTCCATGGTGGTCCTAATAACCCATACAGGCGGATACTTAACTCGCAATTAAATGGAGTCCTCTAGCAGACTCATTAATGCCTAAAGTTGTTATTCACAGAGGTATTTTTAGAATAGAGCAATCCTGCTGTTTGGTAGAAGCTGGTTTATTAGGTACTCGGTAGGGGCACCTTTGTCAGGGAGGCTATCTGTTCCATTTTGTTTTTGTGTGTGTGCGCGCGCGTTTTCTTTTCTCAGTTATTGATGGTTTATTGCAATGGGAATACAGGGTAGATTAGTGTGATTTAAATTGTTTACCATATTTGAAGACCACATCTTTCATCTAATTAAAAACATACACACACACACTATATGTGTTTATGTACAGTTGCAACCATGTCCACACAAAACAAGCATTTCATGAATCTATTAATGTTTTCCTCCCTTAATTAAAGGTAATCTCTCGCTGGGAGGAGTACATGAGCAAGGTCAACCCTAAACAGGGCAAGAAAGTGGAGGTGGAGGCTGTTGCCTTACACTTTCCTTTCCACAAGTACTTCTCCAGTGCCCCGCAACCCGTGTTCAAAGGCCGGTCGTATGAGGAGGACATGGACATCGCAGAGGGCTGCTATCGCCACATCAAGAAAATATTTACCCAGCTGGAGGTAAGAAGGTCCCACACGCGAGTGCAGTAGCTTCTTCATTCATTAAAGGTCCCATGCCATGCTATTTTTCACCCATCTCCATTTGTTCTAAATACCCTAAAAACATAGTATTTGAGGTTTATTTTCCCAAACTTGCTTGTTTTCCACAGTTTTAGCCTCTGAAAAGTCACTTTCTGAGCAACTCTACACAAACAGGCTAATTTGCAGCCTATGTATGCAAATTCATGAGTGGGCGTATTTATAGATGGGACACTGACTTCCTCCTCCCGGTGACGTAGGGCCAAGGGATGGCCCGCCTTCCTCCCACCCACTCCGTAGCCAAGCTCATGCTGCTTTATAAACACAAGACAGAGCGAGGGGGCGGGGCGTTCACCGGTACATACATAGACTGTAGAAAATACATACATAGCACTGCGCGAAGGACGCTGTAATGCTCACCTTCCTGGGCGTGTCTGTTTACATGTCAATCACGGCAGAAAGCTTCCCAGAGGTGCGACTTCTCCAGCTCAGTGCTGCGTTAAATTCGTCATCAAAGTGGGAACGCGTCATCAAATTGGAGCGAGGTGTTTGGGCTCACCCTGCAGTAAGAAAGGAGCAAATCAACTAAATAGCACTTTCTGATGTTTAAAGCACAGAAATGTCCATTTAGCTGAACGTGGGCCCTTTAAGCAGCTGCCTCTTGGATGTAATGGCTTGTTAGGAAGCTTTAGGGCAATTTTATTTAAAGTCTGCCTTGTTGCATCTGAATGACAAGTATCTTCATTTTAAATGCACAAAGCAGAGCATAACAATTAATTGCAACCCTTAAAGTAGAGGGAAATGTTTGGCTGTTACTGTTTTTGCTCACACATGCATTTCCCAGCTGTTTTGTTTTTTTTATTTAAGAAACTTACCATCTGTGCATGCAGGTGTTCAGTCACAAACAGCTGCTCTGAAGGCTCCAAGCATTCAGATTGTTGTAGATTAATACTGACGACTGATGGGGTTTTTTTTAGAATTTTAGTTATTTTTCTTCTTTTTAATTCCCTTCAAATAATAACATTATAATTTATTAATAGCTAGAATTTATTTCCTGTGTCCATGTCCAAATTAGTGAAGATGTGTTTTTTCTTCATCACATCCAATATTTCTATAGCAATGACTAAAAAAAAAGATGTGATGCATGATTTATGGGCAAACCAAGAAGGCCTTTGAAAAACAATAAAGAAGATATTGGCTGGAGGTTATTTCCCAACATGTGTGGTGACCTTGATTTATCTGGCCGGCCTCTGTATCACTGCATCAGTGCACCTCTCCCTCCTCCCGCGGCCTCACCCATGCTGCAGTGAAATCTGAACACCCATTAAGAAGTATCGCGTTACTGTAGGCAGGGTAGTAAAAGCAACACTCTGCTGAGTTTGCTTTCCTCTGCATGTTTTCATTAAGTTAGTTTCAAATCATTTATATGAGAATAAACCTTAAAGACCTTTGCCAGATGGACAGACATACTGTGTCTCTGTAGAGAGCGCTAATCTACTACGACTACTTAACAGCACTGTGACGTCTAGCATGCTTTATTTTTAAAGGGTAAATCAATCCAACTGAAAGACTATTATGTATTTAAACATCACTTGTAGAAATGAGAGTTGATTCTGAAGCTCCATATGTAATAAAAAGCATATCAAACACACGCTTGTGGCGGTCGACATGTTTGACCAACTGTGAGGTAGTGATTCCTCTATTCATGTAACTCCAACTGGTTTTATAAGGTTAAAGGCATCTGATGGTTCCAATGGTAGCATAGACTTACCAGTTTTGAGTTGTCTTGCTTGTTTAGCTGGATCTCATGGTTGATCTGTAGTAAGATGGCAGATAGCAGCACGCCCAATGAAGTGGATGAAACACAACATCAGATTAAAATGCTATTTCATCGTAGACTCTTAATTAGAGCGGAAATTTGACAAAGGTGATTGGCTGAAATCTCTAAATCTCCACATATAAAGGGATATTCATTGGTTTGGAAGCTAAAACGTTGATATAAATGATTCCAAAGACATTTCTTACACAAATTAGTAACAAAGTTTTGTCACTCAGCTTTAAACTGACTATCTAAAGAGAATTATGTGATGGGTTCACATGATTGAACGCTGTTTTTCTGTCCATCATCAGTGTCAGGGAAATGTTACCATCTTGGCTTCACGCTTCTCTCTAGAGTCTTAGAGGTTAAAAATAGATCTCATTAATATTGCATGGAATGATTGGCTTAATATTAATACCAAAATAGGAAGGCATCAAATATTTATACCCCAGTGCTGTCCGATTCAACTTCTCCATTTCTCTCCCATCCCCCCACCTCCGATACCCTGCAGAACTAGTGTAGCATCCTGAAATCAGCACAACTGTTTATCCATGTGCCTGCTTCTCTGGTCCTTACCTTCCTGGAGTTTCAAGTAGTTATTTGCATTTTGCACAAAAAAGCTGGAGATTTTTTTTCCCCAAGTGCAAGGGAAAAGCTAAAAGAAAATATCTGTGCCTAAGTCCTTTTCAAGCTCCAGTTTTTGAACAACTAACTACATTCCAAAGAAGAACCCTGTGGCTAGCTTTTTTTTAATCACACACTGTATCATGGGGACTGAGCAGATTTCCTCCTAATGAGTACAGAAAGCAAGGGAGATCATGTAAGTGATGTATTTCATTAAAAAAGCAGGACACCATGAACTATTGTCATTTGTTCGTCGTTTTCATGCCATTATTAAAGTTCAGAAACATCCAGCTTGTTTAGTTGTCTTTAAGGTGAAGCTATTATAAAACAAAATTGTTTATAAAGATTATTGGAGAACTGTACAGATTAATGAATTAAGAGGCCATTCAACATATTATTTGAAGGAAAAATGGGAATCGTGAATTTACATCGGTCAGGAGGATTGGATGAATATGATCAAGACTCAAATCTCAACTTCAGCTTCACAATGGCGGAGAGATTTCCTAGGAGAAACCTGATCAGATTCTTTACAACTCCAAAACACAAAATCTAGACAGCCAAATGCACAATCTAACTGCTGGAGAGAATGTGGTAACAATATGGCAGACCACACACATATTTTGGGAGTGCCCAGTTATCAGACCCATAATATAGTTATGTTTTGTGGGAAACAATTTTGTATTTACCTTCCGACTTTTTACCTGGGAAAAATAGACTTGGAACCTTCTGCAATTTTTTATGGCTGCCCGCAAAAAGGCAATAACAAGGCGTTGGCTTTGTAAGGAACCACCCACCTTTAATCAGTGGATAGGAATTGTTAAAAATATACAGCATATGGAAAAAATGACCTGTATATATGTGAGGCTCTCTGGGCCCCATGGGAAACGTTCCTCACACAAAGAGGTGTTAACCAAACTTAAACTTGAAATACTTTGTTCTCTGTGTGAACGATAGTGAGGTTGCTTACGGTGCACATGACCCCCCCACCCCCCCCCCTCCACGCAAACATTTTTTACTGTTGCTGCCGTTCGGGTTGTTCTGTAGAGTACCCCTTGTTAATTGCTGTGAAAAAAAATAAATAGATTAAGTTATTTTAAAAAAAAAAAAAAAGGTAGAGCTATTGTGAATAGTAGTTATCTAACTAAAAAGCAAGGGACGTCTGTGGGGATGTGTGTGTGGAGCAAATATCTCCCCGACGCGGTGCGAGTTGGACATGAAACTTGGTCGACGGGTTCAAAATACCCCGAGTGTGTGTATCTGTTATTTTGGAGTAATTTGGTCATTTCAAAATGTTTATTTTAATTTTATTTCACTTCTGGATGGCCCCGAAATGAAACCTATTCAACTTTTGACCTCAGGGTGTGAGGGGGCGCTAGCGCACCATCTTCACTGCACATCTCAAGAGTCACATGTGCGGCCAGAGCCAATCGCTGCGCACACAGCTGTAAACAGCTGTAAAATAGAGAAGAAGATAGTTTAGACCGAGACACGGAGCTCTCTGAATAGATCGTTTGAAACCGTCAGCCACTGGTGAGTCTTTTAGAGGCACGTTTCCCAACCCATTCAATTCTCCATCTGGAAAACTGCGGATTCTCTGTGGTGCCATGCATGGATGCTAAGCTCTGACCACTCGGTTCAAAGGTAAAAAATAATTTTTGTTTTTTAAAAAAAGACAGCCGAATTGTAGATTATACTTTAATTTACTTACTCACTCATGTAGTTTGGAGCTTTACGTTTTGTTCTGCGCAGTTTTGTTACTTTTCTGATTGGCGCTACAATGTCTATGGAGTTTTGTTATCAACATCTCAAACATTCACGGGAACACACAAGGTATTTATTTATTTGAAGCGCGTTCACGGAGTCGGATGTAGACACACACACGCACACGGCTGATGCACGTGCACGGAGTAGATGGACTTGGACTTGAACTTGATTTATATAGCGCTTTATCACCACACTGAAGCAGTCTCAAAGCGCTTTACATATCAGCTCATTCACCCAATCACTCTCACATTCACACACCAGTGGGACAGGTCGACCACTGGGAGCAACTTAGGGTTTAGTGTCTTGCCCAAGGACACTTCGACACTTTAACACATAGTCGAACCCCCAACCTCTCGATCAGAAGACGACCCTCTACCACCTGAGCCACGGTCGCCCCCTGATGGGTGTAGACACACACACGGCTGATGCGCGTGCACGGAGTAGATGGACGTAGACACACACGGAGGAGATGGATGTAGACACACACACACACACACACACACACACACACACACACACACACGCGCACACACAGTATTTATAATAAAAATATACTAAATGAGTAAAATAAAACAAAAACTAAACTATTTATACAAAAAATACACAAAATGATTCCAGAATCATTACAATGGCAACAAAAACAATAATTATACAAATAATGCACAAAAACACAACAGAAATATACAAAAATACACATAATGACTCCAAAAAACATACAATACAGAAAAATACACCAAACAAAAAAATATAAAATTGAGTAAAAAAAAAAGACAACAAACACATTTATCATGCTCATATCCCATAGAATTAAACCAGGAAAATTGCACCCACATTTTGCACCCGCAAATATACCCCTTATGCTCCCATATAAATGCATACTTCCAACGGGCACTGTACTAGTTATATGAAATAAAGCTTCAAATGTGATGGTGGACTTGTGTTTGACCGATTTCGTCTCCTGTGCACCCTTGAAGGAGTTTCAAGCTTTTGAGTTGCTGCGGAGTGGACTGGATCGCTCCAAGTATCTGCTCGTAAAGGAGGCAAAGATCATCGCCATGACCTGCACGCACGCTGCGCTCAAACGCCATGACCTGGTGGAGCTTGCCTTCAAGGTAGCTTTTGCATCAGTTTACCAGCACTTAACTCAGCTAGGTTTGTGTTTCTTCAGCGTCTTCAATAGTTGATTTTTTTATTTTTTGATAGTATGACAACATCCTGATGGAAGAATCAGCGCAGATTCTTGAGATCGAGACTTTCATCCCTCTACTGTTACAGGTAAGCTTCCAAAAATCTTGACATGATTTTTATGAATAGGCATTTTAGTAGTTGTGCAAAGTGAGTCCTTGTCAAAGTATCATATTAAGATTGTTATCGCCACCTGAGTTAAAAGTGCTCTATTATTAGGCCTTTCCTTGGCTTTAGTGATCGGTCATTGATCATTTTGCTTTCAGCACTAGTGTTCAATATCCACAATAGTGTGAGTTTGTGTGTAAATGTCAGACCATGAGGTACAAAAGCCTCTAAGACAGGTCACCTATTGGCAGTCCTGGTGCGGACCCACAGTGGGTGCCATGCCGATCCTGACCTACAAACAAAACAGGAGTTATGAATCAAAAATTAATGTAGTGCATCTATTTTTAGCCTGCGCAGCTATTTCAGTCTTTATGGTAGAGTTCTAGCCAACAAGGGAACACTCAAATAGTTGAGCATTTGAGTTTTGCCATCCCACATGATACGGCTCAACCAATCAGATTTGTGCAGGGCTGAGATTAAACATTGCACCTCAGACCAGCGACGCAGAGGAGAAAGAAAGAAAAAAGTTAAAGAAACAGACAGCAGAGCTGTAGAAAGGGAGATGCAGACAGTAGTGTCAGAAAAACTTGAGAAAAAGATGGTTAGATGGAGAAGTGATGAAAAAAAACAAACAGATGACTCTCAGCAAGAAAAACCAAGTGGACAGTGAAAAAAGAGCATTTTACCCAGAAAGGAGTCCTTTCTTTTTCTACTTCCCACAGGTGGAACTAAACCAGTCCATTTCATCTGTTCACAAACTGTGGTACTTATTAAAAGCTAGCGCTCTGTTCTCATCTCATTTTTCTCTTTCCTTCCCTCTTGTTTGAGAGGGAGCCTCTTAAAAGGTTTGATTAAAATATTTTTATTATGTCTAAAATTAGTTTAGACTATTTAGAAACTTTTCACTTTTATTAATTTTCTCTTCATTTAAAGAGTTGACCCATAGGAGTTATTTTAAATGATTCCTCAGCGTTTGACAATATCAATGTTCAGAGCGGGGCTTCCCTCTTGATATACCGTAATGTAAGTTTGGAGAGACGGATCGTCTTTGGTCAGGTCATGTGACCTGGAGAATGCCTGGAGAACGTATCACTTTACAGCAGTCACGTGACCACAGGCTTGGATATACTCATTGGGCTAAGACTTTTGCTCGTATTTTTCCGCCTGTTTGACTCCTGGTCATGGCCGAGGCAAACAAAAAGAACTGCTTCTGAGGATGTTAAAAAGACGCCGCCGAGACCCAGCCCCCTCCGCCCGGTGCAGGACACCACCCTGCGCACGCCGGGTCGCCTGTCCCCCATCTGCCCCGACCCCGGCCGCTGTGACAACCCATGGCAAAGGGGGCTGACGACGGCGGCGAGGCCAGGAAGTAAGGAGGGAGGGGAGCGCCACCGACGCGGCGAGGAGAGCCGGGCCTCCGGCAGCGGGGGGAGGAGGGCGGCGGCTGCTCCTCTGCATACACAGTCAAAAGAAAAGGGAGGCTGACTGTTTATTTTTGCGACAGTGCTGCGTTGCTTATGGCCACTAGGGGTGCTTGATGTGAAAGTTACAGGTCTAGAGCCCCTAGTGGCCAAAAGTTACACAGTGTGCCTTTAAACTCGATAATTTTTTTTAATTTATTTTGTAAATTGGAGAATATTGTGTCTGTAGTTATATTTATATATTCAGTTATATTACGTGACAAGAAATATTGTCCAAAAATACCATTGGAATTGTACAGAATTTATTTTAATTGTCAGTTATTGACATGTAGACGTTGATATAACTACAAGGTTACTTTAATACAAATTGCACAAAAAGATTGGACATTCGGATTTTCTGGACCTTAGCTCCAAGAAATTTTCACTTACTGGACCTTGTTGATTTTTTAGTTGAATATCCCTGCTATGAAAACAATCTTTCTACAGCTATTTTTTTTTTTCAAATTGTATTTCACCTGTGTCCTCCTTTTCCCCCTCAATTCTTTCATCTATTGAACCTAAAGATTGATTGAAGGAGTGACTCAGGCCTGTTGGATTATCATTTTTGTTTTATCACCTAATGGGGATGTGTAAACTTTATTTTTATGATTTATCAAATGTCAAGGTACAATTTTACTTGCCATCAATCCTACTGTTGAGCCAGCAAAACTAATCGAAATGTCAGACAGGATGAGCAATGAGCAATCACCTTATTGGGTCATGTGACACAGTTTGTGTAGCTATGTTTATCAGAAAACAAATCAAAAGAGAAAACTAGAGTAAGGTGTAGATTGAAAAATCTTTATTCATCCTCTGTATTCTTTTCTGTGTAGAACCCAGCAGATGGTTACAGCAGGCTCAAGCGCTGGATCATGATTGGAGACCACCACCAGTTGCCCCCAGTCATCAAAAACATGGCCTTCCAGAAGTACTCCAACATGGAGCAGTCTCTCTTCACCCGATTTGTGCGTTTAGGGGTTCCCACTGTTGATTTGGATGCCCAAGGCCGTGCACGTGCAAGGTGGGTTAAATCAATTTTTATTTCCTACTGGAAGTCTACAGTTACCTTGCCTGACATCTTGACTAGTGTGTACGTATGAACCTTACAAACAGCATAATGTGCTTTAAAACAATGTCGGCAATAAAGTACAATTTACTAGGGTTGTGCATTGCTCTGAATCTGACGATACGATACAATTTTACGATTTTCATGTCACGTTGCGATATATCTCGATATATCCTGATATTAACAATACGATATAATCACGATATCAATAATTGCAAATTTCACCTTTACGAGTACAAAACGAATACAATTTATTTCATTTTTTCCAAACGAATTCAAATACCAATATCAAAAACAAGTGGTTTATCAAACTGTCGAATTATATTTTTCAAAAAAAAAAGATTCTGATTCTGTTAAAGGGGACATATGCTAAATCCACTTTTTTAGCCCTTAAATGCATTTTGATGTATATTTAGATTGTTTAGAAGCACACTAAAGTTCAAATTAATCTCTTCAGGTGCTCCGTTGATATCTTTATATTCTGTTTTGGTCATATTTTTCAATCTGTTTCGATTTTTCGATTCTCTATTACGTTTTTTGAACAATAACGTCAGCGGAACTGCCAAATTAGGACATCGACTCCAGGCCCAACACTTCGAGCAATCCGCCATTTTTATTTCTCGCTTTTATTTTGTAGTCCAAGCTCCAGGATGCAGAAGTTACGAGTGGATAAGTCAAAATGTTCGGTTGTTGGATGTAGTAACCCACACGCTTCATTACACCGTCTCCCAGCATCAGAACCTTTTCAAAGTGCCTGGTTGAGTTTTATTTTTCACGGAAATGTACCCACATCTGTGGGTAAGGTCATTTTTGTGTGCGCGAAGCACTTCAAGGATGACTGCTTCAGCAACCTCCGCCAGTATAAATAAGGATTTGCCGAAAGACTTTGTCTGATTGAGGGGTCAATTCCTTCTATCTTTGGAGACGATGATAGTGTGATGATAAGACGTCCCTGTCATTGTTTTATTAGCATTAGCAGTTGCACCGTCTTCATATGTTAGCGTTGTGTGCTCGTTTTAGATCCTTGATGATATGGCCTACGTGATTTCATTTAAGTCTAAAGTTTTCATTAGTCATTTCATTTTGCCGTTTTTGTCTCCGAAAAGACTGTATTAAAATGCATTTCATGACATTAGCTTGGCGCTAGCGTTAGCTCGGTGCTTGTGTTTGCTCACTTGTTAGGGTTCTGCAGGTTCATCATCTTCATTTTCATCTCGCTCCGCCGGGTCAGACTCTGGCTCAAACATGTAAAGCTGGATGGACAAGTCTTCCGTTGTTGACATTGTGTAAATAACATGTGAATAAACTTTTTCTGCGCCGCTACATAGCCATATCTCTTCTATCAAACTACAAAAATGGCCGAGCAGGGTAGAGTTGAACCTGGAGAGGGGGCGGGGTATGAAGTGTCTCATTTGCATTTAAAGAGACCGCACCAAAACGAGTTGCTCTTAGAAGCACATCAGAAAAGGGGTAGAAAAGGGGTCTGGGGAGCTATAATAATGAGGAATTCAGACCCAAGCATTGCAGTTCCACTTTATATAGACCACAACTGTATGATTTATATCTAAAAAGGAAGGATTTAAAACCATGATATGTCCCCTTTAAGTTCTTAAATTCAAAGGAACCACATGCATCTATAAAATTACATTATATAGTTTATGAAAATAAAGTGCTATCAACTTCCAAGCTAAAATGCATTGAGGAGTGAGGTAGTATAACACGGTCTGATGTGGTTCACTGACACCTAGTGACAAGGCGTTTACGTGTTAAGAATATGTTAGCGTAATTAAGTCTTTTTTTTTTTCGTAAAACAAGACATGATTAAAATGAATTTGTAATTGATTACAATTGATTGTGTTTTAGATGTTGTGGTTTGTTAAATTATTTGCCTCAACAGGCTTACTCTCAACTTCTGTTGTTAAAAGTCCTTCTGCCTCTCTGTGCCGCAGCCTCTGTAACCTTTACAACTGGCGTTACAAATACCTGGGAAACCTTCCACATGTCCAGCAACTTCCTGAGTTCCAGGTGCCCAATCCTGGCCTGACCTTTGATTTCCAGCTCATCAATGTGGAGGATTTCAATGGAGTGGGAGAATCTGAGCCAAACCCTTACTTTTATCAGGTCAGAAACACACAACTACTCACAAATCTTAAGTTTCCTTGCTTCTAAGTTGTGGTACATTACACCGTTCAAGATTCTTTTGGTACTTTGAAAATCTGAAATTCAAACACATTTGAATCTAAAGAAGAATGAATCCACATCCCACAGTGTCTCTACTTTGAACTAGGGCTGGGCAGTATGACCAAAAATGCATATCACAGGATTTTTGAGGGTATATGATGATATTTTTTTTTTCATCCATAATCAGGTGTTTACAGCATTTTCTACTTGTTGAGAATCAGAATCAGAAAGCATTATTTTGTCGAGTACAGTTTAAAAAATAAACAGCACAGGGAATTTGACTTGGTAGTCAAGCAATAATAATAATAGTGATAAATATAAGGATATGGGATAAAGAAAGGATAGAGGAATTACTGCAGTAGATTGACTTAGGATGGTCTATTTTACTGTCATGATGAGTGAATATTATAGAATAATTCCACACTAGTAGTAATACAAGCTTGCAACAGCAGCCCAATGGCTCTTTGCCGCGCTAGCTTAGCTTTAGCATTAGCTTGATTTCTAGATTTCTTATGGTGAATAAGGTAGCGTTTTGTTTGCAGCTTCAACAGGACAAATTTTCCGCATTATAGGAATTACAAATTGCGATCCTTTGCTGTTTTTTTGTGAATTACTGCCAACATGCTAAGCTAACCGTGCCTCCGTGTCCGTGAGTGTTGTTCTCCTGTAGCAGAGGCATGCGCACGCAGGCACATACTTACATGCAGCTTCAGAGCTTTCGATTATGTCTTTCTTATCCATTTACACGTATGATTTACACCGTAACTAACACCAGAGTGCTACTGTTTACCTTCCTATTTAAAAGTGCAGCGTTGAAAAGGGTTCGGTCTGAAACGCGGCACAGCGTAGCATTCTGAAAGTTGTGTAATCAAATACGCTGGTACGGCGGTCTATTAAAAATTAATATCATAACAAAAATATATACCGGTATTTGGTATGAATCAGTATACCGCTCAGCCATACTTTGAACCTCTAGCACCGGTACTGTATATTCATGTAAAATGAACCAATCTTGATGTATAACCAGGACTTGCACACACCATTACACAGATATTCACTTACGCACGCTAAGTGCTGGCCTTTATTTCCTCTCAGTCAGTTGTTATACAGAAGGTTATTCATTTTTAAATTTTAATGGTTGATCCATTAGTATGATATATTCATCACTGTGCTTCGTCTGCAGCAAACAGTCGCTGCCCAGCACAGAGCAGAGAGCAGAGTATCTCTGTCCTTCACACCAGGAGCTGGGTTATGTTTCATTGACATTGCTGAGACGCCCAGACTGTGTTTGGGAGAGGGACAGGGAGGATGCGGATGTTTACTTTGTCACCGCAGCAGCTCTGTAGACTGTAGGTGTCACATATTACAGTGTGATGAAAGTTTTTGTCATCTACACATAAAATCAGTGGAAACAAGGTTTTGTTTTTTTAAAGGAGGATTGAAAGTAGCCCCAGAGGTTTTTTATTACAAAGTCAACTGCATCTATTGATTGTGATGATGTAGATTTTAATCACATAGCTTTACTGACAGCCGTGTACGAATGCACACTTCCCCAAAGCTTCTTATTGTTCCTACATCCACACCTTGTGCACTCCTCATGGCAGCAGGTCACATCAACATCAACCCCCTTTTGGCTGTTTCCATTTGCAGGCTCCTCCGGGGAATTGCCAGCACTGCTTACTTTGTCTGAGGCCCGCACACACTCAATCACACACACATACACACACACATGCACACTTTCCAAGCAATCAGAGGGGATGGATTTGACGTTGGAAGAGGAATAGTATCCAGTGTACACTCAATACATGCACAGCTGAACAAACACCACCACAATCAGTACTTAGCAATAAATCAGGCAGTGTGTTCCCATTCTACACATAAACCCATGAGGGCATGTGCACAGCCAACCCACTGCACAAAGGTCCGCCTCATTTGCTAAAGCACTTTCCATTTAGACTTGGAGCGTAGTGATAGCACTTTACCGTTGTCAAATGGCAGATAAAATAAAGATAGCTTTAAATCTTTATTATTTGTTTGAAAATGCCTGTCTTGACCTTTTTGCTTGTTAGTTTTAAATTATTATTTTGCTACACAAGCCACTTTTGAAATGGCGTAAGAGCAGTTGTCCTGGTGGGTGTTACTCACATTTGATCTTTTATTTACAATGTGTTTCATTCACACTGCACTTTGTGTTTGTCTTTTTTCCTAATTCTGTGAAGCTTCAGCCTTTTTACTTGAACTCAACGAGGCTGCGAGACCCTAACCTTGTTGTTACGGTTACCGACTTTACTTTGGGGTTCTGGTATTCAGTTTTATAGTAAACATAAACACAATGTATCCAAAGCTGGAAATTGTAACCAGCTCTCTACTAAAATAGTGTCCCAGTGCAAATATAAACATGTTATATTAGGGTGAGGCTAAGGACTCGGAGAGAAATCACTTTGTATTTGTAGAGTTTACACAGAAAGTGATTGGAAGGGAGTGTACCCTTAACACAGGGTATGGTGAGTGTGTTTGTGTGTTTGTACGTTTAGTTTATAGTGTTTTATCTGCATGTTTATGGCTCCCCATGAGACGTCTTTTCTTTCTTGTGTTTTGCAGCCACACTGTAAGGAGACCTCATTAGTGTTAATAAAAATAACAAGACCTTTCCATTGAATTTAAAATAATCAAGGATTTCTTTTTTTTTTTGCCTGAAGTTGAGGGTAATTATTACTACAGGCCTTCATTGTGTCATTGAATGCAAATTAGTCAAAAGTATCACTATTGAGTTTTAAATATTGATACAGCAAGGAGCTCATGAGCAACATTTTTATTCTCGCAAATTATTTATTTTGTAAAATTTAGTCATTTTAAAAAAAGATCTTGCTCTCACCTTATGGAGGTTGGATGTTCAGGAAAGGGAACAGATGCTGTCATTGATTTGATGTGTTGACTCCAGGGCAGCTGGACGAGGACGGGTTGTTGGTTGCATGAATTAACACTTTAAAGCAAGGCTGCTTTCCTTGTTTAATTGATGCTTGATTAATAATGCACGTCGCTGTTTTTATTTTTATTTTTGTGTTAGCGTGTGTGAAAGGCAGGGTTAGACCGAGAGCCATGATGCTCCAGCCAGTGAATTTTGTGATTGCGCGTGATTTTTTCCCCCCACAATTAAAGTAGAAATGAGAATTATTTATTGTTTGTCTATTAAAGTAGTTTGTTGTGAGACCATTCTGGCTTCCGTCAGTCTGCCCCAAGGCAGCTGTGGCTACAATAGTAGCTTACCACCACTAAGTGTGGAGTGAAAGAATAATCCCTTTATTCAGTAAAGCGACTATGAGTTCCCAAAAAAGCACTATATGAAATTGATGTATTATTATTATTATTATTACCAGAAACCTTTGACAGTGCAGCAAATGGTTGTAAATCTAGTCAGAATACATTTCTTCACATAGTAGTCTATCCTAATCTTATTGATAATTTTTAACTACCAAAATGATGCAGTTTAGTTGAATCTTTATTTAACCGGTCCTGATCATAACAATGTCTTCTCTGTGCAGAATCTGGCCGAGGCAGAGTATTCTGTTGCTCTGTTCATGTACATGCGTCTGTTGGGCTACCCTGCTGACCGCGTCAGTATCCTCACAACCTACAACGGACAGAAGCACCTGATCCGAGATGTGATCAACCAGCGTTGTGCAGGGAATCCATTCTTTGGACAGCCTAACAAGGTAAGATGAGTTTAAAGACTGGGATCTAATTCTAACTCACAAATCAGCAGATAAATAGCATGCACATGTATTGTACTCGTTCTATTTATAGGTCTTAATATGATGTCACCTGAAATAATCTCTTGGCAAGGGTTTCACACTCTCTACAGCTCATGTAACACTGAGACACCCCCTTATTCAGTATGCAGTATCACTTTTCTGGTGACACATTGCTTCTTCTTTCCCCCCCCCCCTTCCTGGTGAGGTTTTCACATCCCCAACAGACATGTTTTCACCTCATACATGTGTATAATCTGGTGGGAACATGCAATGCTCCCGTGACTTGTACATTAACAGCTTCCTCACACTTCTACATGTCAGATGGAGTCAGCGCACCAACCTTTTATTCTTAGTTGCTCCAAGGAGAACATTAAATTTAATTACATTTGATTTCTAACATCGGTATGGAAATAGTTAACATAACATGTTTTTGGATTGGGTGAGGAAGTTACGTACTCTTTAAACAAATAAAACAAAACAAAACAAAAAAAACATTGGAGAACATGCAAACTCCACTAGACTACATTGCTGTCCAAGTGTAAATTCATGATTTATATTTTCACATGTTTATTGTTGTAAAAGTCATCGATGTTAATATGTTTCCCAACTCTCTGAACCTTTGGTGTACAGCAGAGTTTCTCAAATGGGGGTACGTGTACCCCTAGAGGTACGCGATAGCACAACAGGGGGTACTAGAGAGAGAGAGAGAGCAAAATTAACAAATAAAGTGTCAGTCTTTGTTTCAATACAGGTGTGATATGACCAGAAATGATCAAAACTATAGAAATAAATCTGTTCATGAGTCACTAAATCAGTGTTTTTCAACCTTGGGGTCGTTACTGCATGTGGGGTTGCCTGGAGTTTAAATTACATTTCTTAAAAAATGTAATGATTTTTTTTATTTTTTATTTATTCAGTTTATTTCCGACATGGTTGCATTCACAGAAGTTTTGTTATTCCATAGAATTTTAATTCTTCTTCTTTTTTTATTTTTATAAAACAAACACTTTCACTTTGTTAAATATAAATCTAGTTCAACTAAAATGCAGTAAAAAAAATAAAAAAATAAATCTGAGCTCAAACATGATCAAAGACTAATTCTAGAAAAAAAATGTCTTTGGAGTCACTAAAAATCTTGATATCAAAATGGGGTCACTATGCAAAGAAGGTTGGGAACCACTGCACTAAATTCTGTTTCTTTTACATCTATCTATAAAGCAAGGAATCTATGTCTGTCTGTCTGTGTGTGTGTGTGTGATTCAGAATTAAATTTACATTAGGAATTAAGTGTTTACAAGGTCAGTTTAAAGAGGATTTAACTTTTATTTTGAATTAAAGAGGAATTAAAGCTCTTATATAAATGTGAGTGTTCCAGGCATAACTTCATGCTGGTGTGTTGTTTTTTCCCAATTTATTCATTTAAATATATGAAAACTCAGTAGTTATCACTCTACACATTTCACAACAAACCTAAATGTCCCTGACCTCCCACCTTCAAACACGACCTCATTTGGCCATGTATGAAAAAGTTACTGAATTTCCCACTTTTCTATAGCATAACATACTGCCTATGGGCACTGCACTATTCTTTAAAATGTGAGTTATCACTCATTCTTTCCATCATAAATGCTCTATAGTTGTTTTTAAATAGTTTTCTCAGTAAAATGTTGTAGTCAGTCAAAGGGGGTACTTGGATTCAGAAATAAGAAAAAGGAGGTACTTGAGCCAAAAAAGTTTAAGAATCGCTGGCGTACAACATTGTAACACTTGCTTTGTCAAACCTTTCGCTGCTCTGACAGGCAACTACAAATTGTGCTTACTTGGGAAAAATGCCTTGCAGCGTTAAGCCCCAACATGTCAGTCAGTCAGAGTGCTCATGGCCTTAGTCAGTATGCATGTCCAGGAAAGAAAAGAAAAAAACAGTGACAGCAGCAGTGACAGGTTGTGAGATTCGCTGAGATGAATGATAACCAGAGAGGAGGTGGCACAAATAAATGAGGAGCTCGTTTGGTTTAAAAAAAAAAATGCTTAGCGGCTGAAAGGTCATGTGCTGAGCACGGGGTCCTCAGACTGTCTGACAGTGTGTCACTGTTGTTAGAACCCAGGAAATGTCAACAGCCATTTTACTTTACTGTGAAGGCTTTAATGAAACGCAGAAGAGTATGAAAGCCAGTTAACACCAGTCACCAGCTCCAGGCATTCTCCTCAATCTCACCCATGGAAGATAAATCAAATATGACCTCCTCTGTATTACCATATAATATATGTTTCATAAATTTCAGAGTGTAATGCGTCACTATTGTTTCATTACATCTATTAAAATGTATTTCTCCTCTCCTCTGTGTACCTCTCACAACACTGGTATCGACACGCCCACTCACGCTCAGAGAGAGCGCGTTGCCGACTTTACGATAAAAAAAAACCCCAACATAAACAACAACAGATAAAATTATTAATGGACGGCCAGAGGTTAAAGAAAGGTTCGCCCCTCAAGTAAAAATCTCGGCAGTTTGTTAAATATGTTTGTATTTAAACTCATAAAATTTCTATTTTTAATGCATCAGATTAAAAAAATGTTCCATTGCAAAAATAAAATAAAAAATGAAAACAAATCAGGGTCAACTGTAGGAGTGTGACGATATCTCGATACGGAAATATATTGCAATATTTTTCCGTACGATCGATTGATATACTCCCGCTAAGTATCAAATTTTTTTTTTTTCTTTTCTGCTTTTTCACTAAAATGTCACTGTTTTCAGCACACTTGAAATCCTGCAACAGATGTTTTTGAAAAGCCACAATCAGTGGGACCCAATGCTGGATACTCAAACAGCCCTCGAGTCTTGTGAATAATTGCCTAATCTGCCAGTTTGACTCATGCACATTCCAGCCAGTATTTGCCATGAATAAGACCTAACAGGAGTGATGGAGTGGGTACCTCAGAAAGACAGACAAGATCTGTAGGTGTCAGGTGACCATTGGCTGTGAGACAGTGTGTTTCTGTCTTAATGACAGCAAAGAGGAGAATAAGAGAGATGGGTCTACTAGTTGCAGGAAACTTGTATGATGTACCTCATGGAGAAATATATGTGCTCTATCCACATTTATGCTTCAATGACATGACCTCTGTGATTATCTCCTTGGAAGATTTCTCATAAATAACTCAAGACCATGCAAAATGCTCCGCCTTGGGGAGATTGTCGATCTGGCTCCATTGTCACTGTCTGTGGGCTAAGAATACTTCCCTCTCTTAAGCACTCCTCTGCTAAACAAGGCTCCCTGTGTGTGGACATGTGCGTGCATGCATGCAAAGAAAGTTTGACTCAATCATTAAACATTGAACAGGCCACATCTCATGCTATTGTAAAAACCAGCATATTGTTGCCTGTGGTTATGCACCTGTTCTACATAGCAACAAGAAGGTATAAATAAGCACCTCATTAACTCTGTTACTCTTCTGTCAACATTTTCACACAAACGCTTTGCCGCAATTGTTTCTTCATATCTCAGCGAGGGGTTAGACACTGAGAGTTTCAGGTTCACTGAAAAGTGCATCTGTTAATAGGATTGCAACCACAGCTGCACAATCATTTATTTAGCATTTCAGTTCATATGGTGGTTGCTGTAGCCTCAGACCTCTGTGGCTTCTTGATGGTAGCAGATGTCCTATTGATTTGCCCTAGTGCATGGATCTGTAAAGGACAGGACAAACACTTTGTACATAGCCAAAGCTTTTTCCCCATGTGCTCCATGCAGGACTTTCTGATTAGAAGCAACTAGAAAAAGGTGTGGTTTGTTTAGTTTTTCTAAATGAAATTCTAGCTCTGGTTTTGGATGAAAGGCTCACTAAAACGATGATTTTTATCAAATATGTCTTGACGTTAAACATTTTTGTCAGATTAAATCATAGTGTATGCCTCATAGATCAATGAATCGAAGATAATTTACTCCAAAAAGAAAGGAAAACTCAAAGTTTGTTTTTTCATCTTCACCGTAAACATTCCATTTGTTGACATTTTCATGCATTGCATTGTGGGATGTGGAGTCCTATAGATTCATAGAAGTGTTTTTTTCTTCTTCATTCTTATCATGATTCCTTGTGTTTTTCACCAGACAAGGAGGACAGTGATTCACTCATTCACTCACACCTTTATTGTTCTAGTTTGTTCCCAGTATTCCCCGTGATAACAGAATGCAACTGCAACTCCACAACCCACAATGCAATGTGCAAAAATTTAAACAAATGAACCGGTTACGGTGGATATAACAACAAACTTTAAAGTGGCAATTTTGACCTTTTTTTTCTTTTTGGAGTAAATGATGTTTGATGGAGAACACTTTGATTTTATCTAATACAATAATACCATGGGTAGCAGTTTTAAACAAAAACTCAGGACAGAATCCATAAGTTTATGATTAACACCTTGCCCTGGCAACAAGTGGCCCATTATCCTGTTGGGCTCAACCAAAATATGAAAACAAACATTATACAGTGCTCACACAGCACTGTATAATCTTAATACAACTTGCCAAATGAAAAGTGTAATGAAAGACCCCTTTCATGACTATTCAATATATATTAGGGGTGTGCATTGCCATGAATCTATCGATTCAATACGATTCACGATTTGCATGTCACAATACGATATATCCCAATACTAAACAATACGATATACAGTACATAGCGATATAAATTGTACCTTTACATTTAAGTACAAAATGGTATGAATCACAATTAATTTAATTCTTTCAAGAATTAAATGAGTAAATAAATGATAACTAACTAAAGTACAAATTGCAAAAACAAGTAGTTTATTAAACAGTCAATCTATATTTTTCCTAGAATAGATTAGGATTCTGTTCAGTTCTTAAATTCTTAAAAAAAAAAAAAAAAAAAGTAATCACATGTTTTATGAAAATAAAGTGCAATCAACTTCCAAACTAAAATGCATTGAGGAGTGATGTAGTTTAACAAAGTCCGATATGGTTCACTGACACCTAGTTACTGGGCGTTTACGTGTTTTTGTTAAAAGACATGATTTAAAAAATCTGATTTGGACATTTTTGGATCAATACGACAATCACGCTGTGAAATATCACAATATATTGCCAAATAATTTTATTTCTTACACCCTTTGTATATAGGGATTACTTTTCTTTAGAGCTGGTTATCTGGTTTTAAATGACATTGTCGAATTTAGTCATAATGTTGAAGCAACAGCAATTTCAAAGCCGAAAACATAGAGGAATGATTCTACTTCTCAGTAAGACAACATTTCCTCGGCGTAAGAGAAAATGGGCTGGCATGAGTTTTCTCAGGGGTAATAAATCAAAGACAGCCTTTACTCCTCGGTTTTCTTCCCCTAAAGTAATCTCTCCTTGGGTCTAGCAGGTAGCATCTAGAATGTTAACCCTGATCCTCAAAGGCCCAGGTGTGAGAGGAGTGGTAGTAAATGCCTTCTAAGCCATATTAGCCCTGCTGGCAGTGGCTGCCCGTGTGGCTCACAGCGACAACAGCAGCAACAAAACCAACAGCACTCGTCTCCATCCTCTTTAAAAAACTAACTGTAAAGGGTCAGCGAGGAAAAGCAGCTTCACTAGAGTGTATAAACATAAATAAATCCAAGCTTAGTTAGCGCATCTATTTGCAGGCATTTTGTGTGATGTTTGGATGAGTGACAAACTTTTTTGTGTCTGTACAGGTTACAACTGTGGACAGATTCCAGGGTCAGCAGAATGACTACATCATCCTCTCACTGGTGCGCACCAAAGCTGTGGGACACCTCAGGTAATTACTTCAGTGCTTGCCAAGCAGGAAAAAAAAAAGAACAGGATCCAAAATAACCCCAGAGTCCCTGCAGATTTCCCTCCCTAGAAGAATACTTCAGTAATATGAACCACGCTTTAGATAAACAGGCCACAGGGAGACAGCACAGCAGGATTGTCAACATTTGACTCTCATGAGCCCTCACGAGGCTTAGCTTCTTCTTTTTTTTTTTCTCTCTGTCATGTGTAACCACTGAACAAACAAAACTATGGTTTTGCTGTGATGGTCTTTTTTAGCGTAATGATGATACAGGAAGGAGAAAGTTACTTCTTTCTGAAAAACTATTTTAAAGTATGTTGTTGTCAGTGAGTGCCGTGATTTAGAAAGAGTTCTGTTAGTTTTATATTAACTTGATGTCCCAAATTTAGTTTATTCGTGTCTTTCTACTACTGTCTGTCCGCTCACAATCATTCAAAACACTGCATGGTTCAATATATTTGTAATTACAGTAAGTCAGCTTGAAACTGTCTCCAAACAGTATGATTATTAGTTGTACATGTTCCAGCTTTAAACAATAATTTTGAATTTAAGTAAGAAAACTTAATTTATTTAATGCTTTTCACAGACATATAGTCACAAATTGCTACACAAAAAAAGACACATTCAAATACAAGAAAATACAATAAATATCTGCAGGTCTGACTGAGTTGGTGAGGCTTTCTGAAAAAAGTAGGTCTTTAAGCGCTTTTTAAAAGAATCTACAGAGTCCAAGGAACAAAGGGAGAGAGGAAGCTCGTTCCAGAGTCGGAGCGAGACAACTTTAAATAAAGAATCAGCCTGTCAGTCCTAGCCTGCTCTGGGAGAACCTGTAAACTCCACAAAGAGTGTGGT
The DNA here is from genome assembly GCF_900634775.1 of Gouania willdenowi. Lineage (NCBI taxonomy): Eukaryota > Metazoa > Chordata > Actinopteri > Blenniiformes > Gobiesocidae > Gouania > Gouania willdenowi. The sequence continues at coordinate 13,510,366 of NC_041065.1, forward strand.
TTAAAAAAAAAAAGGTGACCTTTGATTTGTGAGGCAGATCAGGAATCTAAAAAACTCTGATATAAGCAGTCCATTCCATACTCCGCTCCACCACTTGTAATCAGCAGCTGACAGAACTGAATACTAACAGTAAAAAAAAAAGTGAATTGCACTTTAAAAGTATGAAATGTTTTTATTAGTTTGTCTTATTTTTCAGGGTATTCTAAACTATTTCTTATTTATTTTATTTGTATTCAATCGCAAAGTATTCTTGTGTTTAAGGTTAAAATATATGTAACCCTCAGGTTAATACTAAATGGGTCATTTTTTCTCATTTCAACTGTTGCTGACTAATGTTGTTCCTTTTTCGGTAACTTCACTTGATCAAGGCTTTTCTAACATTCTACACTACAAAATTAGTAATAAAGATGTGTATGATTCATGCTGATATCAGGTTGCATGATATTGTATAGGCCAATACTTGAAGCTGGAACATTGTAACCGTATCGGAAGTGAAAAAATTGGATCACGAAACTCGTATTTAAAAAACTCGAGACACTGTTTCCTATGGAAGTGGATTAGGGCCAATTTTGATGTAGAAAATAATTTTGGACAAATCAAGAATAAAGTCGAAATTTTGAAAATGAACTTAAAATACAATATTGTAATAAAAGTCAAAGGTTTGTCAATAAAGTCAAATCTACGGAAGCTGACGAGGGCCAGTTTACAATTTGACAACAAATAGCAGAAGGTGGCCAACTACAAAATGCCGTGTATGGATGAATGTGTTAAACTATACTTTAAAGTTGGGTTTAATAACTAAGATTATTTCTCTTTTCACTCATAAACATGGCGTTGTAATCTCTTTAAAGACTTTGAAGAGGTTTTCTTAAAAACATAATCTGTTCAGAAGGAAGAAAGAGTCAAGTTTGGAAGAGGTGGATCATTCAGTCCCATCTGAGGAGTTGTACGGAAACAGATTAGGACCAGTTTTGATGGAGACTGTTGTCGTGTATGGTTGATTGGCCCTAATCCATTTCTATAGATTTGACTTTATTAGCAAACCTTCAACTTCTATCACTATATTGTATTTTGAGGTTTTTTTTTTAATTTTGAATTTAATGTTGTCATTTCGACATTTTGATTTTGTTCTTGATTTGCCCAAATTTATTTTCTCCATCAAAATTGTTCCTTATCCTCTTCCGTAGTTTTCCTATAAAGCTTGGGCAGATCGTCAGTCCATCACATGGATGAACAGTGACAGACAATTGCAAGAACATACCGGTACATGTTCAGTCCTTACATTCATGTTTAATTTTTGGACGATGGTCGAAAACGAAGAAGAGCGCCAACAATCTGTAGCAAGCCCATGATGGGATAGCAGCTAACACTGACATCCAGCTGCAAAAGAAACGCCATAAAACACAATTGTCTGATTGTGTGTTTGTGGTTCTGAGGTGACGGCTCCTCAGAGGGAATGATCAGCTCCATGGTTGAAAACAAAGAGCATAATGGGCCATTACTGTGTTTTCCTCACACTGGGGTCACGGCATGGTGGTGTACCGCTGACTTTTTCCTCACAATTCTCCCCGACACTTCCTGGGTGCTACTTCTCTCCTCGTGGCTTTCTGCTGTCGTGACAACCACAGGGGACGCAGCTGACCATGTGATGAGCTGACCCACGCTCTGACAGGGGAAGCATTCCTGCTGATGCACGCACACACACGCACATGCGGGAGCACACTCTGACAGAGAAGCAGAGATCCTGACACACTCTGACACACGCGCGCGCACACACACACACACACACACACACAGTCCACTTCACCCTGTCATGTCACTGAACAGCCCAGGTGGGCGTCTCTCAGTCGTGCCATGTCCACGGGCTCATATGCTCCATGATTGGCTAATCTTCTGTGCAGCTTGTTTCTTATTGGTGCAAGCTGTCGTAGTCTTTCTCAGGAGAACAATACTGTTGCAATTTAAATGCTGTTTTTCCCATTGAGGTAAAATCTGAATGACTCCCTCATATTAAAACCCAACGGTTTGTTTTGAAAATCTCCCCTCGTTCCTCCTACAGTCATGGAACTCATTATCCATATTGCAAGAATTAATCCTCTTAATCTCACGGAGTGCTCAGGTAGACTCCATAGCCCATATTTTGGGCTTATCATCAATGTGTTTATTCTACGATTGTGTTCCATCCTCTCCTACACAAAACAAAGGCTGTTGTCAACACTGCCAGAGCTGCTCAGGAACGCCAAAAGACGTTTTCATCCACACATTCAGTGTGTTGCTCTACACTCACTGAGCCAAGGCGCTCAATCATCACTCATCAGCTAAAGAATGGCATTCCTGACTGTTGAAATCTGATTAAAGAGTCAGCACATTTTGATTGTTGACCTTAGAACTTGTTATTTTATTTGTGATTTACAAAGAGTCGCCCTTTATCTTCTGCTCATGTTTTTTGGTTGCTCTTTTAGCATATGGTTATAATGAAATGTGTATTTTCTAAACATTTCACTCGACTCGTTTATCTTGGGGTATATAAACCTTGAGCAGCCTACACAGTGGAGCCAACCTGCGAACGCCCGAGCTTGTTAAACCAAGGCGTTCTAAGATAAATGGCTGCTCTCTTTAAGCTCTTAATTCTACTGCATCATGGAATTCAAAAGTAACCTATCCACCTTTTTAGGTCCCCTCGCTCTCTTTGTGTGCTGTGCTCATCCCTGCCCTTTGCCATCCATTCTTTTCTTTCTCTTACAGCGTCTATATTTGTCCCTTTCACTGCGTAACCCTCCCTAAACCTCACTCCTCCTCACCCTCAGTGCTTCCATTCTCATCCTGTCATTTTACTTCTCGTCTTTGTTTCACCTGACAATTCCACGCTTCTCCCTCTTCACCCTCGCACTTGTTTTTTCACGTCTGTGTTGTGTGTGAAACCAAATTTTCAGCTCTCATATTTTCTTCTCTCCCCCCCCGTATCACCCCACAGGGACGTGAGACGTCTGGTTGTAGCCATGTCCAGAGCCAGGCTCGGTCTGTACATCTTCGCCCGCGTGTCGCTGTTCCAGAACTGCTTCGAGCTGACGCCTGCCTTCAACCAGCTCACAGCCCGGCCACTGCAGCTGCACATCAGACCACACGAGTACTACAACCAGGAGCAGCCTGTATGCATGCACGCGCACACACACACACACACACACACACACATGCACGTTATTGTCCTGGTGCTGCTACCTCCTGATCATCAGTGTAATAATAAAAAACTAAAAGATTAAAGGTTTTAAGTTGAGCAGTACACATAATTTAGTGCTGTTGTATCAGGGTGTAAATAGTGCAAACAGAGCCTGACCAAGTATGTCATTAACAACATGCTGCAACTACACAGCCATGTTCTTTTAACTGTTCATAAACTTTATCTTCCACAAATTGAAAATAGAGCTAAAATGTACTCCTCCTCTTCTTTGGTTCTGTCAGGCTAGATGTAGCAAAGGCACATTACTGCCCCCACAGGTCACAAATAGTAGTTTGGATAGCTCACAAAAAAATTAAAATCTTGCAAGACAGATTTTTAACGCAATGAGAAATCTTGTTGAGTTTAATCTCGCGAGATCTCGTTGCATGAGATCTCATCACACCCCTACTGTTGTGTGATTGATGCTATTGACTCCATAGCAAAGCTAGTAACTGATAAACACATTGTAGGCTTCATAAATCAATAAATTGAAGGTATTTCTTCTTCTATAAAAAAAAAGGGGAGAATTTGCCCACAAATATCAAAGGATGAATGACTCCTTTACTATCTGTTGAGAAATGATCATGTAACTTAAACTTCGGAAAGATTTTCCACGTTGCATTGTGAGATATTAGTTCCTTAGGATGTTCAAAGTTATGTTTCTGCTGAACTTCAACTTTTCTTTTTTTTTTTTACTTAATTCTTTTGGTTCTTTGCCAGACAATGGCTATGGCTGTGTTTGAAATGGTACCCATCGTACTATGAGCTACAAACTCAATGAGTATATACTTAGTATGATTAGGACGATGACTGTTCCCACTGAAGTATACTTAGAAGTTTTTGTTTTGAAAAGGGGATGTTTGACTTTTAGCTTGAAGCCAGTCCCAGGACGATTTTTTTGTTCCATTCACAATGCATCATGGGACGGTTGAGTATGACTAGTGTGCCCACCTTGCATACATCATAAATGTCCTGATATAGTATACATCCGGGTACTGTATTTCTCACATACCTAATCTTCTCATACTATTTAATGTGAACGAACTACATACTCTTTTTGATGTCAGACTTAGTATGAATAGTACGTTACTATGACATTTCGAACAAAGTCATTGATTCGCTCTCTTGTTTTCATGCTTTACGTCTCAGAAAGTCTTTACTGCCCATGGCTCTGCCTCTTATTTTAAAGTGAATCTTTATTCTTTGTGTCCCTTACTGGTCCCAACCTGTTTGCAACCGACTGCAGAGGCCATCGGTAAAGCATGGGAATGCCAGGCCTAGCTCTATTTAACCTCTGAAGGTCAGGAGTCAAAGCTAACACCCTCCCCTGATTGCGCCTCGCCAAAAGGAGACAACAATTGCCTGGTCATTGTGTCACAGTGATGAGCACGCGTGGAAACAGGGCCGTCTAAAATAGCCGATAGCTGCTGACACTTCATCTGACCATGGAGTGCTCATGGCTGGGGGGGACAGCTCTTTTGGGGTCACAGATGTAGCCCCTGTTTCACACATCCCCCAGTGAAGAAGCTTTTAGTGCTGGCATGAGGATGCAGCTTTAGCACCGTTTGAAGGGAAGTCATTTTTTATCATTAGAGTTACAGTGTATTTACTTTTTTTTTTTTGCACAGTCAACTTTTACAGTTTTAAACACCTTTCTCATTGACACATTGTCCTCCAGACCTATCAACATCTCCTTTATTATAGAAGGAAACCTCCAAGCATAATAACCCTGCACATCCAATGATAATTAAGTCATACATAAAATACTCAAGGTCATACAAGTACAAGTAAAACGTAGCTCAAATAATAGTACTCAAAGTAAAGGTTACTAGTTACTTTCACCCCCCACGTTTATTTTTGGTAACAAATCTCATGTACTGTATAAACTTAAAAAGGAAGAGACCAAATTTTTCACGACTGAAACGTAATTTACTTTCCACAAAATCTTATATGTATAAAATATTATTTTTGTCAAAATTGTAAAAATGAAATTAAAGATAAAATAACACCAATGAATTCAATTTATTTATTTTTTTAAATTCTCAGGCTCTAAGTATAGCTAAATGTATGAACTCTAAAACAGTGCCATGCCAAATGTGCCATGTGGGTAACAACAGAATGGGTAGAAACCACAACCTGAACCTGAAAGTGCCAAATAGCACTAGTAAAGCACTAGTTTTTGTAGTTTCAGAATGTCTGTTGATCATTTTAAAACAATGAATAATAATTTACTCAGTGACTGTTGGGTGGAGAAATGTAACAAATCAGTTTTTCTTTAAAACGTACTTAAGTGCACGTAAAATTGCTGATTTATAAATATACTCAAAAAAGTACAAGTACCAATAAAAGCAACTCAATTACAGTAACGTGAGTATTGAGTACTGCTAGTTTGCTGAAAGGAAGAATATTCCTCCTAATAATAAGCAGTTATTAGTGGGTAGTTACTTTCAGCTCATTCTGTCTCACATCAAAGCTTCACACGACTCAAAGAAGCAACACTAAGACAGATAAACCCGTCATTGTTATTCTGTCCACGTCATACGAAGCCTTCATAACTCTCCTTTCCTCTGATTCTGGCTTTCAGAGAGACGCCGTCAGACAGCCGGACCAAATCGTGAAGGACATGCCGGAGATGACCAACCTGGTGTATAACATGTACATGCACATGATGCAGACCTCCCAGAAGCACAGACAGGTAACAGTGTTTGCTGAGCTAAGCTTTCACACAAGCAGCAGAGCAGGTGCTGCACTAAATCTACTTTGTAAAGCACAACGTCATAAACTTTATGATACACGGGAGGCTGTGAAACTGGCAGCCCTGCTTGTGGATTTAAGATTAGTTTAAGGGATAACGCTCACGCTAAAAGACGGATTCATTTTTTTTTTTGGATGCTACTTAGACTGTCGCTCTGTGGTTTTATTAAATTGTATTTAATGATAATGACTTATTGTCTGTATGTATTTAACACACACACATTTAACCCAATAATAATTATTCTAAATAAATTTAGTCAAAATAAATGGTGCCATTAAAAAAAATTGTCTAGTGTTTCTAATAAGTTTAAAGCTAGGGATGTCAAACTTATTTTATATCAGGGGCCAAATATAGACCAGTTTGATCTCAAGTGGGCCGTAGAATTTAGGTGGGAGTAAAAAGAAAAATTTTCACGTCATTGTGCCCTAGTTTATAATATTGGTTTAATTAACTTTTTTTACATTTTTGTGTAATTTAGAGGCATTTTCTGGAATTGGTTGTGAGAAATTGCAAGATTTGTGTAAAAATTGCAATTAAAAATGACTGCGTTCATGTGATATAAACAATGGAAAACTAAAATATTGTGGAGTTTCATTAAATTGGTGAATTTGAGATATATACAACTGAAATATTTGGTAATTTACACATTAATTCATGTTTTCTCTGTCATTTTTACTTTCTTCTGCGGGCCGAATTGGATGCTCTAAAGGGCCAGATTTGGCCCCCGGGCCTTGTGTTTCACACAGGTGTGGTTTAAAGATCTAAGGAGTGAATCTTTTGATTTATTGGCACTTTTATTTCATCTACACATTTTAATTTTGGTGGGAAACTGGAACCAAACAGCTTAAGCCAGTTTTTTTTTTCAATTTTGGGGTCGTGACCCCATGAGGGGCCGCCTGGAATATAAATGGGGTCGCCTTAAACGTTTAGTGATTGATTAAAAAAAACAATACTGATTACAATCTTTATTATTATTATGAAATTCTTCTTCTTAAATGATGTTTCAAATTTAAGCACAACACGATCTTAAACAACTGTATTCTAAACTTTCACTTTCTTAAATATAAATCTAGTTCAAATAAAATGCAGCATCTGTTTTCTTAACACTGTAACAAACATGATCAAAAACTAATTCTAGAAAAGAAAATTGTCATATCAAAATGGGGTCACGATCCAAAAAATGTTGTGAACCACTGGCTTAAACTCTGAAATGAATCACACAGTTGAAGTGTTGTAGATTAATTATAAAGATCTAAACCCAGTGATAATCTATCTTTTATGTTTTTATGGTATAATGTTATAATTAAAAACAGTATGGATTATTTTTGTTTTCTTGTCTGTTTCTGGCTCTGCAGCAGAAGCAGCAGCAGCAGGCTCTGGCCCCGCCCCCAAAGCAGAGTGAGAAAGAAGCAGTGGCTGAAAAAGCTCCCGCCACCTCTGAGAAAGCAGCTGTAGCAGAAGAAGAAGAAAAAGAAACCCCCATGGAGCAGGAAACCCTAGAGGGAGACAAAAGCTCAGAGGCAAAGGCAGAGGACACCAACACCAGTGAAAAGAACCAAGAACCAGAGGAACCCACCAAGATGCCCGAGCACCCGGGCAGGGACAGCGACAGTGAGGAAGAGGAAAAGGAAGAGGAAGAGGACGCCACAGAGGAGAAAAAGAAGTAGACAAACCACCACTGGACTGTTTTCAATTAGTCTCGTTCAAGATGTTTTCTGCTTAAATTACTTTCTGGTTAAAAAGTGTTTTTGTATTTGCTACCGTTCATATTTTGATTAAAAAAAACACGAATAAAGACTTTGATTTCTTGAGTTCCTCCAGTCCACACACCAGAGTTGGGATCAGTTTTTCAATTACAACTCAATTACTATTACGTTGACCGGCATTTTTTTTTACCATTAAAATTACAATTATGTTTTCCCTGAAAGTCAATTACAATTACATTCTCAATTATTAATGTTCAGTTACAATTAATCGCAATTACTGAGCCTTTATTAAATGAAACGTAACCTTCCTCTTGTATTAGCCTTCTGTTAGCATCTCTTATGATAACAGCTCAGTTTTGACCCATGTCTTAAAGGTGCAGTCTGCGACTTTCAGATGGCGCTACAGTCCCGGGAAAGGGGCGGGGCCTGTGAGCAACAGCTGTCAGACAGCCAATCAAACACAATCCTGGCTCTGATTGGTTCTTTTTACTCGGTCGCGGTGCATTCTACCAATCTGCCAAAGGCAGCAGGAAGACTCGATGAGCCTTTTTTTTCACACAAACTACTAGTTTGATGTAAAGCTGTCCTTACGTCACAGCTTAAGCAAATATGACACAAAGTCACTTTTCTAAGAGTTGCAGACTGCACCTTTAAATCAGCTCTAAAATACACTAAAAAAATCATTATCTCATTTGTTTTTCATCTCTTGGTTTCCTCGTTAGGCTTTCTTATCAATGAAAGTATTGGTATTAATGTTTTTGGTGTGGGGGTCTGTGCCTTTTTTAAAATGAAAAAATGATTCTCAGGAGAAGTGACAGGTAGAGGGAAACGTATTCAATAATTGTGAACGACATATGAGTATGCCATAGATCTATAACATGCTTCCACAGGTTTGTGTTTAATTACATTGTAAATGACAGTTTTTATAGAATTACATCATACTTGTTGTTCATTACCAATTATACAAATTGCCACACACACATACTGCTCCTCCGTCTCACACACCCTCTGATGAATGTGTCGAGTCAACATGTTTAATCCATAGAGAAACCTCTGTCACGATATACAGTACTTCCATACATTCATCTGCTTTAAGCACAGCTCACATCTGATTGGCTCAGCCTGTACAAGCTGCAACTAAGCTGCATTTGTAGGTCACTCCCTTCACAGGAGGGCTTGTGTTGTGTGCAGGCAGGGCGGTATTTCACTTTGCCCTCAGCAAGCACATACATCTTCTGCCATTCATTGTGTAAAGGGCGGGAACGGTGTGGCCTGTTGAGCCCTTAGTGTCAGCGATGGGTTTGGAACTCAAAATATACCCATCATATGAGCCTGAGAGAGCACAACAGCTGCTTTCATCCACATCAAATATTACGAGTGAGACGCAGAAGATTTACAGTTCACTTTCACGGCAACTTAAGCTCAAGTATTTTGGGAATATTAAAAAATAAATAATTTTAATATCAATTATTGGAACTATCTAGAAATTGAGAGTAACTTAAATAAATTATCCTGATACTTTAGACTAGGGGTTCTCAACCTTGAGGGCAGGACACCATTTGGGGTCGCCAGATACCTTTAAGAAACCCATTTTTGCTTATTTTTACTCATTTTTCTGCAACTACACCAAATTTGCCATATTTTAACCTGTTTTCATGCCATATTTTTGCTCCTTTTAAGGAATTTTTGCTACATTTCTGCCACTTTTTCTACTTTCAAGCCATTTTTGTCGCTTATAAACTCTTTTCACGCCTAATGTTGCAAATTTTGACTCAATATTGTCACTTTTAACTTCTTTTCACCACTTTTTTGGACTTTTTGCTAATTTTACCACATTCTGAATTTGTCATGCCCATTATTTGCCAGTTTAAACTAATTGTTCTTACTTTTTTGTGCTACTTTTAAGCCAATCTTGACACTTTTTTTTACCACTTTTTCCTGTTTGTTTTTGGCCACTCTAATTTGCAACTTTATAAGCAATTTCTGTGCTTTATAAAATCCCATTCCACCAGTTTTGGTCACTTTCAACTCATTTTTATTTCTGATTAAACCAAAGATTTACATCTTTGAGATGACTATATACTATGGCGCTTTTAATAATAAACTTCGGCACTTATTAAGCCTTTCCACCACTTTTCTTACCTAACATCACATATGTTGACCCATTATTGTCACTTTCAACCTCTTTTCACCATATTTCATGCTTATTTTTGCCTATTTAACCACAATCACGATTAGTCATGCCCATTATTTGCCAGTTTAAACTAACAGATCCTACTTTTCTAAATCTTATTACCCCAAACCCCCAAATTTACACTTTGATCCCTTTTTACCCCTTTTTTTTTTTAATTTGCAACTTTTGACCAATTTCTGTACCATTTAACCACCTTTTCCACCATTTTTGGTCACTTTTAACCCCTTTAATTTCTGATTAAAATGATGATTTATGTCTTTAAGATGACTAAGTGCTGTAATGCAAATAATAATAAACTTCCTGTATAACAGTGGATATTTTTCAGATAAATAAATAAATGTGGTTATCACAGATTCATAGAACAATGGACCATCATTTTGCTGACTTTATGGATGGACCCCAAAAATCTCTCCCCTTTATTCCCCCTTATAGATGGCCCTGTCTACACGTTATTCAGTGTTCAACTACCTTCAGGTACTGTGAGGGTCCCCGGTTTTTGTCCACTGCTTTAGACAATGGTAAAATATAATTTCTAAACAATGTTTAACATCCTTGTTAAGGGCTAACTTTCAATTTTGAAAATGGGAAATTTCCAAATTTGAAAATTCCTGGAATTTTGTAACCCGAGTTGAAAAGTGATGTTGAATAAATGGATACGTATATTTCAGTTTGCATATGATAAAGTTATTTAAAGTTACTCCCAAATGCTCATTAATACCAATACATAATTCTCATGAAAAGTTTATATTTCTTATTATTCCCGAGCTTAAGTTCCAACGAAAATAAATGTTTTCTTTTGCAACCCTAGTTATCACCCAAATGTGGAGCGTTACAATGTTTTCAATGGTTAAGTCTGAAGAATGGATTCTGAGAAAAGACTAAAGTGTGAATTTTAAACCACTGGCAAGAATTGGAAAATCAAGCCAATAATGTCCTGCTCTATAATCTGCACCCAACCCAGCATTTCTAAAAGTTTAAACCTATCACTGGTTGCATCTCTCCAAACTCATGACACACAGTCACATGAATGTCTGGTATAATGACCTCCCCCTCCCAAGCCTTGAGTCACTGTTGTGTCTTCATCTGGCTGTGGTATACGTACCTTGTTGCAGTAAACTGGAGCTAACTGGTGGGAAGTGGCCCTCTGCTAACTCAAGTCATCTGTAAACGCTCAGGCACAGACTGGGCCAGTCGCTGAGAGCCAGAAGAAAAACAGCTGCTGATACTTCCTCCATCAGCTCTTCCTGACTGAAGGTGAACATGACTTTTATTCACAATCGTTGGATTCTTTTCTACTTTGTAGTCCTTGTATCTAACTTTTGAAATACTGCGTTTAGAAATGACTATTTGATTTGTATGATTTTGGTTGTTGCTTTGATAAAAGTAATTATTGGTGTTTTTACGACTGTTAGCATTTTAGTGGCAACATCCTACGAATAAATATGTTTCAAACATTTGATATATTGGCTGGTAATCTAGGAAAATGTTCAGGGCAGCTATAGCAACAGATGTAGCTGACCTCCACATTTGTTTGTGTGGTTCTCAACCTTTTTTTTTGGCCCATGACCCCATTTTTATATCACAAATCTTTGGTGACCCCAGAGACATGGGGTTCTTCTTCTTCTTCTTCTTCTTCTTCTTCTTCTTCTTCTTCTTCTTCTTTTTCTTTTTCTTTTTCTTTTTCTTTTTCTTTTTCTTCTTCTTTTTCTTTTTCTTTTTCTTCTTCTTCTTCTGTACACTTGTTAAAATCACTACTCCTCTGTCATTCATGTACAAATCGGGCTGAAATTTGGTAGTTATAATCTATGGATATGTACGCATCGACGCTCACAGCCCAATTTTTTAATTTGGGGCCCCAAAAGAAAAAAAAAACGAAAGTCGCTTTCTCATTTATTTGCGAGTCAAATATCACGATGGTTGGTGGTACTAAATCATTGGCACATACCAATAAATCAATGAGGCCCATTACCCCTTAAGTGTCAAGGGGCGCCAGGGGAACTCGTTAGTTCTCGTTAGATCAGAATGCAGTTTAGTATGAATACTCTATGAATGATTATGATGAGATGCTCAAATCCCTTTTTTCTAAATGGGCCCCAGGGGCCCACCCCCCATTTCTGGTAATTTCTAAATTTATGGGAACATAGTGGTGTGATATATCATTTTAAAGCTAATTCAACGTAGATTACAATTATGCCACGCACAATTCCATTAGGGGCCCTTTTTTAAGCAATTTCCATTAAAGTCATTTTCTCATTTATTTGTGAGTCAAATATTGCGACAGTTGGTGGTACCGAATCATTGACACATACCAATATATGAATGGGGCCCATTACTCTGTATGTGCTACGAGGGCGCCAGGGGGCCTCCGGGGGCCCCATTCTTTAAATGACTACTCCTCCGTTAATGCTAATTGAATTGAGCTGTAATTTGACATGAATATTCTATGACTGGATGCCATGAGCCTCTCTGAAACCTTTTTAAAGGGGTACCCCTTTTTCGGTAATTTTTAAATTTATGCAAAATAGTCGCGTGATATATCGTTTCAAAGGCAATTCAACGTTGATTACAATTTTATGTTGCACAATTTCATTTGTTTTACTCGGTGGAACTGAGTAATTTTACTGAATTCTCAGGAACGTGATACGTGCATTTCAGCTTGGAGACATAGTTCATCAGAACTTGTTTCTCTTGAATTAGTTCTGTTTTTGATCATGTTTGTTATACTGTGTTACAAATACAGAGTAGCCATGAGATTAGTGCACATTACAAAGTGACAAGTCGCACCAGGTTAGATATTTTTAGGCCGGGCTACTGGACTCAAAACGAGACTCACTTTGTTCTTCTTCTTGTTCTTCTTGCTGTTGTGTACACTAGTTAAAATCGCTACTTATCTGTTATTCGTGAACGGATCGGGCTGAAATTTGGTAGGTATAATCTATGGATGTGTACGCATTGAGGCTCGGAGCCCCATTTTTGATTTGGGGCCCCAAAAGAAAAAAAAAAGCAAAAGTTGATTTGTCATTTATTTGCGAGTTAAATATTACGACGATTGGTGGTACTGAATCATTGGCACATACCAATATATAAATGCTCGTATGTGACATATTTTCTTTTCTTTTTTTCTTCTTTGTTTCATAATTATTCATCAAGATTAATACTATTAATCATTAAAAAAACAAAAATATAATTTTAATCAGTAATTTTGGATCAGCTACTAGACATTTCATGCGACCAAATTTTAATTCCAGGGGACCCCAGATGGGGTCACGACCCTAAGGTTGAAAAACAGTGGTCTAATGGGTTCTGATGGAACAAAATGATATTTACACCTTTTTTTTTTTTAAATTAATTTGTTTATTTGACATTGCTAAATCATAACCTACTATTATGATCTTATTATTTAAGTTATTTGAAATAATTTTTTTTAAAAAATGACAATTTAAAAGATCCCAAAAACATACAGTATATAAAAGGGATCCAGCAGAGAGTAAATGTCCCTAATGTAGTTGTTTAGTTTGTGTGGTTCATGTTGAGTGTGTCATTCATTGCCCAACTCTTTGTGACAGAGTTGTCATAACAGGAAGTTACACAGTGAAGACAGTGCGGCCCAGAGAGGGAGAGGATCTGACCACATGAGCTTTAAAACAGTTCAAACAGACTAAGGAAATAAGTGTGACAGCACACAGCACTTTCACACTCACTAAAGCCCAGCTCTCACTCTCTCAACTTTAAGGTTGGGCCTCGGGGAGTTTATTTCTGGTGGATTCTAGCTTTAAAAAAACACACACAAAAAAACATCAAATGGTACATTAAATACAGTGTCTTTATACTTTTGATACCTTATTCTGCTCTGAGTTGAGTTTTTAATGTTTTTATGTTGTGTACCTCTCCTTTGTTTTTATTGTGATGTTTATGGGCACCAATTGGACTCATTAAAATGCGTACATTTTAGTTTTTTTTTTTTGTTTTTTATCACAAAAGCTACAGTTTGACATTAATGCTTGTTGTCACCAATGTTATGCATGATCTCTGTTGATCTGCTGTTAGGGTGACTAATGAGCCAGTGTCGGGGCTTTGCATTTTTAAATTACAATTACCCACGTTCAGTTACAACGTAGTTACAATTATGGTGTCTGGCATTTTTTTCCAATTCAAATTACAATTAATATTTTCCCTAAGAAAGTCAATTACAATTACATTTTCACTTACTAAAGCTCAATTACAGTTAATCACACTTACTGAGCCTTTAACGTAACCTTCCTCTTGCGTTAGCTTTTTGTTAGCATCTATGGTAATAACGAGTCAGTTTTGACCCATGTCATAAATCAGCTCTAAAATACACTAAAACATACAGTATTTATCATCTAATTTGTTTCTTATCTCTTGGTTTCCGTGTTAAGCTTCCTTATCCCCCTAGATTTATATATATTTAAATGGTGACAGGTAGTGGGAAAAGTTAGAATTAGAATGTCTTTATTGTCATTATACAATTATACAATGAGATTATTTGGCACACAGCTAAAAAGAAAAAAACACCAGAAGAAGAATATAATTAAGTAACTCTAATTAAGGTATGATGGGTAAGTATGGTAGGAGTTATTTACAGGTAGCAGGGAATACATTATGAATAGATATTGCAGAATATAAAAATAAATATTTGCACAGTATGAAATGTAAACTATTGAAGAAATGAAAATATAATTATTGCACTGTATGAAATGTAAACTCTTGCAGGAATATGAAATATATTTATTGCACAGTATGAAATGTAAACTATTGCAGGAATATGAAATATAATTATTGCACTGTATGAAGTTGAACTGAAACATATTCCAATGTTTGTTAAGCCAAAGAACTGTAACATGATTCAACAGGTTTGTCTTTAATTAAATTGAAAATTAGAGTTTTTTTTTTAATAGAATTTCCATGTCAATTGCAATTACAAAGTCAATCATCTTAACTCAATTACAATTACAACAGATTTTTTCAAACTCACAATTACATTCAAATGAAGTCATAATTGTAATTAATTACCAAATACGCAATTTCAATTAGAATTGACCCCCAACCGTGATTGTGGGCGACGTGTTGAACATAAAGTCCAGCTGGTCTTTATTGCCTGAGGTTGTCAGCGTATTGTGCTTTATGAAGGCCACGCCCTAATCCTGAAGTACATCCAGATCATCAACAGGCCATGGTTCAATCTGATAATCTCCTATCATCACAGAAGAAGCACCGCACTAGTGCTTATCATATCAGACAGACAAACTAGGGCACAATAATGTTGAAAATACTCGCTTTCCCACATAAAATCTGTGGCCCTCTTGAGACCAAACTGCTTCGTATTTGGCCCCTATATGGTAATGCATGGAGGCTCCTGACTGCCCCCCATGACAATTTGTGTACCCCACTTTGGGAACCTAGGCTCTAACTCTACCTTTGTCCTCCAGAACAGGATGGCCAACTGTGGCTCCTTTTTCTGGTGCATCATTTGGCTGGTGGTGCTGCTATGCATCGGTTGGCCTCTCAGCATCACCTTGGGGGGTCTCTATGGCCTCATCAGCCCCCTCACCACCTGCCTGGGCCTGGACCGACTCTCTGACTTGCTACTGGAGGGAGCCAACATAGGCAGAACCTGTGTCAATAACATGAGACACTGCAAGCCTTTGTGTTAGCAACGATTCAGAGTAATCACGGCAATATTTCTATGAATGTCAAACAGCAGAAAACAATGCTCGACTGTTAATATCTGCTGACACTGCAAAACACTTGACCGTTGAAGTTCTAATGAATTAACCATGAGCGTCACTTTTTCTGTGTGTTTGTCAGAAAACAGAATAAACTTTGTGTCCGTGTCCTGACTTTGCCGTTCATTTCAGCATGACGCTGCACGCCGAAGATAAAAATGTAAACGGCAATTTAACAAAGGCAGCGCTTAGACATGTAAATAACTGTACATGAACTTATAATTCCATTAAAAGTGCTTTGAACTTGCCCTCTGTGGATGTTTGTTGAAGTATCTGAGCAATGGCCTCTAAAAGCAGGAAGAAAAAGAGAAACCTGACAACTGTGATAGCTGTAGTTACAGTTTTAGGCTTTAAATACTAATACATTAGATATATTCAGATGGTTTTTATTTGGAGTGATGTTCCTCGTTTTGAGTCAAGCAGAAGATGGGCATTGTTGACCCTCAGATTACGTGAAGGGTAGGTCATTTTCAAAATCTAGCATGATTTTTAGTATAGCATTCTCCGAGGGCTCTGCCTGTACCCCCTCCCCTCTGTGCTCCCTCTAAAGCCACGTCCTTCACTCACGTGCATGAGCACCGCTGCTCCAAAAGCAGACCTAAGCTTATCGCTTGTATTGTGTAAAAACTACATTGTCTCATGTCTCATTCAGTGGTAAGTAAACACTAAACTTTATCATTTATATATGTTAAAAACGTGACTAAATACTCAGTTTTAACTCTGTCACTGGTGACGCGCTTTGAGTGTGAGTTCGTGCACGCAAGGGGTCGAGAGCGAGCAGGGAGACAGAAAGACGTCATTGGTTAAAAAAAAAAACCAAACCGTCATTTTTTCATTGGTCAAATTTTTTTTACAGGCTTACAGCTGCTACAGATGACAGATTTTCTTTGTTCTTTTTTCAGAGCACATAAGATCTTACTTTCTGTCAGGACATAAAGACAATTTCAACCAAAAACTTAAAAAGTGTATCAGAAGAAAATTACTTACCCTACCTTTAATAGTCCCGGTGTTTCACAGTCATCCTTTGAAGCTGATATCCGGAGTTTCTGAGAAACGTCTCGATGCCCCGCCCTAAACAGCCTCACTTCCTCCCACTGCCTCTGCCAATCTACCAGAAGCCACGCCTCCACTTTTCTGCACGCGCATCGTGGAACATAACAAGGTTGCTTTGGGTCACATTGATATATGTCTATGGGTCAGGTAAGAGCCAAAAACATATTTACCTGTTTGCTGTTGTGACGCGCTGCCTTGTTTCCGTGCACAGTTCAGCATTCACTTTGATTGACAGTCTAACAAACAGGAAGTCAAAGCCTATTGGCTGGGGGGCAGCCGGCGATCGTTTCCATTTGTATAGGGGTCTATAGGACGAAGGAGGGGCTTATATACATTAATAATTATGAATGACCACTGGCAGTAGACCATAATAAAAGACTAGTTAGGTATTTTTTCACATTTTAAAAGAAACATACATACATACATCGATTTCTCAGAAACTCCAGATATCAGCTTTAATGGTTTGAAATCTGCTTCTTATTGACAAAAAAAGTTTTACTGTTAAAAGTTTTTGGGATCCAATTTTGAATTGAATTATGTAAATGTGATGATGAAGTTGAATTTTGGGGGTTCTTGGTTAACTGCTGACCTTTGCTATCATCATCGTAGGCCCTGCTGTTGGATTCCTCTGAGAATAAATCAAAGTGATCTCATGTCATCTGTAGGATTCTGTAATACCATCAGCGTAAGTGACAAATGGAGAACTCAAACACATCTTACTATTTCCTAAAAACAGGAGTATCACGCTGCCTTCATGAGTTATTGCTCATTTCAAACTCCTCACTGCTTTAAAGTCTCATCCTTGAGCTTCCCTCAAATTCCTGAAAACAAATATCTAGAAAGTTGTTGGTGAGGACAGTTTAATTTATGTAGCGCAATCAAAAAAACACGCACATCCCCTTGGAAGCAGTGTGCTGGATCAAAAAGGCCAGAGATGCAATGAAAAAAAGTCCAAACAACTGCATAATTAGCTCCAAATTTGAATTTAACTTACACCAAAAAATGTGACGTTTCGGGCTGGACATTATGTCTGATGAAGGGCGTCCAGCACGAAACGTCACGTTTTTTGGTGTAAGTTAAATTGAAATTGGGAGCTAAGTACGCAGTTGTGCAGACTTTTTGACAGTTTAGTTTATGCTTCGAGAAAGAACAGAATTTGTCACAGTTTGAAGGTTCATGAAGAGAAATTATTCTTTTCAAAATGAGCATCATGAGTCAGAGTGAGCACAGATATAACTCATATACAGTACATATCGATGCTACTTTTTCACTTTTCGATACGATACAGATATTGCAGCCTTATTTATTTGCGGATATCGATCTGATCCGATATCAGCGCAAATCATACACACTTTTATTACCTTTTTTTTCTAGCGCGGAATGTTAGAAAATTTGATATTACTGAAACAGAGAACAATAGTCAGCAACAGTAGGTATGAGAAAAACTGACCCATTTATTATTAACCAATTGCTTACATACATTTTAAACATATGATTATTCCAGAATTAAATAAAATAAGATAGAAGAACCCTGAAAAATAACCTCAATAAATGTAATAAAAACATTGAACATTATATACTGTATAATATAAGTAGATATAATCTGTTTTTTTATGGATAGATGACCTCTCTATAGTTAAAAAAAAGCAGTTTGAAGTTGAGAAAATATTGCAACAATGTCATTTCAACTCAAAACTTTCTCAAACTTTATAACCAAGCATGAAGTCAAAATAAGAAGGCTGCAAAAGGGAACTATCCAATGACTTATTGATCAGGAAGCATTTTAAAACTTTGAGTTACTGTAACAGATGAAAGAGTTTTTCAGGCCTGACATTATGTCACACTTCATCTGGTTTCTTAGTGGCAGAACATGCGCCCAGTGTTTCTGAAAAGTTCTTCAACAAGCAAACAAACAGATGCACAAAGCTTGTCCTAGCAGTGTGTAAAATGGAGCAATGCAGAATGGAAAAGTAAACTTAACTACTGAACTAAAGTCAAATCTTGGCACCAACCAGAGGAAGTAGATTTTGAAAATCAAAAAAACTCTAAAACTATGTGATGTTGTTTGAAAAAGTCTGACCAAGTGGGAGTAAAGCGCTTCAAAGCTGCTTTACTTCATGTTATTGTTTTTAATAAGGCCATTTCTGGGGGGGCATCGGGTCATTAAAGCCTGCACGGAAACCTTTGATGTCTGGGTTCAAGGTTTAGATTGAATTTTCCACTGCAGAACCTTTGAGAGCAAACATCTTAAGCTAAGACTAACACATTTTCACACATACACACAGAAATGCTCTGAAGCAGAATGATCCAGAGGCTCAAAGAGCTCATGTTTTGGCACTGTGGGTTCATGGCTGACTTACTTATTGAATTTTGAAAGCTAACACCCAGAGGAAAGGGTGAAAAGTTTTTGGTTTTAAGCTCTAGGAGTGAAGGGTTTCTTCATGAAGTATAATGGAACAGACATGGCCTTATCTCTGCTTTATTTACTGCATTTCTTTGAGATTCGTACTGTAGTGAATGCACTAAGATGGTATTTATTTGGTGTTTTCAGTGCAGAGGGTTGGGTCAGGGCAGTGGTTCTCAACCTTTTCAGCCTACGACCCCCAAAATAAAGGTTCCAAAGACCAGGGACCCCCACTGTACCTGAAGGTGGTTGAACACATTGAAGAACAGTCATGCGTCATCTATAAGTGGGAATAAAGGGGAGAGATTTTTGTGGCCCGTCCATAAAGTCAGTAAAATCATGGTGAATTGTTCTATGAATCTGTGATAACCACATTTAATTATCTATCTGAAAAACATCCACAGCTATACAGGAAGTTTATATTAGTACTTAGTCATCTTTAAAATGTTAATCATTGTTTTAATCAGAAATTAAATGGGTTAAAAGTGACCAAAAATGGTGGAAAAGGCAGCTAAATGGCACGGAAATTGGTTAAAAGTTGCAAATTAAAGTGGCCAAAAATGGACAGAAAAAAGTGGTAAAAAAGGGTTCAATGTGTCAATTTGGGGGTTTGGGGTCCTGTAATTTAAAATGTTGGGACAGTTTGTTTAAACTGGCAAATAATGGGCAAGACAAATTGTGATCGTGGTTAAATTGGCAAATATAAGCATGAAATATGGTGAAAAGAGGTGAAAAGTGACAATAATGGTTCAACATATGCGGTATTAGGTGAGAAAAGTGGTGGAAAGAGTTTATAAGTGTCAAAAATGTGTTGAGAGTAGAAAAAATGTGCAGAAAAGGCATTCCACTTTGATGGCAAAGTAACAGAAATGGAAGTAATGTAGCAAAAATCCATTAAAAGGAGCAAAAATATGGCAAGAAAAAGTGATGAAAATCGGTTAAAATATGACAAGTTTGGTGTAGTTGCAGAAAAGTGGGGAAAAATAAGCAAAAATGGGCTCAAATTGTTCAGAGGTCTGGTGAACCCCTTTCCAGTGTCTCACGACCTCATATGGGGTATTGACGCCAAGGTTGAGACCCCTTGGGTTAGGGGACTAATCCTTCTAACCGCTTGCTGACTCAGCACGCCAGGCACTTAAAAGTCACATGTTGTGGTGTGTTTACAGTGTATTTTCCACACCAGAAAAACATTTTTCCTAAACTTTTACACAGTAAGTCTAAAGTTATATATGGGTGTGTGAGGTGATTCTATCTGGTGGATTAATCATTAACAAGGTGATGCTCTGTAATAATGACTGTGAAAACGTTATTTAGTTGTAGATCTTCATGGAAACTCCACAATATTTGCTGCACGGGGCTCGCTATTTTCCCATACCTATATAACACATTTACACATGGGAAATATGGAGGAATTGTGGAAAGAACTGTCATTTTTGCTTAAAACCCTGCAATTTCTCAAAATCAACCACACAAAACGCCGCTATTTATGCTCAAAAGCAAGACATTTTGAAGCGGAAATCCTGCAAGGACTGATTCATTGCTTGGATATTATTTGCCAGGGCCTTACAAACTATATACAGTTCTGTATATCTAATGGGTATATCATGAAATTGCTCTTTTTTTCTGACCCAAAATTTGTGGCTCAACCCCTGCAGTACATAATCGAGGAGGTGTTTGCTTCCTAACCAATCCGAGAATACGGAGAACATGCAACTTCTCGCTGAAATATCAGGACAATCAAAGTCAGAATGTGGATTCTCTGTGTGCGGAGTGCAGAGTTTCCACTGCTTCAATGTGACTCTGTGTTTCCATTCTCCATCCTCGTGCTGTGAGATACCATCTGGTGTCTCTGGGTCTCTTTCATACAGTAGGTGAAAAGGGGGGGGGGATCTTTTGTTAGATCCCTGCAACAACACCCCGAGCTCAGTGCATTTTCCACGGGGCTCAGAGGGACATCAGACCATGTTTGATTACATTTTTCTTTCTTTCATTTTTTTTTAAGCTAACCGTTCGTTTCCACCCTGCTGACTCATGCCATCCAGTGCCCTGAGCTACCATGACAAAAAGGGTAAAAGGAAGGCCTGTGCTCCACCAAACACTCGACAGAGATATTATAGCAAATTACCGTTCTCATCCGGCGCGGCTGATTTAGTGACCTTAACTCACCCTTATTTCTGCTCGCTTTGCTGCAGTCGACGAGTGAGCTGTAAAATGATGCAATGAGAAGACGTTTTTGTGAAAAATGAGAAGTTTGCCCAACGAAAACTACAAAGAGCTCATACAGCAACTGTGTGTCAAATGTATTATTGCTCCAAAGTTTAGGTAGACAAAAAAAAAAAACCCATTGGCCTCATTAGGAAAAATGACCAAACTAAGCTCTAATAATAGTACATATCAAGAAATGGCTTTATGTGTGTGCATTGTCTACAACAATTTATTGTTACATATGTATGAATAAAAAAAATGTCTCACCTCTCAAAAGAAAAGGGGGGGGATTGGTCTGTTGTCTTTCTTATCAATAGTTTCTAAATCAAATTATCTTATTGTTGGTAATTGTATAATAGTGGAAAATCAAAGATGTGCAAAGAAATCAAACAAACCTCAGCTTTAGGGTATAAGGCTGCACTTCATTGATTATTTAAAAGGACTTTTGTTCTGAAAATAGAGCAGATTTACTCGATTTTTTTGTATCCTTTAATCTGCAGTGTCTTAATTTAACACTTTAAAACATTTAGGACTACATCACAGAAAAAAAGCATGTTTTTTTCCCCGAACTCCGTGAGGTGAGAGCGGAACTTTGCTTTTTAAAAACTCAGAGGCTTTCCTATCGGGTTTGACTGGCGTTATCCATTCTCAGCGACCTCCAAAAATAGCTCAGGATTCAATGCCTCAAAAATCCTACAAAATGCCTCCCAAAATACTCTTGCGAATCATGCCTACCTACAAATCTGTGCAGCTGTCTGTTTAGTAGCTTAGTCAAATTGGAGTCATGAATATTTCATTTTCATTCCAAAGTGCATTTTATCCTTCCTTTCTGTTGACACACACACACACGCACTGAACCACACTCATTCCTGTAAATGCAAGTTTTAATCTAAGACAAATTCCCCTCAAAAGGATGTGATTGATACCAAGCTGCGCAATGATGCAAAATTCATGTGAAAGCAATTTTAGACCGGCTTTGATTGCATTTGGTCTTTTCTATCTTGGTTCCTGAGGAACGCTGAAGATAGTTTTGGTTGAGGATGCAAGCGCCAAGAAGGCTTGACACCTCTGGGGCTGAGTGACACTCCCCATATGAACAAAAAGCTGTATTCTTCATTAGGGCCAAAGATGATGATTAAAAATCTAACCCAACTGCTTGCAGGGATGCCCAGGAGGGAGAAAAATAGAAAATATGTACAGGCCTGCCCCTTCAATTAACCACATACTGCTCTGCTTTTCCACACTTAAATACTTTCATGTCTGCATCAATACACAAAAGGGTTATTTGTAAATATATGTGCACAAATGTGTGACTGAGAACTCAGGAAATCAGCCTTTAGTTTAAAGCTGCTTCCCAGTTTTTTTTATTTGAACTTAAGCATATTGTCATAGATCTGTGTGATATTCGTTCATTTGTTTTTCAAAATAAAACCAAAGTGAAAAAAATTAAAAGACTTTTTTTTTCAATACTTAATTCCAGGCCCAAAAAGAAAATACTACTTCCACCTTCAAGTTTGTTTTGCCACTTCATCATTTGTTCTGCTGTCGCTGTTGCTAAGCTTGTATATGCTCAAAGGTCACATCCGGTGTCACGGTCTGAGTTTACCTCTGTACTAAGATTATAACCTTAACCCTAACCTAATCCAATAAACAGATAAAACACGTGTCCGTTCACTTTGAAAACAAAAATAAACAAAAATGAATTCTTTTTTTTTTTTAGCAAAAATTAATTTTTTGGTAGTGTGCATGTGCGCGCATGTGCATATATGCGCATATATAATCTCAGTACGATGTGAACTGGTCACACGTTTTGCTTCAAATCCAAATATCCAAATTGGAAAATCGCTCGTTATCCGCTTTTCCATTTTGCAATTTGTGCACAAAATCCGAAATGGGAAAAACGGTTCGTTGTCCATTTTTTCATTTTGGAATCATTATGGAATAAACAAATTTTTTTTTTGTTTTGGTTTTATTTTGAAAAACGAATGAACGAATGATACACGGATTTTCATCGATCAAGGATTTAAATATAATTTCAAAAAGAAAACAAAAATGTGATTTCCATACTGAAATGCCCCTGTGATATGATGTATGTAGGTAAAACTACACATAGTCTGAAACAGAGAATCAGTGAGCATAAAAGCTCCATCAGATCATACTCATCCAGCAGACAGTCATTTTAATGCTCTTTCCCGCCTGATTTATTCCTTTCGCTTCCAGAGAATTGAACATGTACATTTGCTGAGATCAAAGACATTGACAAAATATGGTGTCGAAAAGAAGTATTTTGGATTCACACACTAGACTTTCTACACCTAAAGGGCTTAAATGTAGATTTTGACATGAGTGCTTTATTAAAATATCTAAAAAAAAAATGTAAGCACTGCATTTTATGTCGGTCTACCTGATGTGTATGCAGTGTCCTCATGCTTCATGTCATGTATTTTTTTTATTTTCATACTGTTTATTTGTATATATACAGTAACTAGTTTTCCCGCTAATTTAGTTGTCTTTATGTATATATTCTGATGGATATCTATAATGCTTACTTACTTTATTTTATTCATTGCTGTGCAGTCAGGACTACAAACTCCTCCCTCTGCTTCTGTACTACATCTCCCACATGATCAGGAGTGAGCTAGCAAAGGTGTGACTGATTGCCTATATATTATATAAGCCTGTTCATTGTACCCATGCTGTTTGTTTCCCTGATGAAGCTCCTCTGACCGAAAGCTTGGGAATTAAATTCACATCTTGGGAAACATTTCTTGCACTGCATTATGGGATGTGGAGTCCTGTAGACTGATGCATGGAAGTGTTTTTACTTCAGTCTTACCATGATTTCTTGTGTTTCTTCAAAGATTTGGATCTTTCCGTGTGAGCTCCCAAAAATAAACATCTGCTGTTGTTTTGCCAAAACCTTCAGCCAGGGAAAACACTAGAAATGTGCTGGGAAGTCACTTTGGCAGAGTTTTTGTGGTGGAATAACGGTTAAAGGTAGGGTAGGCGATTTTCAAAAGCTAGCATTATTTTGAATGGAGCTTCCCCGACGGTTCCGCCTTTACCCCCCTCGCCCCTCCCCTCTGTGCTCCGTCTCACTCACATGCATGCGCACAGCTGCTGCAAAAGAGGAGCTCAGCTCATCGCTCGTCGTCTCATGTCTCATTCAGCAGTAGGTAAAAAATAAACTTTACCATTATATATGTTAAAGAACGTGACCAAAAACTCTGTTTTTACTCTGTCAGCGGTGACGCGCTTTCAGTGTGAGCTCGTGCATGCGAGGAGTCGAGCAGGGAGACAGGGAGAAGTGATTGGTTAAAAAAAACGGTTTCTTTTTTTCCATTGGTCGAAGTTATTACAGGTTTACAGCTGCTGCAGTTGACTTATTTTCTTCGTTCCTTTTTCAGAGCACATAAGATCTTAATTTCTGTCATGACATAAAGACAATTTCAACCAAAAACTTAAAAAGTGGATCTGGAGAAAATCGCCTAACCAATCTTTAAATAGTTCAAATCCAACCTGGGCCGTCACTGGATATTGAGCAAGTCCCTTAACCCCAACTGCTCATATTGTCTGTCACTTTGAATAAAAGCATCTGCTAAATCAAATTGTAATCTTCTACTGTGTCCACATCTGATGTGGAGTGAGTGATTATTTTCAAATAGTTGAAATGAGTTGTAGTTACTTGGTACGCCTTTGTATTTTTGATGAACACTGATGTTATTTCAACAGGCAAATTATTTTCTTCCCTCATTTGAAACAGAATGACAACTTATTTCTGGAGTGACTTGCCAGTCCCATAACAAGTTGCCTATAAGCTTATTATGCCACAAATGTTCATAAAGTACACCGAATATTTACTTAGCACTTTTTAAAACTGAAGCTTACTGTCCAAAGTATAGCGATGATAATGAAACCGCTAATGTTTGCAGAATAGTTGCAGCTTCGGTGACGTTGATCCAAGCCTCGCGCTGCTCTGAGGTGCCCAGTGGAAGCCTTTAACATAAGCCAGCAGCTTGTCACTCAGTATTCAGAGCACGGGGCCAGATAGAGACACCCAATTTTCACAGTGCAATGTGCTCCATGTCTTCTTTTCTCTCTGCTGTGACCTTTAAATGGCCCCTGATGCTTGGAACCAATGAATGTGACATGTTGGATAGAACAGAGTGCTTTCAGACCATTCGTATTGAGCTAGTTTTTGATGAACAGCTCGGCTGCTACAATCCTGCATAGGGACATTCCAATATATCTGCGCAATATCGACTCAGGTTCTAAACCTTGCCTGCATCAGGCAAATGGATTCCCCTCAGGCTTCTTTAAAGGGGCTTGTACTCTGTTTATGATGTGAAAGTTCCATAGAAAATCAATGTGTTTTTGTGCAGGACAGTTTTGTCCTTATTATCTCATCTCCAGTGCTGAGTAATGAGGCTGATCTCCAGAGGGGCTGTGAGTAGGAGGAGAATGATCGTGCCACAATGATTTAATCTCAACAGCAACTATTAGAGGGAAAGTCACACTCCAGGACTATTTGAGCATTTTCCAAGTTGCTCTGTGTATAACTTGGGTTCTGGTACCAGCCTTTCACACCCAGGATGCTCCTAGAGCCAAATATCATTCCATAACCATTTATACAAAATAATATCCTACTCAGCAAAACCTCCGTCTAACCAAACGCCGTCAAATTACATCTGACCTTCATAGGACGAATGGTCTCCAAAACGTCCCATTCCTACGTGTGACTTTAGTTTTCATTCTAGATGGCAATATGTTGTGTTTACTGTATATTCGCTGTAGCTCTATTTTAAAGTACACTGTGATTAATACACTGCGGCGTACTCATGGGGTACTTGTATCTGGGTAGGTGAAATTGGGCCAAGGTTTTGGATTGTTCCTCCAAGTGTTGGTTAGGTTTTTGTATGGGCACTCAGACATCCCTAGCACTGATAACTTACAGGAGCCTTATATCATCCCCTGGCCTCTTCTGGTAGGGTTTTTTGCTAGTTGTATGCCATACCGGGATATGAATCACTCCTGTATATAAATAAAGACGATTTTGTCATGGACAAACAGAAGGCGGACAACTTGTTTTCCCCTATTTCAAGATGGCGCGCGTTTATTCACTACCGGTAACACCTTGTGTGATGTAAGCTTGACTTCCTGAATTGTTTGGTTAATAAAAACATATCTTAAATTAAAACATTGATATTCCTTAAAGCTGATATCCGGAGTTTCTGAGAAATCTATGTTTATGTATCATTCTTTTGAAATGCGAGAAAAATACTTAACTAGTCTTTTACTATGGTCTACTGCCAGTGGTCAATCATATACATTAATGTATATAAGACCCTTCTTCAGCCTATAGACCTTTATACAAATGGAAACAATCGCCGAGTGCACCCAGCCAATAGGCTTCGACTTCTTGTTTTTGAGACTGTCAATCAAAGTGAATGCGGAACTGTGCACGGAAACAAGGCCGCGAGTCACAACAGCAAACAGGTAAATATGATTACCTGACCCATAGACCTATATCAATGCAACCCGAAGAGACCTAATT
Organism: Gouania willdenowi; assembly: GCF_900634775.1. Taxonomy (NCBI): domain Eukaryota; kingdom Metazoa; phylum Chordata; class Actinopteri; order Blenniiformes; family Gobiesocidae; genus Gouania; species Gouania willdenowi. Next base: position 13,537,201 of record NC_041065.1, read on the forward strand.
ATGTTCTGCGATGTGCATGCAGAGAAGTAGAGGCGTGGATTTTGGTAGATTACAGAGGCAGAGGGAGGAAGTGAGGCCATTTAGGGCAGGACATCGAGACGTTTCTCAGAAACTCCGTATGTCAGCTTTAAATAAATAAAATAACAGCTTTCAATCTATTCTCGTATTCGAAGCGGCACGGTTTCTTCGAAATATGTCATGTCACGTTTTAGGTCCTGAGGCCGCTGAGTCTAACGACTTTTATTCTGAAGGCTGCGGCCATGTCATTTGACGTTGTTTCATTTGACGGAGGTTTTGCTGAGAGATGAGTCCGTTCGGTCTGGTAAATTCTCATACCTGATACCTCACTCTGAGACCTGAGGACGTCCTAAAATGCTCATCGTACTCGGGAGCAAACTCAGGTACAGCAGTGTCCTTCATTAACACATAACGCAATGGTCATAATAATGACTCTAATATTTGTATGCTGGGGCAAAAGGATGCTCAGAGCTGGCCGCAGCCTGCTATTTATTACATAAGACCACAACAAAGAGTCACACAGTGAAGGGTCATAGCTGGGGGTCGGGTGACAGCAGCATATGATTCATGGCGTGCTTTGCCCTTTTGTCTTGTCCTCCTTGTGGTGGAACCATTTATTGCTCTTAGCCAATGTTACTGCACAGCCTACAGAGCTGCTTGTGTGCTTAGAGTAAACCGGCAATGTCATCTCCGATGTCTTACTCTTTTTACAGTACAAGGGGAAAAAAAAAGAAATATGGCACATGTCAAAACAGGAGCTGTTAGGATCTCATAATTAATACTGATGCTGCGAACCGCCCCTATACTTTTATTCTAGCTCATGTGTAAGGATTTCTAGTTCAATTTTAATACAACACCCCTTAAAATGTGATATTCATAGATTTTTCCAAAAATAAATTCACTTTACATTACTAAAATTTGGATAAAAAATAAGAGAATCCCCAAAAGGCCAAAGTTCTTCTGAAATAATCTAGAAAATAATACATTTTTACCAAAAAACAGCAGTAAAAAATAATAACGATAGCGCTTTTGACAAAATCCCAGAGAAAAGACTACCCAGCCTTATCTCCCACAGTGTACCAGCTTAACCCTGTTCCCTATTGCCTTATATCAGTCCAGCCTGCTCATGTTTAAATTTAGAAGACTCCCTCGAATTGGGGACACCGCACACAGATCCCAGTGAAATTAATATGTTTCAGGATGGCCTTTCTTCTCCTCTTTGCTGGGACACATTTGAATGGTCTGGTGGTTTGGAGCAGCTGCAGACACCAGCTGTGTGGCACAAGTGGTGTCTCCATAGGAGTGGTTGGAAAAGCCTTTTGAAAATGACATTGCAACATATTATTTATGAATAATATGAAGGGCTAGGGGGAGCCATTTTATTTTACAAGGATTTTGTGAAATTTGACTTCACGTCTGTTTTGTCTATTCATATATAAACTGTGTTGTCATCTTGGATTCATCAAAACACAGGCTACAACCTTCTCTCTCAGATCTCACCGTTGTCCTCTCTTCAAGGGGGGTGGGGAACAGATGTCTGTGATGGATTTTCCCCTTCTTTTAATGCCATTCATGGACTGGCTGTTGTCTAAGGAGCGATGGGGTACTAAATATGGAGAAAGGGTCGCAGGGTTCGACCCTCTCACCCAATCAGACACTTACTTGTACAAATTAGCCACACATAACAGTGCTGTTGTCCCGTGTTTACGCAGCCAGAATCTGCCCCCCCCCCCCTCACTGCTGATTTGGTGAGTACTTGAACCAGTAGCGACGCCAGGATAACATAAGTCAAAAAAACAAAACAAAACAAACCTTCAAGGCAAATTCAAACTCCGCCTTTCTCATGTGAAAATTACAATGAAGGCAATTATGAAGTCCCTCCTTCATCCTATAGACTCCTATACAAATGGAAACGATCGTCGAGTGCGCCCAGCCAATAGGCTTCGACTTCCAATTTTTGAGACTGTCAATCAAAGTGAACGCGGAACTGTGCACGGAAACAAGGGTGCACGTCACAACAGCAAACAGGTAAATATGATTTTGGCTCTTACCTGACCCATAGACCTATATCAATGCGACCCCATGCAACCTTGTTATGTTCTGCGATGCGCGTGCAGAAAAGTAGAGGCGTGGCTTCTGGTAGATTGCAGAGGCAGGGGGAGGAAGTGAGGCTGTTTAGGGCGGGACATCGAGACGTTTCTCAGAAACTCCAGATATCAGTTTTAGGAAATATTTGCATTGGACCTTGTGTTTGTTGACCCCCATCGTCTGTCACCCGCGACACCAGGTAATCAGATATCAGTGTATGGTTACAAACATGCGTAATTCCTTCGTCTGAGCTGTTCTGTTGCTGGTTCATGTTATTTTTAGGGTGTCATGGTTGGTAGGGGCCAGAAAGACTTCCACGATGGTGACGAGGGCCAGAGCAAAAAAGGATATCCTTACCGTAAAAGTACCCAATCGAGCGTAGAGTCATCACCAAGTGGGACGACACCAAAAAGATCTATCACCCTGCTGGCAGAGGTCCGGCTCAAGCCAAAGTCCAACAGTTAGAAGATGACCCAGTTTATGTTTGAAAGTTTCAGTGTCCCCACAATATATATGGCTGTCCAAGCTGTAGTCTTCTAATCGTACCACAGGTATAACGTCCTTATGTGACCACTACACTTTCATGGACAGTTGAATTAATCTCTATAATCTCTTGTTCTGGACTCTGGAGATGGTGTGACCCACAATGTGCCAATCTATGAAGGTTACACTCTTCTTCATGGCGTTATGCGACTGGATTAAGCCGGTCGGGACCTCACAGATTGGCTCATAAAGATCCTGACTGGGCGAGGATATTCTTTTGTCACAACTCGTGAATGGTGAATAGTAAGTGTTCACTGATGACCACAAAGCCTAACTAAACTGTGCAAATTTATTTTACTTCCTTTTTACCCCAAAAAGAAAAGGAAAAATGTATTTTCCCTTCAATTGTGAAGTGAAAATGAACTTTAAAGAAGGAAAAATGTGGGTTCTCCTTTTCTCCCGCTGAACATTCCTTGTGTTATTTAAATTCTACTTGGCAAATAAATCATTTTTGATTCTGATTCCCTGGGGAAGAGTTATGAGTTGCCTGATGGTCAGGTCAGTATTGGCAATGAACAATTCTGTTGCCCAGAAATCCTCTTCCAGCCCTCATTCATCAGTGTGTATTTTGACTTCACTAACAACAATGAAAAAGTTGTGTTTTTAGTCTATTTTGGTCTGCAAATCTGCAAACTAATTACTTACATTTACTGTAACTTTTCCATACACAATGTCACCATTCCTTCCATTCAAGTCAACCTGATTGGCAACGTTTATCACAGTGGGGTGCACAAAAATGTGAATCACTGTGTGTTTTTATTGTGTATTATTGTTGTCATTTTGTGTATTTTTGTTGCTACTTTGTGTATTTTTTTTGTGGTTGTGTGTGTTTGTTTTGGGGGCCACACAAAATGAAACCAAAGGCCGCTTGTGGTCCATGGACCACTGGCTGCCAATGTTTGCGCTTTACAGTTTATGATTCTTTTTATTTTGTGTGACAATTGTAGTTACTGTACTTGGTCTCAATGCACTGATCCAAACATACTTTCAGCCTGAAAACATCGTGGCTAATGTCACCACAAACCTTAATCATTAGATCATTTTAGCTGGTATATCCACTCTTCAAACTTTTTCTAAATGTTTCCACTTTTTGGAGTTGTGTGTCAAGATTTGGTCACATGGAAGCTGCACATTCTTCTGCTGCACGTTTTTCTTAGTACCTGTCAACAGAATCTGATTTGACACAATTCGCTCCGACCCATTTGTGATCAGGCAGACAGGTGTGATGGGGACACCTGAGGGATGTATTGAACTCCACCCATAGTGGGCTAAGAGTCATCTTCTGTCCACTTATACAATTTTTGGTGTGGGTCTATTTCTAAATGCTTAATATTTCAATTAGTGGGATGGTACGCATGTCACATTGCATTAATTGGCAGAAGCTAGTGAGATTTGAAAGTACATTTCTGACTTTGTTCTTTCCCCCCCTCTCCCTTTCTACCAAAACAACACCCTGTTCACGGCTTTATGAGTTTATTCTCCTATTAGAATTCTATCACTCTTTTCTGGTTAGGGCCATTCTAATTTAGAATAAGGCAAACCAGGAAAATGTTAAATTAGTTAATTTTCAATATTGAAATTCAAAGCAGCACAAATTCATCTTGTTTCACATACATTTTCATCTATCTATCTATCTATCTATCTATCTATCTATCTATCTATCTATCTATCTATCTATCTATCTATCTATCTATCTATCTATCTATCTATCTTATACAATAATATATGCAGTAAAATATAAACTTACAGTGGGGCAAAAAAGTATTTAGTCAGCCACCAATTGTGCAAGTATTCCAACTTAAAAATATGAGAGAACCCTGTAATTTTCATCATAGGTATACCTCAACTATGAGAGACAAAATGAGAAAAAAAAAATCCAGAAAATCCCATTTTTAGATTTTTAATGAATTAATTGGTAAATCCCTCAGTAAAATAAGTATTTGGTCACCTACAAACAAACAAGATTTCTGGCTCTCACAGACCTGTAACTTCTTCTTTAAGAGGCTCCTCTGTCCTCCACTCGTTACCTGTATTAATGGAACCTGTTTGAACTCGTTCAGTATAAAAAACACCTGTCCACAACCTCAAATCGTCACACTCCAAACTCCACTATGGCCAAGACCAAAGAGCTGTCAAAGGACACCAGAAACAAAATTGTAGACCTGCACCAGGCTAGGATGACTGAATCTGCAATAGGTAAACAGCTTGGTGTGAAGAAATCAACTGTGGGAGAAATTATTAGAAAATGGAAGACATACAAGACCACTGATAATCTCCCTCAGTCTGGGGCTCCACGCAAGATCTCACCTTGTGTGGTCAAAATGGTCCCAGAACCACACGGGTGGACCTAGTGAATGACCTGCAGAGAGCTGGGACCAAAGTAATAAAGGCTACCATCAGTAACACACTACACTGCCAGGGACTCAAATCCTGCAGTGCAAGACGTGTCCCCCTGCTTAAGCCAGTACATGCCTGGGCCCGTCTGAAGTTTGCTAGAGAGCATTTGGATGATCCAGAAGAGGATTGGGTGAATGTCAGATGAAACCAAAATAGAACTTTTTGCTAAATCCTCAACTCGTTGCATTTGGAGGAGAAAGAACATCATACCTACTGTAAAGCATGGGGGTGGTAACATCATGCTTTGGGGCTGTTTCTCTGCAAAGGGACCAGGATGACTGATCCGTGTAAAGAAAAGAATGAATGGAGCCATGTATCGTGAGATTTTGAGTGAAAACCTCCTTCCATCAGCAAGGGCATTGAAGATGACACGTGGCTGGGTCTTTCAGCAAAACAATGATCCCAAACACATCGCCCGGGCAACAAAGGAGTGGCTTTTTAGGCAGCATTTCAAGGTCCTGGAGTTGCCTAACCAGTCTCCAGATCTCAGCCCCATAATAAATCTTTGGAGGGAGTTGAAAGTCCGTGTTGCCCAGCGACAGCCCCAAAACATCACTGCTCTCGAGGAGATCTGCGTGGAGGAATGGACCAAAATACCAGCAACAGTGTGTGAAAACCTTGTGAAGACTTACAGAAAACGTTTGACCTCTGTCATTGCCAACAAAGGGTACATTACAAAGTATTGAGTCACACATGTTGTTTTTCTGCTGCTGGGGGTAAAACTCAAGAGTCTGTCCATCATGTACACACAGGTATGGAGTGTGCTGGCATTAATGAAACTACATACAACAGCGTCATGACGATAGGTAACTGCATTCAATTCAATTTAGGGTTGTTATTAGGGATGTGCATTGCCATGTATCTGACAATACTATACGATTCACGATTTGCACGTCACAATACAATATATCCCAATACTAAACACTACGATTACAATTACAAAATTCACTTTTTTCAAGAACAAAATGAAAGGAAATACAATTTATTTCCTTGTTTTTAAACTTGCGAGAACAAGGAAATGGTAACTAAGTGTAGTTGAAGTACCAATATCAAAAACAAGTGGTATGTTTATCAAACTGTCAAATTACATTAGTCAAAAAAGGTTAACTGTTGCTTCTACAACAGATTGTTAAATAAATTGTTAAATTGTTTAAAAAAGTAACCACATATATTTATAAAAGTGCCCAGTATGTGTGTGTTTTATGAAAATAAAGTGCAATCAACTTCCAAACTAACATGCATTGAGGAGTGACATAGTTTAACAAGGTCTGATGTGGTTCACTGACACGGGAATTTACGTGCTATACATTGTTTAGGGCAATTAAAGGGGACATATCATGCTAAATCCACTTTTTTAGCCCTTAAATGCATTTTGTTGTATATTTAGAATGTTTAGAAGTACAAAAAAGTTCAAATTAGTCTCTTCAGATGCTCCATTGATATCTTTATATTCTGTTTTGGTCATATTTTTCAATCTGTTTCGATTTTTCAATTCTCTATTACGTTTTTTGAACAATAACGTCACAGTATTTGCAGCGGAATTGCCAAATTAGGACATCGAATCCAGGCCCAACACTTTGAGAAATTCGCCATTTTTATTTCTCGCTTTTATTTTGTAGTCCGAGCTCAAGGATGCCGAAGTTACGAGAGGATAAGTCAAAATGTTCGGTTGAAGGATGTAGTAACCCACACGCTTCATTACACCGTCTCCCAGCATCAGAACCTTTTCGAAGTGCCTTATTTTTTTTTTTATGGAAACGTACCCACATCTGTGGGTAAGGTCATTTTTGTGTACGCGAAGCACTTCAAGGATGACTGCTTCAGCAACCTCCACCAGTATAAAGAAGGATTTGCCGAAAGACTTTGTCTGATTGAGGGTTCAATTCCTTCTATCTTTGGAGATGACGAACAGAGCACTTCAGTAAGCTGTAAATAACGCTAAAAAGTGATGATAAGACGTCCCTGTCATTGTTTTGTTAGCATTAGCAGTTGCATGTTAGCGCTGTGTGCTCGTTTTACATCCTTGATGATATGGCCTACGTGATTTAATTTAAGTCTAAAGTTTTCATTAGTCATTTCAAGACTGTATTAAAATGCATTTTGTGACACTAGCTTGGCGCTAGCGTTAGATCGGTGCTTGTGTTTGCTCACTTGTTAGGGTTCTGCAGGTTCATCATCTTCATTTTCATCTCGCTCCGCTGGGTCCGACTCTGGCTCGAACATGTAAGGTTGGATGGACAAGTATTACGTTGTTGACATTTTGTAAATAACGTGTGAATCAACGTTTTCTGCGCCGCTACATAGACGTATCTCTTCTATCAAACTACAAAAATGGCCGAACAGGGTGGAGTTGAACCGAGTGTCACCTCTGCAACCTGGAGAGGGGGCGGGGTATGAAGTGTCTCATTTGCATTTAAAGAGACAGCACCAAAACGAGTTGCTCTCAGAAGCACATCAGAAAAGGGGTAGAAAAGGAGCCTGTGGAGCTATAATAATGAGGAATTCATTCCCAAGCATTGCAGTTCCGCTTTATATAGACCACAACTATATGATTTATATCTAAAAAGGAAGGATTTAAAAGAATGATATGTCTCCTTTAAGGTAAATAGTTTTTATTAAAAAACATGATCGGTTTGAACATTTTTTGGATCAATAACATAATCGCACAGTGAAATATCATAATATATCGCCAAATCATTTTTTTTCCCATCAGACGCTTAATCCACAACATCTGTGTTTAGATAATATTTCCAACTGAGGGAATACTCTTGGCAGCTCCATCCTGGCCTGTCTTTCCACCTTCCAGTAGATGTGGATCAGTAAGCAGAAATATGATGAGGCTGGGCCCTCCATCGTCCACAGGAAGTACTTCTTAGCAGCCAAACTGCTCCTGCTTGTGCCAAAACAACTCAAATTATAATTTAGAAGCAGAACCCCAAGTGTTGTTGCCCAAAATCTTTGTTTACAAAAGTGCAATTCACATGTGCTGTTACTTAATAAACAAGTGTTGAGACTCTCCTGTCTGTCACTCTCGTGATGAATGGATGAGGAAAACAAACGAGTCCAACGACCAACATGGGATCTTTATGGAAGCCCGTTTCCGCCATTAAAAAATCACGATGGAAAGTCATATTTATGAGTTAGTAAATTCATAATTATTTATAGAAAGTCAAAAATATGAGATAGAAAGTCATAATTACGAGAAAGGAGGTCATAATTGGAAGAAAATATTTTTTAAGTAAAGTTGCAAAGAAATATACAAATATGTGTTGGAATAATTTAGCAATTAAGACTTATTCATGTACTTCCACTATTTTCTGTGTGTTGGATTATGACTTTTCTAACTCATGATTATGACTTTACTAACTCATGATTTTGACTTTACTAACTCATGAATATGACTTTACTGACTCATAATTATGACTTTACTAACTCATGATTATGACTTTACTGACTCATGATTATGACTTTACTAACTCATGATTATGACTTTACTAACTCATGATTATGACTTTACTGACTCATAATTATGACTTTACTAACTCATGATTATGACTTTACTAACTCATGATTATGACTTTACTAACTCATGATTATGACTTTACTGACTCATAATTATGACTTTACTAACTCATGATTATGACTTTACTAACTCATGATTATGACTTTACTAACTCATGATTATGACTTTACTAACTCATAATTATGACTTTACTAACTCATAATTCTGACTTCACTAACTCATGATTATGACTTTACTAACTCATAATTATGACTTTAACTCATATTGATGACTTTAACTCATATTTATGACTTTACTAACTCATGATTATGACTTCGCTAACTCATAATTATGACTTTACTAACTCATGATTATGACTTCACTAACTCATAATTATGACTTTACTGACTCATGATTATGACTTTACTAACTCATGATTATGACTTTATTTACTCATAATTATGACTTTACTAACTCATAATTATGACTTTATATTAATAATTTGTGATTTTGTGTCTCATAATTATGAATTTACTAACTCATAATTGTGACTAATTCATATTTATGACTTTACTCGCTCATAATTATGACTTTACTAACTCATGATTATGACTTCACTAACTCATAGTTATGACTTTACTAACTCATAATTATGACTTTAACTCACATTTATGACTTTACTCACTCATAATTATGACTTTACTAACTCATGATTATGACTTCACCAACTCATAATTATGACTTTACTGACTCATGATTATGACTTTACTAACTCATGATTATGACTTTATTAACTCATAATTATGACTTTACTAACTCATAATTACGACTTTATATTAATAATTTGTGATTTTATGTCTCATAATTATGAATTTACTCACTCATAATTATGACTTTACTAACTCATGATTATGACTTCACCAACTCATAATTATGACTTTACTGACTCATAATTATGACTTTATATTAATAATTTGTGATTTTATGTCTCATAATTATGAATTTACTAACTCATAATTATGACTTTAATTCATATTTATGACTTTACTCGCTCATAATTATGACTTTACTAACTCATGATTATGACTTCACTAACTCATAGTAATGACTTTACTAACTCATAATTATGACTTTAATTCATATTTATGACTTTACTCGCTCATAATTATGACTTTACTAATTCATGATTATGACTTCACTAACTCATAGTTATGACTTTACTAACTCATAATTATGACTTTAATTCATATTTATGACTTTACTCGCTCATAATTATGACTTTACTAATTCATGATTATGACTTCACTAACTCATAGTTATGACTTTACTCACTCATAATTATGACTTTACTAACTCATAATTATGACTTTATATTAATAATTTGTGATTTTATATCTCATAATTATGAATTTACTAACTCATAATTATGAATATAACTCATATTTATGGCTTTACTCGCTCATAATCATGACTTTACTAACTCATGATTATGACTTCACTAACTCATGATTATGACCTTACTTGCTCATAATTATGACTTTACTAACTCATAATTATGACTTTATATTAAAAATTTGTGATTTTATGTCTCAAAATTATAAATTTACTAACTCATAATTATGACTATAATTCATATTTATGACTTTACTCGCTCATAATTATGACTTCACTAACTCATGATTATGACTTCACTAACTCATAATTATGACTTTACTAACTCATAATTATGACTTTATATTAATCATTTGTGATTTTATATCTCATAATTATGAATTTACTAACTCATAATTATGAATTTAACTCATTTTTATGACTTTACTCGCTCATAATTATGACTTTATTAATTCATGATTATGACTTCACTAACTCATAATTATGACTTTACTAACTCATAATTATGACTTCACGACCTCATGATTATGACTTCACTAACTCATGATTATGACTTTACTCACTCATAATTATGACATTACTATCTCATAATTATGACTTACCGTGGTGATTTTTATTGATTTTTAAGTGGCGGAAACAGGCTCCTATAGATCTTTGACATCATATCCTGATTGTTTCCACCAAAATAATATATGTTTTCTTATAGATTGTGGTCTATAATTATGATCTTGTTTTTATTTCCCAAATGACAAAATTAGATCATTAAATGGTTTAATCTTGCTCTGTTTTTAGTCAGATGAAAAGCTTTTGTCCACAAAAACAATGACGAAAAGGATTAGTAAGCAAAATTACCGCATGCAAAAAATAAATAAATAATAATAATAATAGTAAAATAAATAAAAACCACAGTCTCATGTTTCATCTGTTTAAACGCTACAAATGCAGAGGATCCACTGACACACATTCTGCTTTGCTTTGAGCTGTGATAGAAGCGGTTAAACTCTCCACGTTGGTCTAATATTAGCGCGCGCGCGCGCATAAGTTGAGGTCTGAGAACAATGTGCTGGGCGGGGTCACACATTTTGCTTCTATTTTTAAACTTTCCACACAGACAGAGAGAAGCAGGCAGACAGACAGGCAGGAGGAATGCCTCCTAAAGCGATTAGCAACACGGATGGTACTTTCACTCTGTCACAGAGCATCATCTGGGCCTGAGGTGGAAACAAGGGCGGCATGTGCCATCCGGATCCGTAGCAGGGATATATGGAGGGATGCCTGGGGGGGATGCTGAGGCTGCACACCCGAAAGTTAACATCAAGAATATTCCCATGGAGCACCTCTGGACACTTTATCGATATATGCCTTAATTTGATCCCTGGTGTCACAGGTCCCATAACAACCAGGAACACCTGCTGGGAAGCACAAAGTCAGCATCCTGTAGAATTACAGTGCGTGTGAACAAACACAAAAAGTCTGTTTAGAAATCAGATGCCCCCCCCCCTCCCTCACCCCTGGGTGCGCTCCTCGGACCGGTCTGTTTGTACGTGACGCATGGAATGGGGGGGGGGGGGGGGAGACAATACTTAAAGGCGGATTAACGCTGGCAAGACATTAAATCCAACCTCCCTCCATCCAGACACATGCAGGCTGCGCAGCCCATCAACCTGATCTGAAGATCGAAAATAGGAGGGCTTATAGTAATCAGCCCTCACACTCTCATGACAAGGAAAAAGTGTGGCAACGTTGCTGGAGCGCGTTGGCACACACAGCAGGACGCACGCTGGAGCTGCGCGCACGGCGCACAACCAACCAGACCGCGCTGAGACTCACAGGGACGGCAGCGGCATCCCGTGACGGATGCATTTTTATTTTTTTTAGCTGAATTTGGACCTTGTGGACACCGATAGCAAGGGGAGACGAGGAGAAGCTGGACGGGAGATAACGCGTCTTTTTTTTTTTGGAGGGATTTGAACAGAGTGCCGTTGTACCTTTGTCTTCTCCGGATGCTCAGAAATGGGGGAATGGACTATACTAGAGAGGCTCCTGGAGGCTGCTGTCCAGCAGCACTCTACTATGATAGGAAGGTAAGATGTTTAAAAAAAAAAAGATAGAGAACAAAGAAGAAACGCAGCAGCCTCCAGGATCGTCTTTAGCATGGCCCCCAGTCCCCCGTTTCTGTCTTGTGACTCCAGGATCTTCTGTAGCATGGTGCCCGTGTCCTCCGTGTCTGTGTCGTGGATTTCTTCATCGTCTTGTTTCACAGAAATCTCTTCCCTATATCTTTTGTCCACCTCGACAACAGAGGCAGCTCATGGGTTGACAGCTGTCTCTCCACAATCTGGGATGGTGCTGCAAAGTACCAAAAAAAAAAAAAAAAAAAAAGCTACACTGAATTTCATGTTTCATGTGTTCATCCATCCACTTCTTTTCATCCGATCGGTGTTGGATGTGGTGAGTTGGAGAAGCGGTTGTGCTCTGTGCAGGCGGTAAAGAGATGGAGCGAGAGTCGCAGGTGTCACCTTTTACACAGGTTCAATCCAAGCTGATTGCTTACATGTCATTACCATTGAATCATATGCAGAAAGACCCCCCCACCCCCCCCTCCAAAAAAAAAAAAAAAAAAAAAAAAAAAGATATTAAAACCACTTTGGATCAGTGGTGGAAAACACCCTGTCTAGACGATCTCCAGGAGCTTCAGCACTGGACAGCTCCCTGAGATCTCAGCGCTTCCGCCGCCGAGGCAGCGCACAACTGACCCCCCCCACCCTCACCCCCTCCAACATCCACAGATTCACACTTATTTTCACGTTGTTTGTTTGTTTGCTTGCTTTTTAGGATCCTACTAACAGTGGTGGTCATCTTCCGGATTCTTATCGTAGCAATAGTTGGAGAGACTGTCTATGATGACGAGCAGACCATGTTTGTTTGTAACACCTTGCAACCGGGTTGCAACCAGGCGTGCTACGACAAGGCATTTCCCATTTCACACATTAGATACTGGGTGTTTCAGATCATCATGGTTTGCACTCCCAGCCTCTGTTTCATCACCTACTCGGTGCACCAGTCCGCCAAGCAGAAGGAGCGCCGCTACTCCACCGTGTATCTGACACTAGACAAAGATCAAGATTCACTCAAGCGAGACGAGAGCAAAAAGATCAAGAACACCATCGTGAACGGGGTGGGCCTCCTTCAGAACACCGAGAACTCCACCAAGGAGGCGGAACCGGACTGTTTGGAAGTGAAAGAGATCCCTAATTCGGCCATGAGAACTACAAAGTCCAAAATGAGGCGACAGGAGGGCATCTCCCGCTTCTACATCATCCAGGTGGTGTTCAGAAACGCCCTGGAGATTGGCTTTTTAGTGGGTCAGTACTTCCTGTACGGATTCAACGTGCCGTCCGCGTACGAGTGCGACCGCTACCCGTGCATCAAAGACGTGGAGTGCTACGTGTCCAGGCCCACGGAGAAGACGGTGTTCCTGGTGTTTATGTTCGCGGTGAGCGGCTTCTGCGTGGTGCTCAACCTGGCCGAGCTCAACCACCTCGGATGGAGGAAAATCAAAACGGCGGTGCGCGGTGTCCAGGCGCGAAGAAAGTCCATCTACGAGATCAGAAACAAGGACCTACCCAGGATGAGTGTGCCCAATTTCGGGCGCACGCAGTCCAGTGACTCTGCTTATGTGTGAAAAACATATATTAAAAAAAACTTAAGAAAACAACAAAACAAAACTGTAATGGACAGCTGCACGCCTGATTCCTCTCATGGACATATTTTTCTTTCTTTTTTCTTATTCTTATTCGTTGGACTTCATATGGCAAGCGTGCGTTACACGTTTGTTGACTTATTTATTATTGCACTGATGCAACTTTCTAGCAACATTTATACTCTGTAAGATCAACGGAGACCATGTGTTCACGTATTTACTCTTTGCAGGCTGTATCTGTTGTACTTGAAAAGAGTAAATGCATAAAAAGAAAATTGCACTAAGAGGTGAACACTGAAAGCCTGACCTTATCCAAATGTCCAGCTATTATAACCTGGTGGTGTTAAAAAGGCATTTTCCTTCCATATTTGTTGGCACTAAATAGAATAAAATCCCACCAAGGAGATTTATATATGCATAATTATATAAATCCTCATTGATTATAGTTTAAAAAAAAAAAAAAACACACACCACATTAATTCATGTTTTTATTTTTTTTAAATTTGTGTTGCCTGTGTTGCACCACTGACCTTAACATATATAACCATTCCATTGCTTATATAATAATAGCCAACTTGCAAATCAGTATCTGATGAATTTGCAGCAAACGCTAATGTCTGTGACTTCCTTAATTTCTGACACACCAAAGCGCCCACGGCTTTTATTTGTGAAGTGTTTTCTTGCTTTTGTGTAATCAAGTGCCATACTTGTACATAACAAAAAACATATTATATATATATATAAATGTATACATATAAATATATATATAAATATATGTATATTAATCATCATGAAAGCTGATTCCCTGCTTGAATTATGCTTAATACAGCCCAGATTTCTTTCTTTTTTTTTTTTAAATTGCTTTTAATGTATCTTTTGTGTTTTAAATGAAGACAATAAGATATATGACTTTCCCCCCCCCCCTTGTTTTTATTTTAACTTTACAAATGATGCAGAAAAATAACTGAAGTGCTAAGTCCTTTTTATATATATACACACACACAATATTGAAAAAAAATTAAATTCATATTCCTCCTCAATCAAATCTGATGGAAATGATTCAGCGACGCAAATAATAGCACAAAATTGACCTTTTTTTTGTCAAATGATGGGCAATAGAAATCTGCTCTGGTGCTACAGTTTTTCCTATACGGTTTTAAATGTAACCAAAACGGATCAGAATGATAATATAAACATCATTATTTTCTGTGGAAAAATTAAAGTGGGATTCATGTACACCAGAAACGTGTGAGTTGCACTATTTTTGTGTCCGCTGCTGTGTAGCTTGTTGTGAGTGATCTATCAACGGAGGCATCCGGTGGAAGTTTTAGCTTTGGTGCAGTGAAGATAATAGCCACACCCACACTGTATGAGAAAAGAATCTGTACTGCAGGACACACCTTTTACAGGATGTTGCAATACTGATGATGATGCATCTATAGATGTTAGAAATGCATCAACTGGAAAGGCTAGGACACAACCTTTCGTAGACAGCTGCATATTCACAGTTACAGGACATATACAGGAGGTGTGTTTATTACAGTAGCTGGGATGAAAATAGCGGATTGTTATTCTGAACATCAAAGCAGCTGCCCTTTTAGGTGCTCACGTCTTCTTCACCTGTTTAAGAAAAGAAGCAGCCTGAGCATATAGGGGAGGGGTGTGTGCTCCTCCTGAAGGTCAGAGTGAAGACCGAAGTCGGAAAGAGAGGAGAAAAAAAAGGAAACATTCAAAGACAAGAGGCTCAATATTAGACCACGAGAGAGAGAGTGAGAATGAACTTAAGACACAAGATAATGAAATGAAAAGTCTACATGGACTGTTAAAAGGAGGATTCTCCTCTAGGATGACTCTGCAAAGCATGGAGAAACTTAACAGCAGAGGTGTAAAAAGAACTGATATATCCTACACAATGTTTGTTGATCATTTTAAAACAATAAATGATCATTTCCTCAGTAACAGCTGGGTGTAGAAATGCAATGAATGACTACATCTTTTAAAACGTACTTAAGCACAAGTAAAAATGACTGATTTAGAAATATAGTCAAAAAAGTACAAGTACCAATAAAGCAACTCAGTTACACTAATGTGATATACTTAGTAATCAGTTACTTTCACCTCTGCCTAACGGTTGTGATTCCAACCCCCAGAGTCAGCAATTTTTGTTAAAAAAGGAGAAAGACAGACATGATTGTTAGCTTCTCTCATGCAGATGCATGGCAGTTCATAACTGTAAACAATATATGTTTAATATCCTGACTATTTGGATTAATGCAGGAGTTTTCTAACTTGGTCCTGAAGGGCTGCAATCCTGCAGGTTTTCTCTGCTTACAAACTGAATTAAATGCAGCGCTGCAGAAAACCTCCCATTGCAATCACTGGTTGATTGATGTTTTTATTTCAAACATGTAAAATGATAACACAACAATAGTTAAAAAAATAAAATAAAAAAAAATAGAATGATGAATTACAACAGCAGAAATAAACCATTGATTTGATCTGCAAACACTGAAACCTCTCAAGTCACACGTGTGAAAAGGAGTAGGAAGAAGTGTAAACGTATTTAATCCTATCCCTTTATTCACACATCATTCAAACACAAATATGAATAAATAAGCTGGGTGGGTAATGCATATAATTCTGAACTTAACCTTGTTGTCTTCATTTTATCAATAAAAGTCACATGTTTTAAATTATAGTGCAGGTGTTCAGCTTCAAGTTCTCAAGCTGAAAAACATTATTTCCTGATATTGCGGTGCAGTGACAAATATATATGGCTTAACGCTTTTAAAAAGGGGCATTCAGCTCTGAAATGAAATGGATTTCTATGAGCAGTGAGTATCTTCATCTTAATTCCATTGTTTTAAAACTGAAATGTAGCAGAATATATGAATTCAGCACCGAAAAGCAGTAAATATGTCTTCTTTGGCTTTATTTTTAAAGGTAGTGCTGCACCAAAAGGAGATAGTAGTAGATACTGGATGGGTCCATGGCTGCCAACTCAATAGAAACAGATGTTTTTAACAGAATTTGTGAAGAAAAAAATAAAAAAATAAAAATAAAAAAAGTATATATATATATATATATATAACATTTGTGAGTGTTTCATTTATTGCATTTGATTCAGATGCAGATCTAAATTTGACTTTATCCAATTTATTGCACACAAAAAAACGCACACAATCCAGTTTTCTGAAGTGTGTTTTGTGTTGTGGGTTTTATTCACATAACGAAACATCATAGATGTACTAATGTGTTCAGTGAGAAGCATTTTTAGTTATTTTGCATATCTTAGTTTAAGCCCGTTTTACATTTTTAAATTGAATGTTTAAAGCCTTTTCCTATACATTGCAGATATACCTATTTGCATTTTAGGAGCTTCTCAGTATCGTACACATGAAAGATAGTATAAAACATAAAGCAAAGGAAATAAGTCATGATTTGGCAGCTAAATGAGTGTGGGGGGGAAAGATGCACACATGACACTAATTACATTAAAACACCAAATCAGTGACTGCGTTTAGCAAATAAATATAAAACTAAATAATTTCAGGTGTCATTAAAACAACAATTCAATCAATAACAAATAACCAGATGACAGAGCTGAAGTAATAAAAAAAAGGCTTTTCTAAAAAATGTATTGAGTTAATCGCCTTCTGATCCCACTTATCTTGTTCAGGTCAGAGTGCATAAGGAAGGGTATGAAGAATATAGCAATTATTATTATTATTATTATTATTATTATTATTATTATTATTATTATTATTATTATTATTATTATTATTATTATTATTATTATTATATTCAAATATTAAAATTAAAATTAAAATTAAAATTAATATTAAAATTAAAACAAAAATTATTTTAATTAATGATCAAAAGACAGACAGGACAGCATTGGAAAAGTTTTTCATTTAATGTTCAATCTAGCTTTACTTTTTTGCAAATCTATATATATATATATATATATATATATATATATATATATATCTATATACATATATTTAAGAATCTGCTTTGAGATCACTTATTAGTTAGTGTTCTTTGGATTTATAGCATTATAGAATATCATTTGCATAAAAGAAACTCTGTGAAACCATACTCTATATGAATATATAAAGTGTAGTGTCACATTACTATACTTTCTTCATTTTATAAACAAATAAATTTTTTTAACAAACAATATATTTGATCTTCTTTTATTCTTTTCCAATTGCCAGTCCAAAGCATCAATTTGATGATGTATTGTATCTAAAAAAAACAAATAAATAATTTGCAATCACCAAACTAAGGCAAAGAAGGATTAAAACATGCACTGGAGCATTTCACTTTTAAAATGAATATATGGGAATCCAGAATTTTAGCCAAATAATTAATTGTCCACTTATGCCACCCTGAAAACAAGACTGTTCTCTCAAATTATAATTTTCCTTAGAAGAGTAGGCTGCATTAAATCTGCATTTTTGTGGATTTTTTTTGGCATGAAGGAATCAAAGTAAACACAGAAAAACAGTGAATGCAGGGTCTTTTTGATCCACTAAGCCTGAGGCAGTGAAATCAGCCCGGCGGTGGCAGCACTTCTGCACAGCATGGTGAAGACAGATATGGCAAACATTGAAACCAAACATACGCATGGAGGAGGAAGTGGTAATGCATTAGCACACCATGACCAACTTTTTAACTTTCTGTTTCCCATGAGGAGAGCAAATGCATCCAGGGCTATTTGGCTCTAACGACCCTCTCGTCTCTCCCTGACCCTCTGGAGCAAACGTTCCCTCCTTTGAGCTGTGCTTTAAGGCATTTGGTTTCCTAACTTCACTATTTGAATCTTTGCCAATCACAAGGACAAAAGGATGGAGGGATTTGACCGCTTGCTTTGGTTGGGGTTTTGGTTCATATTGAAGGATTTGGTTGAAAATAAACACAGGCACCAGGAAAATATACCTGACAGGCCCTGACGGCAGATTAATTTCTCATCCATTTTTTAATGTAACCCCTGGATTAAAAACATTAGCGGATTATACTCAGATTTGCCAATCAGAGGTTCAGGGAGGGACAGCCAGCACTGAGGTGAGGACATATTTACCCCCCAAAATTAATCCTACTTTCAGCCAAGTGGGCTAGTTTAAAACTATAGAATTATAAAAACATATAACTACCACTTTCTAAAAATGAAACAAATTTGGTTTTACAAGTGCAGGATTTACAACTAACTATATTTACCACTGACCTATCTCACCAGTACAAACCAGTCCCTTCAGACATTTAACCTGAAGCCATAACTGGGGTGTCAAAAGCATTTTTATTCAGGGGCCCAATACAGAACAGTTTGATCTCAAGTGGGCCACAGATTGTATGTGGGAAAATTAGTAATTTCAACTCTATTGTGCCCTAGTTTACACTTATACTTATACAGTACAAAAATACTAAAAATGTAAGAAACTGACAATATCCAAGCAATAAGTAACAGATATCAGTCCCAACATGATCTTCACTTAAAGGTGCAGTCTGCAACTCTTATAAAAGTGCCTTTTTGTCATATTTGCTAAAGCTGTCACTATGTAAGGACAGCTTCACATCAAACTAGTAGTTTGTGTGAAAAAACAGAGTCATTGAGTCCCCCCTGCTACTCCTGCAGCCTTTGGCAGATTGCCAGAATGCACCGCGGGCGACAGTGGCTCAGGTGGTAGAGGGTCGTCTTCTGATCGAAAGGTTGGGGGTTAGATCCCAGTACCTGACTATGTGTCGAAGTGTCCTTGGGCAAGACACTGAACCCTAAGTTGCTCCCAGTGGTCGACTAGCGCCTTGCATGGCAGTCCTGTCCCACTGGTGTGTGAATGTGAGAGTGATTGGGTGAATGAGCTGATATGTAAAGCGCTTTGAGACTGCTTCAGTGTGGTGATAAAGCGCTATATAAATCAAGTCCATTTACCATTTACCGCGACCGAGCAAAAAGAACCAATCAGAGCCAGTATTGTGTTTGATGGACTGTCTGACAGCTGTTGCTCACAGGCACCAACCCTTTCCCGGGGCTGTAGCGCCGTCTTTTTTTTACAATGTAAA
Organism: Gouania willdenowi; assembly: GCF_900634775.1. Taxonomy (NCBI): domain Eukaryota; kingdom Metazoa; phylum Chordata; class Actinopteri; order Blenniiformes; family Gobiesocidae; genus Gouania; species Gouania willdenowi. The sequence continues at coordinate 13,556,907 of NC_041065.1, forward strand.
GGTCTGGAAGAGTAGAAGATGGAATTAGCGACTTTTATGCTTGCTAGGTAATTACTGCTGCTTGATTTACATTATGTTGGATTTGTAATTGTTACACTAGAACTCTGTAGTGCATGTGTTTGTTCATGTGTGCGCAGCAGCCTCCGTGTGCCTGCAGTAAGTGACACTGTGTTGCTGAGGTGTGTGCACATTGACAGAGAGAGAAGCGCAGCAGTAATATGCTTTTAACAGAGCATGCTATATTACTGTGATGTTGCTGTCTGACCAACGTTGCTTGTTAACTCCTCTGAGGGAGGGACTTTGGAAAGTTTGGAGGCAGGGCAAGAGAGCAGCGGGGAGGGAGGGATCTGAGGAGTTGCAGACTGCACCTTTAAGTTGAAGCCTATTGGCCTGGGAGAGAGGGATCTGAAAGTCACGGACTGCACCTTTAATATATCCTAGATTTTGTGACCAATTTCTATTGAATTAATTTTAACGTTATGTAATAATTTAAAGAAAAATTAAGGTTTTGTTAGAATTTTTTGTTTTTTCAAAGGTTTAAAGTTGACTGCAATCATGCGATAACCACCAAGAAAAATGTGAGCCCCTGTAAATATTGTCGAGTTTTGTTCACACAATGATGAACGTTTTTTATGTCTTTTACAATGTATACCTACAGTGAAATTTGTAAATATATAATAATAAAAATTATAATAATCTGTAGCACACAAGAAAACAGCTTATTCAGATTTATCACTCGATTTATCTAATTAATCAGCCTACTGGCATCTTCAGTGATGAACAATCTCTTTTTTTTGTGGAAAACATAATCTACCAATTTGTTGATTAAATATATAAAAACAGAATTAAATATATAGACTGTCTCGAGATTTGTGCCAACCACAATGTGCGGAACATATACAATAATGCAAACATGATTACTAACATAACAGATAATGTTGACTTTTAAAATTTGTGTTGATGTGTCCTTTATTGTAGTAAATTCATGACGAAATCAGGCCGGCGGCCATTTTTTGCTTCATTTTTGCTGCAGTACCATACATGAACTGCTGGGCGCAGTGTCACTTCACCATTTACATTGTGAAGAAGAATTGTGCAACAGAAGAAGAACCAACCTAAAGTCTCAAAAGTTTGGGACCATTCCACCAAAAGTTATACTAGTATTTTTAAAAGAGCAACAAATTAATTCATATATATTTATTAAGAATTAATTTGGGAAAAATTTAATGAAAACTTTTGAACACTAGAGGTGGTAATGCTTCCCCTATCGCCCGCAAACTCTGCATATGACTGAGTCTAAAACTGTTTTTTCTGTGTTTTTTGTTAAAGTTGAAAATCCACTTACACACAAGTACGTGGTAGCAAAGGGCATCAAGCACATTTGGCTAGCGCAAAGCAAAGTAGCTCTCGCCATATTTTCGCTTTTTTGACAAGACGTTATGTTGCGTTCACCGGACGCGGCGCAAATTTTTGTGACGCTGGCACAAACATTTTCACCATCTCGCCACCTTTCTTTTCACCATCAACTATGGAGGACCCCAGTAAAATCACTGGTTTTACCTTCTGTGGAAGCCGAAGAGCCGTCAAAACACTCGAGGCAGGCGTTCCTGGATTCACCAGGTTAACCAGCGACGCATCCAACTCGGTGAGTTTCACTGTTTTCTTCAGGAGCGGCACCAAATCCTTCCTAGTCCGGTCACAGTAAAAAAAACTGGCCATGTCGTAGAGCTCCGGGTGGTCACACACCACCACGATTATTTTCTCTTCCATGGTAAAATGGGAGAAAAGACCAGTTTTCCCGTTGACGGCCTGGCGTCATTGACAACAAGGACACTGATTGGCTTTCGCACCTGTGCGTCACACAAAAATGGAATTTGCTGGAGTTCAATATTTTCAACTCAAGCAAATGACGAATGTCACGGAAAAATGGGAGTGCGCATGTTGCGGTCTCTTGTCGCACGAACCGCGCTGCCAAACAGAAAAAGAATTTGCCTCTTACCTAGTGTCAATGTCATGGGGGGGGCATTCGCGGGCTATTCCCCACCTGCTGACCTACTGTGCCCCCCCCACCCCACTCTTCCCATGTTATAGGGGGAGCTTTTTATTACTCAAAGTCAAGAGATCTAATTGGTTATCCCAATGGACTACACAAACTGACAGCGCGGATAGAGCCTGCTCTGTTGATTCACGTGACGTCCCATTGCTGCATCGTGAGAGCCAGAGCCGTATAGAGATATAGTTCTAGAGTGCTAAATTCAGATGGAGTGCAGGAAGTGAAGTAGCTTGAGAATCTGCCATCTGAAATAGTCAAAATGCCCATGTGTAGTTTAGGGCTGCTCCAAATGTTCTAATTAAGAAAAGGAAAAGAAGAGGATGCTAGACAGTGCGGAGCTTTCTTGTGTACCCTGCAGTTTTCTTAATGCCCTCCTATTTAATACTGGCTGGTGCCGATGTGAACGCAGCATTAGTCTTACAGAGGCCAATGTCTAATTTGTAGCAATGCATGGAGGCTACTGACTGCTGATCTTTTTATATTCTAGTTTCCAAAGTTGTCCCACTGTTTTAAATTTTTTTTTTTTTTCACGTACCCCTTGTGACAATTTGGGAGTACCCGTACCCCACTTTGGGAACCTAGGCACTACACACCAGCCCAGTCTCTTTCCCTCCTGTGTGGACAGATCCTTCTGACACCTACTGCTTGTGTGAACCAGCGACAACCACTTCCCACCTCTACATTCTCTAATAGCTTGTTGTACTACATATAGTCCATCGACCCTGATAAATGTTTAGGTTCTGCTCCATTACGCAGCCAATAAAAATCAGTGGCTGGCAAGTCTTAATCGGACACGGAGCCGTTCGTGTGCCAATTGGACTTTTACTAATGTATGGTTGGAAGAACAGAGCGACTATGTGATGGGATAGAGGGGAGAGTTACTGTGATACTAATTTACTGCGACCCTGCATGAAAGGCAGTCACACATAGAACGGACCATCAATCACTGCTCTGTATTAGACAGGCTGACGGATTTTCTCTCTCACAGATGTAAGATAATACACTTGATGTAAGATTTGTGGGTGAAGTGAAAGGAATACCTTTAGGTGAAGGGGGGGGTGCAGCATGCAGTGTGTGAACAAAGGCAGTTATGAAACAAAGTCTAGAAACAAAAGGAAGCTGAGGAAGAGACAGATATTGCTTTGATTGAGAATTCAATTGTTTTCATCCCAGGGGAAGTGTGAGATTGCACAATCTGAGTTGAACTCACTGACCTCGCCATCGCTGCTCGGTTCATTCATCATCCACATCACTGTAGTTTACCTTTAGACTCTGTATGAACCAAACACAAGGTAATCTGTGCTTTCACTGTGGCTTTCCTGTGAATATTTCTGCTTCTCCTTTCAAGTCTTTCTCTAAAGAATCCATCGCTCCTATTTTTGTACTTCTTTTTTCCACAACCTTTTCTCTTTTTCTTTACTGTACCAATCCTCTCTCCTGATGTGATGCCACTCTACAGTAAATCATCTGCTGTCATTTTACAACGACTTAAAACAAAAAGGTACTAGATCAGACTTTAGCATTAACAATAACCTAGCAATAGCATTAACCTAGCATTAACCTTGTAATAGCATTAACCTAGCATTAGCATTAAGCAAGCATTAAGCTAGCAATAGCAATAACCTAGCATTAACCTTGTAATAGCATTAACCTAGCATTAGCATTAAGCAAGCATTAAGCTAGCAATAGCAATAACCTAGCATTAGCCTGGCATTAGCATTGACTTAGGATTAGCATTAGCTTAGCATTAAAATTAGCAAAGCAATAGAATTAACCTAGCATTAGCCTAGCAATAGCATTAGCCTAGCATTAGCATTAGCTTCTTTATTTATATTCTAGTCTATTTTAATTTTTCATTCATGTACCACCATCACAATTTGCGTACCCCTGAGGGCACCCGTACCCCACTTTGGGAATCTAGGTTGTATACCATACTGGGATATAAATCACTCCTGTATTGAAATAAAGTTGTAAAGTTAACTTATGCAGGACTACCTTGAAAAAGAAGTTTTTAACCTCAATGGGACTTTTCCTTGATAAATAAATTAAATTTAATTTAAAAAAGGCATTTTTGTCATCGGACAAACAGGAGGCTAACTAGTTGTTTTCCCCCATTTTAGGATGGTATCCTTTTATTTCCTACTGCTAATGTAATCTGTTCAGTGCACTGGAGCCTATCTCTCCTTATATTGGATATGCGTTGCCAGATACAGCTGATGATTTATCATCCTCAAACAACTGGAAAACCACCAAAATACTTTCCAGAATCTGCCTTTCACAGGTTTTAGAAAAATAAATTACCGGTAGACTTATCTACATTACATTTTTGTGCACTTCTTTGCTAATTGTGTAGTTGCTCTCATTACTCCTCTAACTATTCCCCTGTTTGTAAAAACAAATCCATATTTCAGTAACTGTAATTTGACGTAATATGCCATTTTTTTGTCCTAAATAAAATAAGTGGTAGAATATTATGACAATATAACTGGTTTCTGCTGAGTTTAACATTTGAAGTTTACTTCAAATTAGGTTCAACTTGTTGTATCGGTTTGTTTGAAATGTGTTGTTTTCATTCAGTTTTCTACTGCCAACAGAGACACACTTCTATGCTAAATATTGTGGCAGATTGCTGCACTTGCCCAAAGTGACCTATATGCAATGACACATGCCTGCTCCGCTCTGCTCCTACAAGCCTCCAAACACACAAGCTGTGCTGCTCCCTTGTCCGGGGTTTTCTATGAAAACTGCAGGGAAATTTGTGCAGAAACGGATGCTGCAGAGGTGTCGCTGAGGCGCTAATTAGACTGAGAAATCTCTTCTGTCGACCTTCCTTCCAAGCCGTCCAGTTTCACACAAACACAAAAAAACACCCATCTCTCCTTGTAACACATGCACACACCCGCTAACACACACACACACCCACTGGAATGCATGGAGGCACAAACAGTCACACGCGTACACTGATGAACTGCTCTGCTTGAAGTAAAAAAAAAACCAAACAAACATAAAGAAAGTCTTATCTATAAACCACAGATCTTGAGTAATTGGTCATTTTTGTGGTGACGCTTGTGAAAATTTGAGACATTAAAATAATATGGTGTTTCAGATGTTGGCTTCAGTGATTGCAGGGCACGATGAATAGCCAGTGGTAGAGGTTGCATGTTCTCCTTGTATTGTACAAACTGGTTCTGAAGGGGCAGTTAGTAAGAATTACAATAACATATGGGTGGTAATAAGTGGTGGCCATTTAAAAGACTGCTGATGTGCTAAAGCAGCTTTTTTACGCCTGGTCGCCTGAAATGGCTAATACTGATAAATTTTCATATAAAATGACTGAATATTGATTAAAATCATATATATGCCCCGTGGCACCATTATTCAAATGACTCCTCCTCCATTAGTTCTCGTTAGATCCGAATGCAGTTTGGTATGAATACTCTATGAATGAATATGATGAGACGCGCAGAGCCCTTTTTTTAAAAATAGGGTACGGGGCCCGGTAATTTCCGGTAATTTCCAAATTTATGGGAACATACTCGTGTGATATATCGTTTAAAAGATAACTTAACGTAGATTACGATTATGCCTCGCACAATTTGATTAGAGGCCCGAGGGGCCCACCCCCACTTTTAGAGAATTTCCATTAAAGTTTTTTTCTCTTTTATTTGTGAGTCAAATATTGCTACAGTTGGTGGTACCGAATCATTGACACATATCAATATATGAATGGGGCCCATTACTTCATATATGCTACGGGGATGCCGGGGGCTCCGGGAGGGCCCCATTCTTCAAACGGCAACTCCTCCATTAATGCACTTGGAATCGGGCTGAAATTTGACATGGACATTCTATGAGTGGATGTCAAGAGCCTCACCGAGAAATTTTTGTGAGGGCGGGGACGCCTCTTTTCCCGTAATTTCTAAATTTATCGGAAAATAGTTGTGTGATATATCGTTTTAAAGGCAATTCAGAATAGATTACAATTTTATGTTGCACAATTTCAGTTGGTTTACTCGGTGGAACGGAGCCATTTGACGGAATTCTCAGGAAGGTGGTATGTGCTATTCGGCGCAGAGAAATAGTTGAGTTGGCTCATCTTGTCACTTTGTGCACTAATCCTGCTGGCTACTCTGTATTTGTTTGAGTCTAACAAACATAATCACAAACAAAGTTTAGAGAAAGAAGTCTCTGGGGTCACCACACATTTGTAAATAAAAAATGAAGTCTCGACAGTAAAAAAAATCTAAAACTAATATTTCAACAACCTCATGTATTAAAGACATTTAAAAAATAAAGACATGTACAGGTAAGTGCTATTTATCTTTCAAACTATACATTTTCTTATTGTAATTACTGTATATGAGTTGTATTTCCTCATGATATTACCCCTACCTGCGCTCAATGCTAAAGCTGAGCTGTGCATGCATAGCTTTGAGCTCTCATCAATGAGACGGGACAGATGAGACATACAGAGCAAAAGCGTTAAAGAATTGGTGCTTCTAACAAGGACCTACACAGCCACCGCAGGGGCAGAGTTCAGCCCTGGTGCTACACACTGCTGATGCAGTGGAATATCTAAATAAATAGTCTAATGGTATTCTGGAATCAATAAAACAACAGCAATACTGATGACTCTACCTGACAAAGGTCTGTTCCCCCTGACCTCAGCAGATTTATGGTACCTGACTATTAACAAAAAGAGTGAGAAAGAAAAAGAAACATCACATGTGTAACTCCTGTATTGGAAGCTATATTTTTAATATAATAAAACTAGAAATTATTCACATTTATGTCAGTATTTAATAAAATGACCGATCTGAGCAAGGGTTTGTCATCTTTGTATGTTTAGGTTTGTCTATTTTTGTTTTCATTTCATATATTTATATTTTTTTAATTTTGTGTGTTTTTGGAGTCATTATTATATACCTGTTCTTGCTTTGTTTTGTCTTCTTCTGTCATTCTTGTTGTCAGAGCCTTTTTGTGTTTTGTTGTTTTGGTTTTGTATATTTTTAGTTTTCTGTGTATTTTTTAGGCCAGGCTACCGGACTCAAATGCCACTCACTTTGTTCTTGTTGTTGTTGTTGTTGTTGTGTACGCTAGTTAAAATCGCTACTCCTCTGTTATTCTTGAAAGGATCAGGTTGAAATTTGGTAGCTTTAATCTATGGATGCATACGCATCGACTCTCTGAGCCCGATTTTTGATTTGAGGCCCAGGGGGGCCCCAACAGAAAAAAGTTGATTTCTCATTTATTTGCGAGTCAAATATTACGACGATTGGTGGTACCGAATCATGGCGCATACAATATATAAATGGGGCCCATTACCCCGTACGTGTCAAGGGGGCTCTCCTCCATTACTTCTTGTTAGATCGGAATGCAGTTGGGTATGAATACTTTAGAAATTAATATGATGAGCCCTTTTTTTGAAACGGGGCTTGGGGGCCCACCCCCCATTTCCGGCAATTTCCAAATTTATGGGAACATAGTCGTGATAAATTGTTTCAAAAGTAATTCAACGTAGATTACAATTATGCCTCACACAATTTGCTTAGGGCCCCTCTTTTTTTTGGCAATTTTCATTAAAGTCGTTTTCTCATTTATTTGTGAGTCAACTATTGGGCGACCGTGGCTCAGGTGGTAGTGGGTCGTCTTCTGATCGAGAGGTTGGGGGTTCGATCCCAGTACCTGACTATGTGTCGAAGTGTCCTTGGGCAAGACACTGAACCCTAAGTTGCTCCCAGTGGTCGACTATATATGAATGGGGCCACATATCTCCGTATGTGCCATGGGGGCGCCAGGATTTTTCAAATGACTACTCCTCAATTAATGCTCGTTGCATCGGGCTGTAATTTGACATGAGCGGATGTCGAAAGCCTCTCCTTTTTTATTTGGTGGAACCAAGCCATTTGACTGAATTCTCGGTAACGTGGTACGTGCTATTTGGTGCGGAGATGTTCCGAGGGCCCGGCCGTAGTTCATCCAAACTTGTTTGTAGTGGTCTTCTGTGTTTTTGGATTAACATTGAGTATTTTGTTGTCCTTTGGTGTATTTTGTTGTTTTTTGGAGACATTTTGCGTTATTTTTGCAGTTTTTTAAATATGTTTAGGCCCGAGCGCCACAAGGCGAAGGGGCTCTTGCTCTCGTAGTGGCCACACAATCAGGGAAGGGGCGGAGCCTATGCGAACGCCACATGCCTGTCAGTGACCAGGTACCCCTGTCATGTCGTAGGCATGCCCCTGCGCTTTCCGAAAATGTATAGTTCATATTACTCAAAAAAGGGTAAGGCAGACATTCAAACAAAATTCAATCACGCGCTTCTCTAATTTCTGGCTATTTCCGATTTAAAAAATGCAAAAATCTGATGCGCCATCGCCCCCAAGTATGCAAAAATGCATTACGAGATAGGAATTGCAAAAAAAGTTTTTTCATCGTAGAATCATGAAAATTGACACAGAAGTAGACCATGACAAGACAAGTAAAAAAGATTACAAAGACTATGCCAAAAAATACACAAGAAGTCCAGAATCTTGAATTGAAAATGGAAATTTGCAAAATTGCTACTACTACTACTACTACTGCTACTACTACTACTATTACTACTACTTCTACTAATAATACTACTACTACTTCTACTACTACTACTACTACTACTACTACTTCTACTACTACTACTACTACTACTACTACTACTACTACCACTACTACTACTACTGCTACTACTACTACTACTACTACTACTTCCACTACTATTACTACTACTTCTACTACTACTACTACTACTACTACTACTACAACTACAACTACAACTACTACGATTACTACTACTACTACTACTACTACTACTACTACTACTACTACTACTACTACTACTACTATTACTACTACTACTATTACTACCTCCGTTTTTTGGCATTTGAAATTTTTTATCCCGTTTTTATGCCTTACTAAAGCCTTACTTCCGTTTTTAGGCGTTTGAATATTCTTCGTCCTTTTTTATGCCATACTATAGCCTTACCTCTGTTATTTGGCGTTTGAAAATTTTTGCGCTTGTTTTTGCCTTACTACAGCCTTACCTCCTTTTTGAGGCGTTTTGAAATTTTTTCGCTCGTTTTTTTGCCTTACCTCAGTTTTTAGATGTTTTATTGTTTTTTGCCCGTTTTTATGCCTTACTACAACCTTGCCTACAATTTTGGCGTTTGAACAGTTTTTGTGCTTTTTGATGCTTTACTATAGCCTCACCTCCATTATGAGGCGTTTTAAATTTTTTTGCCCTTTTTTATGCTTTACTATAGCCTCACCCCCGTTTTGAGGCGTTTATATTGTTTTTGCCCTTTTTTATGCCTTACTATAGCCTTTACCTCCATTTATGGCATTTGAAAGTTTTTTGCCCGTTTTTATGCCTTACCTACAATTTTGGCGTTTTAAAATGTGTCACGCTTTTTCATGCCTTCCGATAGAATACCTCCGTTTTGAGGCATTTGAAATTTTTTTCGCCCGTTTTTATGCCTTATCTCAGTTTTTTGACGTTTGAAATTTTTTGCGCTTTTTAATGCCTTATTATAGCCTTACTTCCGTTTTGAGGCGTTTGAAATTTTTTAATGCTTGACCTCAATTTTTTGGCATTTTAAATTATTGTGCCCGTTTTATGCCGTTTTATGGGTGGAAATATTTCACCCATTTCATGCCTTACTACAGCCTTATCCCCCCCAAAAAAGCCTTACCTCAGAAAAAAAAATCCCAATTTTTCCATTTGTATTCCTTCCTGTATAGCTTTAACTCGAAAAAAAAAATCAGATTTGCATTTTAACGCCTTTCTATAACCTTACTTTCAAAAAACTATGTTATCAGTGAATGCCTTACTTTAGTCTCACTTAGGAACTGCCACCCCATTGCGGAAACTGGGATTCTCAGTGATCTCCCATTCAAGTATTAACCAAGCCTGGCCTTGCTTAGCCCTCAAGATCTGACAAAATTCTTCAATGACAGGCAAGTATGACCACAGTAGCTCCTGTTTAAGTGTGCCCATCACAACTAGTTTTTAGGGTTTTATGACTGTTATCCCAGAAAAAACTATCCAAAATCTTTTTGGATGGATGTTACATGCTTTGGACGTCTGCGTCAGAGTCACTGATTGACTCACTACACTAAAGCTCCTCTTACTGCTGACATTTCTTGTGACGTTTTTGACTTTTACTTTTAGATTATTTAAATTGAAAAAAGTAACCAAAACACTACTTTTAATGGAGGAACATGATTTGATCCCCTGCTCTGGTGTGTCAGAGTCATAGCTTGAAGCACTACACTATAGCTCCATTTACCGTTTCAACTTCTCGTAGCATATTTGACTTAATTTAGAGCATGAAACTTGAAAATTGTCTACAGGTCATCACCCCAATTCTTCCTGATGAATGAACCATTATTGCAGCAACTGTTTATCCACCACACTATATGTTCACACTACCTTAACATCACTCATGGGGTATTTGACTTTCACATTTGTGGATATTAGCTAAAAATGTTAGCAATTCAAAGAGCAAGTATTGATCCCATGTTTTGTTAGTTAGAGGAGCAGTGCTCACAGAATGAGCTAAACTCTGCTACACTCGATCAGGACGATGATATGTGGTGTTTATGATACAAAAACTGTATTCTGCAGTCTCGTTTCAGAAAGAAAGGACCAGACATGGCAAGCTGACTCAGTGTTCGCACATTTATCGAGAAAAGAGAATCTTCACATTTAGTTGTTTTTTTTTTTTGTCTTACTGGAGCCTTACCTCTGTTTTTAGATGTTTAAAAATTTTTCACACTTTTTTATGCCTTACTTTAACCTTAACTTTGTTTTAAGGCGTTTGAATTTTTTTTTGCCCTTTTTTATGCCTTACTATAGCCTTACCTCCGTTTTGAGGCGTCAGAAATTTTTTTGCCCTTTTCATGTCTTACTATATTCCTACATTCGTTTTAATGAGTTTTAAATTGTTTTTGTCAATTTTTATGACGGACTATAGCCTTACTTCTGTTATTTTGCGTTTGAAAATTTTTTGCGCTTGTTTGTGCCTTACTATAGCCTTATTTCCATTTTTTGCATTTTTTTTTTGCCCTTTTTTATGCCTTACTATAATCTTACTGCCATTTTTGGCATTTTAAATTTTTTTGCTCTTTTTTATGCTTTACTATAGCCTTACCTCCGTTTTGAGGCATTGAAATTTTTTTTGACCTTTTTTTTTTGCCTTACTATAGTCTTACCTCCTTTTTAAAGCGTTTGAAATTTTTTTGCCCTTTTTATGCCTTACTAAAGCCTTACCTCCGTTTTGAGGCGTTTCAACATTTTTAGCCCGTTTTTCATGACTTAAAAAAACCACAACACTTACCTTACCTCCAATTTGAGGTGTTTGAAATTTTACTATAGCCTTACTTCCGTTTTTTGGCGTTTGAATTTTTTTTGCCCTTTTTATGCCTTACTAAAACCTTACCGCCAATTTTGGCATTTGAAATTTTTTTGCCCTTTTTTATGCTTTACTATAGCCATACCTCTGTTTTGAGGCGTTTGAATTTTTTTTCGCTCGTAGCCTTACCTCCGTATTGAGGTGTTTGAAATTTTTTTTTCCCTTTTTTATGCCACATTATCTTCCTACCTTCATTTTGATGAGTTTTTAATTGTTTTCGTCTTTTTTTATGCCGTATTATAGCCTTATCTTCGTTTTTTGGCGTTTGAATTTTTTTTGCCCTTTTTATGCCTTACTATAGCCTTACCGCCAATTTTGACATTTGAAATTTTTTTGCCCTTTTTTATGCTTTACTATAGCCATACCTCTGTTTTGAGGCGTTTGAAATTTTTTTCGCCCATAGCCTTACCTCCGTATTGAGGTGTTTGAAATTTTTTTTTCCCTTTTTTATGCCACATTATCTTCCTACCTTCATTTTAATGAGTTTTTAATTGTTTTCGTCTTTTTTATGCCGTATTATTGCCTTACCTTCGTTTTTTGGCGTTTGAATTTTTTTTGCCCTTTTTATGCCTTACTATAGCCTTACCGCCAATTTTGGCATTTTAAATTTTTTTGCCCTTTTTTATGCTTTACTATAGCCATACCTCTGTTTTGAGGCGTTTAAAAAATTATAGCCCGTTTTTATGCCTTACTTTAGCCTTACCTCCAATTTGAGGTGTTTGAAATTTTACTATCGCCTTACTTCCGTTTTTTGGCGTTTGAAATTTTTTAGCCCGTTTTTATGCCTTACTATAGCCTTACCTCCGTTTTGAGGCGTTTGAAATTTTTTTGCCCTTTTTTATGCCTTGCCATAATCTTACCGCCATTTTTGGCATTTGAAATTTTTTTGCCCTTTTTTATGCTTTACTATAGCCTTACCTCCGTTTTGAGGCGTTTGAAATTTTTTTGCCCTTTTTATGCCATACTATATTCATACCTTCGTTTTAAGGAGTTTTAAATTGTTGTTGTCCTTTTTCATGCCTCACTATAGCCTTACCTCTGTTATTTGGCGCTTGACATATTTTTGCACTTTTTTATGCTTTACTATAGCCTTACCTCCATTTTGAGCCGTTTGAAATTTTTTTCCCTTTTTTAATGCCAAACTATATTCCTACCTTCGTTTTAATGAGTTTTAATTGTTTTGGTCCTTGTTTATGCCTTACTATAGCCTTACCTCCTTTTTGAGGCGTTTGAAATTTTTTCGCCCTTTTTTATGCCTTACTAAAGCCTTACCTCTGTTATTTGGCGCTTGACATATTTTTAAGCATTTTTATGCCTTTCTTTAGCCTTACCTCCGTTTTTAGGCTTTTCAATATTCTTCGCCTTTTTTCATGCCTAAAAAAACCACAACACTTACCTTACCTCCAATTTGAGGTGTTTGAAAATTTACTATAGCCTTACTTCCCTTTTTTGGCGTTTGAAATTTTTTTGCCCTTTTTATGCCATACTATATTCCTACCTTCGTTTTAAGGAGTTTTAAATTGTTTTTGTCCTTTTTTATGCCTCACTAAAGCCTAATCTGTTATTTGGCGCTTGACATATTTTTGCGCTTATTTATGCTTTTTGGCGTTTGAAAATTTTTAGCCCGTTTTTTATGCCTTAGTAAAGGCTTACCTCCGTTTTGAAGCGTTTGAATTTTTTTTGCCCTTTTTATGCCATACTATATTCCTACCTTCGTTTTAAGGAATTTTAAATTGTTTTTGTCCTTTTTTATGCCTCACTATAGCCTTACCTCTGTTTTTTGGCGCTTGACATATTTTTGCACTTTTTTATGCCTTACTATAGCCTTACCTCCTTTTTGAGGAGTTTGAAAATTTTTTGCCCTTTTTTATGCCTTACTATAGCCTTACCTCCGTTTTAAGGCGTTTGAAATTTTTTTGCCCTTTTTATGCCTTAGTATATTCCTACCTCCGTTTTATTGAGTTTTAAATTGTTTTCGTCCTTTTTTATGCCGTACAATAGCCTTACCGCCATTTTTGGCATTTGAAAATTTTTTGCGCTTGTTTATGCCTTACTATAGCCTTACCTCTTTTTTTCGCATTTTTTTTTTTTTGCGCTTTTTTTTTGCTTTACTATAGCCTTACCTCCTTTTTGAGGCGTTTGAAATTTTTTTGCCCTTTTGATGCCATACTATATTCTTACCTTCGTTTTAGGAGTTTGAAATTTTTTTGCCCTTTTTATGCCTTAGTATATTCCTACCTCCGTTTTATTGAGTTTTAAATTGTTTTCGTCCTTTTTTATGCCGTACAATAGCCTTACCGCCATTTTTGGCGTTTGAAAATTTTTTGCGCTTGTTTATGCCTTACTATAGCCTTACCTCTTTTTTTCGCATTTTTTTTTTTTTTGCGCTTTTTTTTTGCTTTACTATAGCCTTACCTCCTTTTTGAGGCGTTTGAAATTTTTTTGCCCTTTTTATGCCATACTATATTCTTACCTTCGTTTTAGGAGTTTTAAATTGTTTTTGTCCTTTTTTATGCCTCACTATAGCCTTACCTCTGTTATTTGGCGTTTGACATATTTTTGCGCTTTTTTATGCCTTACTATAGCCTTACCTCCAATTTGAGGTGTTTGAAATTTTTTTGCCCTTTTTTATGCCTTACTAAAGCCTTTCCTCTGTTATTTGGCACTTGACATATTTTTGCGCTTTTTTATGCCTAACTATAGCCTTACCTCCTTTTTGAGGCGTTTGAATTTTTTTTGCCCTTTTTTTTGCCTTACCATAATCTTTCCGCCATTTTTGGCATTTGAAATTTTTTTGCCCTTTTTTATGCCTTACTATAGCCTTACCTCTCCGTTTTGAAGCGTTTGAATTTTTTTTGCCTTTTTTATGCCATACTATATTCCTACCTTCGTTTTAAGGAGTTTTAAATTGTTTTCGTCCTTTTTTATGCCGTATTATAGCCTTACCACTGTTATTTTGCGTTTGAAAATTTTTCGCGCTTGTTTGTGCCTTACTATATCCTTACCTCCATTTTTCGCCTTTTTTTTTTTGTTGCGCTTTTTTTGCCTTACTATAGCCTTACCTCCTTTTTGAGGCGTTTGAAATTTTTTTGCCCTTTTCATGCCATACTATATTCCTACCTTCATTTTAAGGAGTTTTAAATTGTTTTTGTCCTTTTTTATGCCTCACTAAAGCCTTACCTCTGTTTTTTGGCGCTTGACATATTTTTGCATTTTTTTATGCCTTACTATATCCTTACCGCCATTTTTGGCATTTGAAATTTTTTTGCCCTTTTTATGCTTTACTATAGCCTTACCTCCGTTTTGAGGCGTTTGAAATTTTTTTGCCCTTTTCATGCCATACTGTATATTCCTACCTTCATTTTAGGAGTTTTATATTATTTTTGTCCTTTTTTATGCCTCACTATAGCCTTACCTCTGTTATTTGGCGCTTGACATATTTTTGCGCTTTTTTATGCCTTACTATAGCCTTACATCTGTTTTTTGGCGTTTGAAATGTTTTTCGCCCTTTATTATGCCTCACTACAATCTTTTTTTAGTTTTAAGGCGTTACTATAGCCTTACTTCCGTTTTGAAGCATTTTAAATTTTTTCGCTTGTTTTTATGCCTGACCTCAGTTTTCTGACGTTTGAAATTTTTTGTGCTTTTTTATGCCTTCTTATAGCCTTACTTCCATTTTTAGACGTTATAACATTTTTTCGCCCATTTTTCGCCCGTTTTTATGTCTTGCCTTACCTACGATATGGGTGTTAGAAATTTTTTTGCTTGTTTTCATGCCTTACTTCAGTTTTTAGATGTTTTTTTGTTTTTTGCCCGAAAATTTTTTCGTGCTGTTTTATGCCACACTATAGCCTTACCTTTGTTTTGAGGCATTTTTTCGCCCATTTATTTGCCTTACCTCAGTTTTTTGACATTTAAATATTTTTATTCTATTTTTATACCTTACTTTCATTTTTTCGGCATATAAATGTTTTTTGGCTTTTTTTTTTATGCCTTGCTATAACCTTATCTTCTTTTTAAAGTGTTTTACATTTTTTCCCTTTTTTTTGTATTTTACTATAGGCTTATATCCATTTTGAGGCGTTTGAATTTTTTTTCACCCTTTTTTAATGCCTTACTATATTCTTTCCTTAGTTTTAAAGTGTTTAAAAAACAATTTGCCGTTTTATTTCTTACTATACGTTTGACATTTTTTCGCGCTTTTTGATGCTTTACTACAGCCTTATCCCCCCCAAAAAAAATCCCATTCTTTTTTCATTTTCAGACAAAATATCCCAATTTTTTCCATTTGTATTTCATCTTGTATAGCCTTAACGCCTTACTTATAACCTTACTTTCAAACAAATTATGTTATGAGTGAATGCCTTACTGTAGTCTCACTTAGGAACTGCCACCCCATTGTGGAAACTGGGATTCTCAGTGATCTCCCATCCATATACTAACTAAGCCTGGCCTTGCTTAGCCCCCAAGACCTGACAAGATTCTTCAATGACAGGCAAGTGTGACCACAGTAGCTCCTGTTTAAGTGTGCCCATCACAACTAGATTTTAGGGTTTTATGACTGTTATCCCAGAAAAAACTATCCAAAATCTTTTTGGATGGATGTTATATGCTTTGGACGTCTGCGTCAGAGTCACTGATTGACTCACTACACTAAAGCTCCTCTTACTGCTGACATTTCTTGTGACGTATTTGACTTTAACTTTTAAATTGAAAAAGGTAATCACAGCACTGCTTTTAATGGAGGAACATGATTTGAACCCCTCCTCTGCTGTGCCAGAGTCATAGCTTGAAGCACTACACTATAGCTCCTCTTACCGTTTCAACTTCTCGTAGCATTGTTGACTTAATTTAGAGCATGAAACTTGAAAGTTGTGTCTACAGGAGGATGGTGACTCAGTGTTTACACATTTATCTAGAAAAGAGAATCTTCACATTTAGCTGTTTTTTTTTGCCTTACTGCAGCCTTACCTCTGTTTTTAGACGTTTGAGTTTTTTTTTGCCCATTTTTATGACCTACTATAACCTTTCCTTAGTTTTAAGGCATTGGAAAAAAAAATTCGCCGTTTACTTCCATTTGGAGCATTTGAAATTTTTTTGCGGTTTTTAATGCCTTACCTCAGTTTTTTGGCGTTTTAATTTTTTTTTGCCGTTTTTATGCCTTACCTCCATTTTGAGGTGTTTGAATTTTTTTTGCCCGTTTTAATGCCTTACATTAGCTTTTTGACGTTTTAAATTTTTTTTCTTGTTTTCACACCTTACTATATTCTTACCTTTTTTTCAAGGCATTTACTTTTTTATGCCTTACTATATTCTGTCCTTACTTTTGAGGCGTTTTAAAGAAGAATTTGTCGTTTTATGTCTTACTATAGCCTTACTTCCGTTTTGAGGCGTTTTAAATTATTTTGCCAGTTTTCATACCTTACCACCATTTTGAGGCGTTTTAAATTATTCACCCTATTTTTTATGCCTTACTATGGCCTTACCTCCGTTATTTGGCTTTTTTTAAAAAAAAATTCTCCATTTTTTATGTTTTACTATAGTCTTACCTCCAATTTGAGGTGTTTGAAATCTTACTATAGCCTTACCTCAGTTTTTTGACGTTTGAAAATGTTTTGCCCTTTTTCTCGCCTTACTATATTTTTTACCTTCGTTTCAAGGCTTTTTTCATGCCTTAATATTTTCCTAACTCTGCTTTAAGGCATTTTAAAGTTTTTTTTTTTTTTTGCCTTTTTATGCCTTACTTCAGCCTTACTTCCGTTTTGATGCGTTTTGAAATTTTTCACCCTTTTTTTTGCCTTACCTCCATTTTTTTGTGTTTTAAATTATTTTGCCTGTTTTCTTGCCTTTCCTAATTTTTGAGGTTTTTGAAATGTTTTCGCCCATTTGTATGTCTTACTATAGCCTTACCTCCTTTTTTTTTAGCATTGGAATTTTTATATCTATCTTTATAGCCTTACCTTATAATTTTTTTTTTCCATTTTCATACCTTACTACAGCCTTACCCTCCCCCCCCCCAAAAAAATCGAATTCTTCTTTCATTTTCATGCTTTACTACAGCTTTATCCCCCCCAAAAAAAATCCCATTTTTTTTTTTCATTTTCATGCTTTACTACAGTCTTACCTCAGTAAAAAATCAAATTTTTTCCATTTGAATTCCTTACTGTATAGCCTTACTACAAAAAAAAAAAAAATTAAGTTTTTCCATTTTAACACATTACTAATACGTTTTTTCTCCCTTGGTCTCCCATCCAAGAATAACCAGGTCTAGCCTTGTTTAGCACCCAAGATCTGACAAGATTATTCAGAGACAGAGAAATTAGCTCCAATGTAAGTATGCCCATCACAACTAGTTTTTAGGGTCTTATGCCTGTAACCTCAGAAAAAAACTATACAAAAGTTTTAAAATTTTTATGCTTTGGCAGCGATATTATTTCTAGAATTTTAATGCCATTTACAACGTCAGTTATCTGAACTAAATTACAACTCATTCGTGAGCACAACAACAACACATTTTAACATATACACTATAATTCACCCCATCCCTGCACCAAATTTTGATGTTTCAAGTATTTGAAATCTTTTTGGATGGAAGTTATGTGATTGGGACCCCTGTGTGAGAGTCACTGCTTGACTCACTACACTAAAGCTCCTCTTATTGCTGACATTTCTTGTGGCGTATTTGACTTTTATTCTTAGGGTATTTAAATTGAAAAATTTGACTGAAGTATTGTTCTGAATGGGATTTGAACCAGTGCTCTGGTGTGCCTGAGTCAGAGCTTGAAGGACTACACTAAAGCTCCTCTTACTGTACATGCTTCTTGTAGCATATTTGACTTTAAATTTAGAGAAATTCAAATAAAATTCAATCGCAAGCTTCTCTAATTTCTGGCTATTTCCGATTTTAAAAATGCAAAAATTTGCATATACAGTATATATATATATAAAACAGAGCAATTATTAATATCATCATTTACATATTACTCCTTTCTAAAAGACATTGTAGTTACAAGTTATTTTTCAGTCGCATAACCACTAGTCAGCCTTAGCATCTTCCATACGTGCACTTTCATAGAAATGCTAAAGTACTGTAGGTATGATTACAGCACAAGTTTCCATGTACTGTAACAGAAGAGGTCAGTAGGGCTCCAAGGTCAACTATGTGCAAGGCTTTGATCGGAGATTAGAGTCTGTACGGCCCTCGACTGAACCTGACAAAGATTATTTCTGTATTTTTATTTTATTATGATATTGCACTATTAACTGGGAAGTAGCACCCCAGGGAATAAGGTGGATAAAGGACACA
Source organism: Gouania willdenowi (assembly GCF_900634775.1). Classification (NCBI taxonomy): domain Eukaryota; kingdom Metazoa; phylum Chordata; class Actinopteri; order Blenniiformes; family Gobiesocidae; genus Gouania; species Gouania willdenowi. Next base: position 13,575,709 of record NC_041065.1, read on the forward strand.
GATAATTGTGTTTTATTGTCTTGATTTCTTTTTCCAAACCATGATAAAAGCTTCTCACCATAAATATAACATACATTGGCCTCTTCCATGTGTGACACTTCATGCTGTGTTGAACGCTGAAGCCTTTGAAGCCTTGGGCAACGACTTAGAGTATATTTCATTCAATCAGGATTTTATGTCACGGCATCAGGATTCACAAGAGTCATAGAAATATTTGATCACACACCAGTCATGTTATTTACAAAATCTCCATCACTTTGTAATGTGTCACTCATCATTCACACACATGAACAGCTTATTAAACCTAATCCATGATGTGAGTAGCAATCATTGGACTGGTTCCAATATTCCTGGCTGTTTCTAATTTCTCCACACTGGCAGGGGAATGGAGCTTTCTGAAATGCCTCTCTCGTGTGAGCCAGGCTGGGCAGCTCTGAAGCTCTCCTATGGCCTCAGGATTCCCAACTTGAAACAAGCTGGTCACCCTCCAAACAGAGATTTTGGTTCACATGAGCTAAGTGAGCAGCTGTCCCCCCACAGACTCTGCCTGCAGCATTACACTCTGCTGAATGGGATTGTTCTCTGCACGTGCACGCCGTGGTATGAGGAAAACAACACAACATACAAACATAGACAGTGTTGGAGTATTAAAGGCAGTAGAACATTTATCTATATCAGAGAAACATTAAGTACATTTCTCCCTGATGTTAATTTTGTTACTTTTTTGTTGACAAAAAAGCAACTAATTAAATAAATACTATATCAAAATATATAGTTAGATTTTTGTTAACTAATAAAAACTAAACTAGAATTTTCGTCACATGGAACGAAGCCCGACCCATGTGATCACTTGGTTTTACGCATTGATCACATTAAGTCTGTCAGTGTGTGTTTAAAAACATTAACACCATCCCATATCAGGTACATAAATAGTAATTTCATCTTTTAAAATTACATAAGCTTTTATGTTGTATATGAGAGAGAGAGAGAGAGAGAGAGAGAGAGAGAAAGAGAGAGAGAGAGAGAGAGAGAGAGAGAGAGAGAGAAATTAACAAATGAAAGCATTCAAAATATGGGGGTTTATATTGTTTATTTTTAGTAATAAAATAAATAAAAATGATAATCATACTAAATGTTACCAACCACTCACAAAATGACAACACAAACACACAAAATAAGACAATAAACAAAAATACTGAGTAATAAACAGAACATACAAACAACAACACAATACACAAAATGACATTAGAACATGAACTGAAAATGCAAGGGTAGATCACATCAGGAGGGAGATGACCGTAAATGATAAAAACTATAGAAATAAGTAAATACTGTTTCATCCACTTATTTACAGAATGAGATTCTTTAAAATGTGTATCACTCATTAATTCCATCATTATGCTTTATAGTTGTTTTTTCTCAGAATTCTGAATAAAATATTGAAATCGGACAAAGGGGGTACAGTACTTGTATTCAGAAATAAGAGAAAAAGTTTGAGAACCACTGCTCTAGTAGACTATATATGTATTATATTTAGTCAACTTAAATAATAATGCTGTTTAGTTGACTAAAACTAAAGACTATCACTGAAATAAATAGTCCTGATGTGATGACCATGATTTGACTAAAACTAAGTAACATTTTGGTCAAAAGACTATGACTAAATTTAAATCAAAATTTGTTGTTAAAATTAACACTGGGCTTAACATACACTGTACATTAATCACCTCAGTTTGAATCCGACCTAAATTGAGGTTGATTGGTTAGTTTTTGTAAATGTTTTCTTGTGTGTCATAAAGCCACGTGATTGAAACTATCTGTATTTACACCATGTTTTAGCCTTACTTTGCTGCCTCAGGCATCATTTACAGTATATACTCTGTATGAAAGCTGACAAAAGTAGCAACAATTGTACTTTAATATTAAACCAAAAACACTGAAACAACACTTTAGTGTGCCACACCACAGTAGTTTATATACAGTGGTCCACAGCGTTTTTGCTGGACCACTTTCACACCTGTGGGAGTGTTGTGTGTGAACATATGGAAGTGGCAAGTTTTTAAAATACATTTGTCAGAATAAAATTCCAATGTATTGAATTTGTTAAAGGAGGATTCTTTCTTTGTGGCTTAACTGGAACCATTGGTTGGGAACTTGAACTGTTGTGTTAAAAATATGTGTGATTATATACTTTTCTTTAGCGATGTCTCGATACAACTTTTTCACATCCGATACGATACTGATCAAGCAGCCTTGCGTAATAGCCAAAGCCGATATCGATCCAATCCGATACAATATCGGCACAAATCATACATACTTTTATTACTTATTTTGTAGTGTGGAATGTTAGAAAAGGCTTGATCAAGTGATGTTACTCAAACAGAGAACAATAGTCAGCAACAGTAGGTATGAGAAAAACTGACCCATTTATTATTAACCAATTGGTTACATTTATTTTAACCTTCAACATAATATCTACAGTATTCTACAACTGAATAAATATAATATTCAATTATATATATATATATATATATATATATATATATATATATATATATATATATATATATATATATATATATATATATATATAGCATAGCTGCTATACTGTATATGCCACTAATAAAATAATATATGGACATTGTCTGCTTTTGACAGACATGAACCATCAATCGTGCATCGTATGTACATCCCCTCAGCTACATGCATGTGTATGTGTGCACACTGTGCACGTGTTGAACTGGTTATCCATCAAACCTGTCTGCTAACACTCTCTCCCTGCCTCTCTCTCTCTCTCTGTCAGTCGGTTTGATTGCCTGGGCCGAAAAAAAGGGTTTTAATTACGTTTTTTTTTTTATTCAAACAATTAATCCTGAAGCTCAGTACAGCAGGGTTCCCTCTGGGGAAAGATCTGGTAAACAATGAGCCTTTATCATGGCGCTGCGTCTTTAAAATCCCTTACTCAACAAACACAACCCAAGAAATGTAAGGGAAAAAACAAAAACAATTCAATTCAATTCAATTCAACTTTATTTATTTAGCGCAAAATACAACAAAGTCATCTCAAAGCGCTGAACAAAATATAAAATCCACTGTAAAAAAAAAAGAACCCAACAAGATTCACATGAACAAGCATTTAGTGACAGTGGGAAAAAAAAAAACTCCCTCTTTTGTATTACTGATGAGATAATTATTTTCAAGTCTGACTGAATATTTGGTATGATTACGATTAAACATTTTTTTGTATTAAATATACTATATTTTGGAAGCTAAAACATATAATTATATGTTTTGTGCTTAATTATTTTTTTTAAATAACTAAATACATAAATGTAATCATTTCTTGTGGATAATTTGTAACACAATCAAGTGTTGATATTTAACCAAACCATAATAAAACATAGTATTAAGTAAAAAAAAAAAAGTCCCCCAGCACTATATGAAGTAAAAACAAGTCAACTAATGCAAATGGATGCATTGCATGTTAATATATTTATGGTTACCCTATATAATTATTGCTATGTAAATGCCATAATTACGGAGGAATTTTGATAACCGTAAAACAGATAGTGGGGCGTTCTGCATTAATGAGGTAGTTTTCTACTTTAGGGTGTAGAACTTTTATAAGTGAGGTGTGTTTCTATGTCGCCTATCTCTGTTTCACACTGGCTTCTTGTGTGTCTGAAACAGAGTGTGAAATTTCTGCTCCAACATTCATGAGAGCAGACCTGCACTACCTTGATACCTCATCCTGGGTTCATGAATAAGAACACATAACAAAGGGAGATGTAACAGGTCTAATGTTCAAAAAGAAAAGTACAGACAATGGGGGATGAAAAAGTGCAGCCAGACATTATCTTTTTTCTCGCAGTAATCCAGCCACGCACTCATCACACTGCCTTGTTTGGAGATGAGATCTCACACACGAGGACAAAGCCTGTGTCATCTAGCATTAGCAAAGAGCAGCCTGAAGCTCTCAAGTTGCTTTTTTTCATTCAGCAGGAAAACGTGCAGCAGTCATCCAAGCTGTTTCCAGATTTCTGATAAATCATGCAGTGTTTACTACTACTACTACACAGGGTACAGAGATGAAACCCAGATCCCTAAAATCATGTGGGATGATCCTCGACTGCATAATTCATCAAACCAAAGGTACAATTGCATGTGCAATGAGGACATCTGGCTGAACATTTAGATCAACCAGCACACGTACAAAGTCGTGCATCTTGTATAATATGGAATCATTGCAGGAACTTAAAATCTAAGTAAGTAAATTACACAGCTAGCCATTTTATTTTGCAGATTTTATTTTATTTTATTTATTTTGCACAATTACAGAATAATACACATTGTCACATCAGAGATGGATAAACAGTGCAGGAAAAGGCAGAAAGCGCAAAGAGCTTATTTGAAGCCTATATTATTTGTTTGAAACTATTAAAAATTAAATGACCAGACAACAATCAAATGCATCACATCATAGCCGACCAATCAGATCAAACCTATAATGTAACGAGCCAAAACAGCATTGAATGTCGGTTATTTTCTCAGGGCATTTTCTCTATGTAACTCATGATGACAAAGCATCTGTTATTGGTGTTATTTTATTTAAAAAAAAGAATTGTACATTTTGACAAACTTTTTATTTTATTCAGATGCCTTGGTGGAAAAATTAATGTACCTTTTCAAATTTATACATGAGATGTTTTTACTCTAGACAAGGGAACCGTGGCAAGATTTATGACCAAAAAATGAAAGTAACTTTTACTTTGAGTACTATTTAATTGAGATACTTTTTACTTGTACAGTTCTTGAGTATTTTATGTACAACTTACAGTACTTCTACTTGCGTAGGATATATCAGTACTCCTTACACCTCTGCCTACATAGTAATCAGTAAAGAACAACAAAACTTAAAAAAGAAATATATATATATATATATATACATATATATAAATAAATAACTTAAGATAAATAGTTAAAATGACTAAACATACAATGAGATATTATCAAAAACACAAGTGATTGTAAAGGATTTGTAAATACCTCAGTGTCACATCATTCAACAGGATACTCATCCAACAATAAAAGCTTAAATATACCACAAAGCTAGTTACGTGCAACCAAAAACCTCTTAAGACATCTTTTGTAACATTTCAAAGTCTTACAGTTTTTTTTCAAAGTGTAAATCATTGTTAAATAACTTAGTGCCCCTATTTTAATGCAAGTTGGCTTCTGCTTGATAGACGTTTAGGAGGATGAAATGGAGAGATTGACGAAGTGAATAAGAATGAATCTGTGAGTTTATTTTAGAGAGATTTCTAAAGTGCTCCGGAATACATCAAAATGCATACTTTTATATTATGAATGTTCAGAATTTGTAGTTTTTCATCACATCTACTTGTTTACTGAAATCTCTAAATACTCTAAAGTTTTCTCGATGAACCTGTCATAAAATGTCACAATCAACAGTGCCCTCTTCATTAATTACAATCACTTTGTCAATCCAAACACTCAACTTTACATCTATTCTTTAATAAAGTATGCACCCCTTCCACAGTTTGCATGACACTGTTTCCATCCTGGTGCATTATTTCCACTCATATTTGACTGCACTCACTCGCTGTCATTCATTTTTCTTCCTCTGTGAAATGCTGCAAGCGTTCCCTCAGGACCTACATTCTCCATCAACCACTGAGTTCCTCTTCTCTGCTGCCTGATGCTCTAAAGGTCACGACACACAATCAGTGAAGATGATTGCTGATGCTGTGAGACACTGAGGTGTACTCAGGTCATGTCCAGATATGCAGGTATAGGAACGACATCAAAAAGGATGATTCATGCGAGTTGGAAGTCAGCACGAATCTCCGAGTCATCACGTTGTTCACCTGAAAGTCTTTTTTCCTCTTCTTCTTTTTCTTCTTGTGTACACTAGTTAAAATCGCTACTCCTCTGTTATTCAAGAACGAATCGGACTGAAATTTAGTAGCTATAATCTATAGATGTGTATTCATCGACGCTCGGAGCCCGATTTTCGATTTGGGGCACAGGGGGGCCCCAAACAAAAAATAAACCAAAGTCGATTTCCCATTTATTTGTGAGTCAAATATTACGACGGTTGATGGTACCGAATCATTGGCACATACCAATGTATAAATGGGGCCCATTACCCCATATGTGTCACGGGGTCGCCATTTTTCAAATGACTACTCCTCTGTTGTTTCTTGTTAGATCGGAATGCAGTTTGGTATGAATACTCTATGAATGAATATGATGAGATGCTCGGAGCCCTTTTATTTTTGAATGGGGCCCAGGGGCCCGACCCCCATTTCTGGTAATTTCCAAATTTATGGGGAACATAGTCGTGTGATATATCATTTCAAGGGTAACTCAACGTAGATTACGATTATACCTCACACAATTCGATTAGGGGCCTAGGGGGCCCTTTTTTCAGCAATTTCCATTAAAGTCGTTTTCTAATTTATTTGTGAGTCAAATATTGCGACAGTTTGTGGTACCGAATCATTGACACATACCAATATATGAATGTGACCCATTACTCCCCTTATATGCCACGGGGGCACCGTGGGACACCATTTTTTTAAATGACTACTCCTGCGTTAATGACCATTGAATTGGGCTGTAGTTTGACATGGATATTCTATGAGCGGATGTCAAGAGCCTCTCTGAGACCATTTTTTACTCAGTGGAACCAAGTAATTTGACTGAATTCTTGGGAACGTGGTACTTGCTATTTGGTGCGGAGTAGGCCCGGCCGTAGTTCACCCGAACTTGTTTATTAATCACATAACTAAGGAAATGGAGTAGAAAAGTGAAAGAAGCAATATTGGAGCATACATACAGTCCTCATTTAAAAATGTATTTTACTTGGAACATTTCAATGGGAAAAATTGTCCTTTTACTGCTTTTGTAGAAGCAGCTCTGAGCACTTAAGGTATTTGAGCAGGGGTGCCATACTTTTACCATGGACAGCTGGTGGCGATCTACTTTGTTGGGGGGTAAATAATTGTAAATAATCTGGTTTTAAAATTGAAATTATTACAATTATTAGATAATTATTAAATATTTGCCAATACCATATTAAAATACAATGATAATATTGAAGCAGTAACTCTTTTAATTTATTTCAAAAATGTTAATACAATCACTAGAAATGTTTTGGAAATAAAGTTTGTGAAATATACAGAGTAAAAATTTAGCGTTTCCATTTCATCATGGCAGAACCAAAACTTTGTGAAAGTATAATGGTCTGCAGTTTGCGTAACACTTTACTTTAAGTTTTATACTTAAGGCTGACATTATGCTGTCATTATGATGATATGACACCTGTCATTAGCATGAATGAGGTGTAATGAAGGCAGTCATTAAGTTTTGTTCTTATCCTAACCTTTCTATCCCTACCTAACCCTAACCCCAACAATAACCCTAACCCTACTAACCCTGACCCCGATAAATCCCACCTCCTAAACCACAAAATGACAACATAGCTCCAAAGGTGTCATAATTTAGGGAAAGGTGTCATAATTTGGCCAACAAAACTTAATGACAGCCTTCATGATACCTTATTCATGCTAATGACAGATAATGACAGCGTAATGCCAGCCATACGTATAAAACTTCAAGTAAAGTGTTTCCGCAGTTTTAATTTAAAACAGGGAACAATATATTTATATTATCTTAGCGCTCTTCAACAGTGTTTCTCAAATATGGGTACACGATGGCACTACATGGGGTACTTGAGAGAGAGAAGGTGGAAAATTAACAAAGAATGCATTAAAAATCTTGATTGGAACATGTTCTGAAAATACAAAGGACAGCCTTGTTCCTACACCTGGTGGGAGATGACCGGAATTTATAAAAATTATAGAGATAAATCCATTAATGAGACAATAATGTTGTGGTCGTACAAAAGGTGGTACTTGAGACAAAAAGATTTGAGAACCACTGCTGTACAACACCAATTCTACAGTGTTTGTATATTGCACAGCCACGAACAGTCGGCAAACCTTTGTTGATCTCTATTAGCCTACTCATGATGATCTGTGGTAGTCTTTTATCCGTGTAGTAGCACATGAAATGAAAGGCACTGAAACAAAAGCAGTCTCTTTGAGTCCTGACAGTTGTCTTGTAAAGCACAACGCCTGTCACCCACCACCATTGGAATAGACCAACAATTGCTATGCTGCAAACACCAAAGAAAATCCCTCTTTTTTTATCCTTTGTTGGTTTCTTCCTATCCTAAATGTGGAGCATCTCATCTTCTCACTGTCTCTTTGATTAGTTGTGTGCTCATCAATGCCAGTGCTCAGCTGTGGATAGTCTGCCATCCTTGTAGCACGTCTCGGGCCTAATATCTGAGAGCTGCCAGAGGCTATTCAGGCTGCACTAAGCTAACACGCATGCACGCACTCACAAACATTGTCCTGGTCACATACGGGTGACAAAGGGTGGGCATGCAAGCTTTGTTCTGTCTTGCGGTTTGTTGCAAAGAATGAACACATTGAGAGGAAAATAAATAACTTGACAGAAAATCCAATGCTTTTTTTGTAGTCTAGTTAAAAGCTGCAAATTAGACGACACACTAACAATAAACAGAGTGCATTCTGAGTTTGTTGTTTTCTTAGTAAAAATGACCCACTTTCACTAAATTCTTCCAATAGAGCTTCTTGACTAAATTTCAAACACCAAATCTATTTGTCTCTGCAGAAAAAAATAATTTACCTCAATTTCTTCGTGAATATCAGTGGTTTCCCCTCCTTACATTGCAGAAATATTGCATTTACTCAGAGGACACTATTCACGACCTATTGGTGGCAAGCAATATTTGTATTGAGTTTTCTAGGACTTTAGAAATTCACATAAATATGCAGCAGTAAATAATTTGTCTGTGTTTTGGCCAGCTTACATGAAAAGGTGAAAGTTTTTTCTGATACTGGGGGTCAAACTATGAAAATTGAAAAAGAAAAAACAACTATGAGGTTACTTGAAAATATATATGTTGATTAATGCTAGTAATGTTGTAATATACATAGGAATAATCTCTTAGATTTATAAAAGAAACATTCTAAAGCTTCTGAGGAATCTAAGCACTGGACTACAGTCCGTGGACCATTTGATGCCAGGCCACCAAGAAAGAAAAAGCTTTAAAAAGTGATACATTTTTCATTTTTGCAAGGGTTACATGTATTATATTTTGAAAAACTGACTCATTGCTGAAGTGAGCCACCCTCGCAGAGAAAAAGTCAGTGCATGCGCAGGGTACAAGCGCCATGCACCCTCATCCCCACAGTATGCAGAAAGGTTGTCCGTTTTGAAAGTTCTAAGGGCTTTACAGAAATCCATCCATCCATGCATCCATTCATGCTGTTCCTTTAAAGCAACACTGTGTAACTTTTGGTCACTAGGGGCGCTAGACCTGTAACTTTTACGTCAAGCGCTCCAAGTGGCCACAAGCGCCACAGCACTGTCGCAAAAAATAAACAGTCAGTTGGGCCAGCCTCCCTTGTCTTTTGAAAGTGTATGCAGACAATAGTTGACCTGTTGGTTGAAGAGAGATCATCGACTCGCTATTAGAGAAAAGTAAAGTTAGTTTTATGTAAGTAGGAATCTGTTGCTTGTGCAAAATGCCTTAAGGTGCTTTCACACCGAACGCGACTTAAGTGACTGAAGTGACTGAAGTGATTAGATTACATTCAAATCAATGTAAATGATGAAACCTCAAGTTATTCCCCCTCAAGCAATGTGACTTTGAGCAACTAGTCGCTCAGAGTTGAAAAATTCGAACGTTTTTAGCCACTTCAAGCGACAACTGTCAAGCCGCGGCAGCAGCGACCCCCCTGATCCCTCCCGCAGCGGAGGGCTGCACTACACTTCCTCAATTTATCGGGTCAAGGTAAAGCGGTTATCTTCTTGAATAAGCCTACATTCTGAGTGAACTCATCCTTTAGTAACTCCGTAAGTTGATAATTTAAACCGTAAAAGCGGAGCTGTCTATGATAAGTGCTGTAAATGTACGCCCGGAGAAGAAGAGAAAATAAATAATCAGATCTCGCTCTCTCTAAATAAAGATGTAGTGACCAAAAAGCACCACTTAGTGAAAAATACTAGCAAAAGCTTTAGCCCAATGAGTATATCAGAGCCTGTGGTCACGTGACTGCTGTAAAGTGATATGTTCTCCAGGCATTCTCCAGGTCACATGACATGGCCAACGACAGTCCGTTTTCTCCAAACTTACATAGGCGGTATTTCAAGAGGGCAGCCCTGCTCGGAGCAGTGATACTGTCAAGCACTGTATATTGGCCTGAGGAATCATTTAAAATAACCAATATGGCTTTAAGGTGCACTGGTAGTAAAGTTTTTGAACTGTGGTGAAAAATATGCTATCTATACAATAAGAAAAAAATTCAAATTAAATTTCATTCAGAGAGACTGAGCCACCAATCGACAAGCTAACTGTGAAATGGCTAAATGTAATCCTTGATTTAACTGTTTCTTAAAAAGAGGACCGCCAATGTGTCACTTCATCACTTTGTACCTGAAAGTTGCTATGGTTTCCTCTTTGCAAATTATTCCTTCCTTTTAACCTTTGATTCCCTCTTCGTCCTGCTCTTCCATCTTGTAAGCCTGTTTCTGCACCTGCTGAAGGTTAAAGAGCAGTCGATTGCTTTAACAAGCCTGAATGTGTTTATTTCTTTATTGGGATCCCCATTAGCTTTCACCATAGTGGTTGCTAATCTTCAAGATTCTAGTATATATAAGAACAGACAAAAATATACACAGTTTCAAAATATACAAAAACTTTACAAAAAGAAGGTACATTAAGACACATTTTAATTACACTAACAAATACATTAAAAAAAAATACATGACATACATTCAGATTGATAAAAATATTACTTTAAAGATTTTTTAAAGATGCATAAAGTTGACCTGTCTTTCAGGTCCCTACGCAATATGTTCCAGAAGTTAAAAGCTCTAAAAAAGACAGAGATTTCTAAATGGTTGGTATTAGGACGACTGGTGACTAAGTTGGAGTTTGAAGCAAGTTGAGTGCATATGATGGGAATATTTGATCTTTTCTTGAGATAATCATGCTGGGCCAGTTAAAATAATTATCTTTAAAAATATAAGTAAATCATAATGCATTTTAGTTTCAATGAGGGGCCATGATAAGGTGTAGTGCATATCATTAAAACTGGTCTTGTATAGCAGGGGTTCTCAACTGGTCTCACCCTGGGACCCACATTTTGCCACGATCATTAAATCACGACCCACTTTTTTTCAGAATTCAAAAACCAAATTTATTTTTTCAAAAATAGCTGTTGAAAACACACATATGTAATATTTTTTAAAACATAAATGCTGTATTTTCCTGTGCAACATGCATTTCACAGGATGCCCATCAAATAAATGACAAGTCCAACATAAGAGACATTAGGGCTTTAGTTATTTTTGACCAGCTGCCGTGACCCACTCAGTACAGGTCCGCGACCCACTTTTGGGTCCTGACCCACCAGTTCAACTTTCAATTCAACTTTATTTGTATTGCGCAATTTACAACAAAGTAATCTCAATGCGCTTATCAAAATATAAAATTCATAATAAAAAAGAAAAAAACCCAACAAGATTCACATGAACAAGCATTTAGCGACAGTGGGAAGAAACAACTTCCTTTTAACAGGAAGAAATCTCCAGCAGAACCAGGTTCAGAGGTGGCAGCCATCTGCTTCTACTGGTTGGGGTTAGTGGACAGAAGGACCAACAGAACAGGATGGAGAGATAGAACATCAGAGTGTCCCAGACTAGTTGAGCCATAAACCACAGATCAGGAACTGCCATCATCAGCTTCACGACACCTGAAACAGAACAGAGAGAGAAGGGCGAGGAGAAGGCACTGACTGCAGAAAAACATGATACAGTATTATCAAGTCAGCCTGCCTTAGCCTTGGACCTCACTCCCAGTACCCTAGTCAGTACTTATTGTAAAGGTGACAAATCTCTTCCCATTTATTGGTAAGCTAACAGCGACTCCAAGGTCTGTAAATGCGACTGTTTACAGACGAGACCATGTCCGCTCTAGCGGTTAAGTTAGTGCTATTATACGGTATACACTTCAGCATATAAGCAGGTTTTGAGTTTAGCCTTAAAGTTGGAGAGGGTAGCAGCCTCCAGCCATCCATCTGCTTGGACAATAGGGCACTAATAGGTATCTAAGATATACAGGAGCGTGATCATGCAGAGCTTTGTATGCTAACAGGAGAATTTTACACTCTATTCTACATTTTACAGGAAGCCAATGAAGGGAAGCCAATACTGGAGAAATATTCTCTCTCCTGGTTGTTCCAGTTGGGAATCACTGCTGTATAGGACACCTCAAAGCAAGGTGAGCAGCTTTGTTCTGGGTAACTTGAAGCCTGTGTGCTCTGGACTGCATGTTCTTTGCCTTTTCCCCCCACTTTCCCCTTCAATTGTACAGCCCCCAAACCTCTTTATCCTTTAACTCTACAGCACCATCAGAGAGAAATACACTGCCTGTACACTAAAACCTCAATCCCCACATTTGAAAAATCAATTTGAACAGTCAAGCAATTTCCTTTTTGAGAGAAACATCTCATTTTGATCTCCGCTTAGACACTCTGCGCTGTCCTTTCCTGCCCCCACCAACTAATGCAGTATTTGGTATTCTGCTCAGTATGGCTTATATTCAGCGTAATACAGAATTGTCATTCAGCTTCATGCCTCTTCTCAAACATAGCATAACAAAAAAACAACAGAAGAACAATGTATATCATAACTCCCCCAGGAATAATGAGTAAAGTAATAAAAACTGTAAAATTAACAAGCAAATCTTATTTGTCATAAAATAACGTGATATATTATTAAATTTGATTTGTAAGCACCATCAGTCAGAAGATATAATCTACATCGCTGCTTTTCTGCATTAAATGGCTATAAATGTTTTCTTTCTGTTCATATTGTGGTTTAGCTAATCCACCAAAGCATAACTCACAAGCTTAAAAAGTCCTCAACATGCACATACTGTACACTCACACTGTATGTTTACTCTACAACATAGATACAAAAAATGGTGTTTTTCATACACTTCATACTCATATTTCATGAAATAACTGCAGCTTTACTGTGCTGCTGTCTGTTACGTAGAGACAATATAATGTATTCTATGGCGTGGCTAGATGTTTCGAGTTATAAATGCGTGGCCAACTATAGATGGAAGTTCTCTGCAGTCCTCTAATTCATTTTAATGAGGGCATTTATTTTGGTGCAGCGACTGTGCCAAGAAAAGGCAAATAAATAAATAGAGTCACATATCTTCAAGCTGCTGCAGTGACAAAGGAATGCACACAACTTCTTGGTGCAAAAACTTAATAATGTGAATGTCTGATTTTCATTGAGGATGAAACCACTGCAGTAAAAAGAGGCTTATAAGTTTGTTTTTGTTTTTTTTTTAGCTGGTTTTCCCTGTGTAAGGTTTTCTACACAACAAACGCCAGTAGAAAGTGATACAAAATAATATGCTAGTACTGTTGCATGCACTGACCTGAACTTGTTATGCTGAAATTGAAAAAAATATAAAATGAAAAAATAAAACTCAGAGAATGCAAATCTCCTCCAACCACCAGGTATCTTCTCTGCAAGATATTGGCAGTTCTCTAGATGAGTGATGCTGATCATGGTACCATCATCTTTAACACTTAAAAGGTTCGGAAGAAATGTATATTCCCAATAATAACAACACAGTGAGTTGAAATGTATGGGACCCCAACATTTTGGAAAAATCATGATGAAATGCGCAATCTGAACCCGGCCCGGATGAAAAATGGTAGGATTTTTGATAAACTAACCCAACATAACATATATAACCAAATTTCATAAAGATCGGTCAATTATATACCAAAATATGATTTTTTTTATTTTTTTATTTCACCAACAATGAGAGATAGTGATTTTTAAATCTGATCAAGAATCAGTATATTAAATTTGGATCCCCTCCAAAATTTTATGGAATCTTCCAAGGCATATGGTCTTTTTTTTTGGTTAAATTGTATGTACTTTTGAAGTAATTCTGCTAAAAGACAAACAAACAGACAAACACAGGTGAAAATATAGCCTTTTTGGCTAATTTACAAATTAAATTGATTTTAGTTATATTCAGTAAAGAAGAAGAAAAAGCACAAAATTATATCGCACATGATTATTAATCAATCAATCAATGTTTATTTATAAAAAGCACTTTTCATACAAAGAAATGCAGCTCAAAGTGCTTTAACATAGTTTAAAATACAACCACCTCATGTAAACTCCACCCACCACACACAGACACACAAGTTAAAATAAGGACAATGGCACATGGCTGGGTACAGACGATCTAGCAAAGGAGACATCAGAAGGAGCGTCTCCTTCCATCGGTCAACTTAACAGTTTTTTTTTTTAGAAAACTGCAAAGTTGCATTTGCAAAAGTTGAATCAAATTAAAATAAATGAATAAATTTTAAACATATTCCAACATTTCCTCCACCATTTCTGACTGACCAGAGACTGCCATCACTCTGTGTGTAATTATACCATATAGACAAATGCTGCAGGGCTGCCCTTCACCTTCATGTGGAGGCAGCAGTTTACCACATACTTGGCAGCGGTTCGTTAATGCAGCTATAACGTCTATTACAGTTGGCCTGGTCACTCAGTTCAACAGTGTAGCAACGTGTCAGCTCATGTGCGAGATTGTCCACAGGTCAGTCTAATGCACAATCAAGGATGACATGATTTTATGGAAGTGGGGAAGTGGACAGATGGTCCACAGCTGGGATCCTCAAATACCAGGTTGCAGCCCAGTACAGAGTCGTGTGACAGCTGATACGGGTCCGCAGGGAAAGCAAGAACAGCAGAAGCCATTCTGACCTAAAGAATCACATTTTTATGACTGTAAAGCTGCAGTAAAATCATTTTTATACAATATCCAATTTTCTATTTTAGTTGAGTGTCTGCAAATGATACCATAAAAATGCATCAAACTAACTTTAGATGTTAGTAACTTAGCAACAAACACTCTGATTTTTGGCTGCAAGAAAACACATTTTAAACTTACAAGATCCTGAAGGAAAGATGATGTTTTTTTTTGCATTTAATGAACCATATTTAAAAGCATCTGACTAGCACCCTCAAGATGATTTTCATCTGCCTATTGTCGTGGTTTTCCCAGGTGGAGATGTGAACGATGAAAAAGATGTAGAGTGGAAAAAAGGGATCGTAGAAACTGGCTTGCATAATAACACAAAGTTTATTAACACAAGCAGAATCAGAAGAACAGGGCTGAGGCAGAAGCCCTGTGAGAGCAGTTGGGGTCAGATTTACTCTGAAGAATCTTAGCCAAAAAAGGCCTATATGACTTGAGACAAACGGGAGGAGTCTAAGGCTTTAGCCTTAGAACAAAGAAAGAAAGCCACAAACTTTCACACCTCAACAGATGGAGGAAGTACCAACCTGGGAACAAGAAACTTTCAGGGTTCACAAATTAATCAACATCCAACAGTCGAGTTACAGAGATAACGGGCAGGGGGTCACAAATAAAGCCATCTGTTGACATCTTATACTCAGCTTGAAGTGAAGAGGTATATTGCATAGAATGAATAACACTTGTAGTTGACAATGGGTTATATGAATGAGAACATTCTGTTGGTTCTTGAATTATCTGAAGAGTGGCATTGAACAAACTATATTTGCAATCTAGATTTCTGCAAGAACCATTCCAATAATCCTTCATTTGTGACTTTTCAAACAAATACATATTCTTTGATCTCATTTTGAGGGGGAAACAAACAGCTGGTATTCTTCCAACATCCTGAGTCACCTTTGGGGGTGATAAAATCCCCTGGGCTCCGCATGGGTTCGGAGCCCAGAGTTTGAAAACTTAGCAAGTAAACATTGATTGATTGTTTAATGTAACAAAGAGGTGAGAACAGGAACGAACCTGTTCTTTGATCCTACTGTTCCTTTGCTTGGCCAGGAAGGGGAAAGGGTCCCCCCTTGGTCCACATTTACACTTCACAGAGAGAGACAACCTTCTGTCTCCCATGCTGAGGCTAATACAGTTTCTCAGTCAAAGTTCAATTTAGATGCTTTAATTTCCTACACATGTGAAGCAGTCAATACACCTCACTATCATTAGAATATATATTGTTTACATTTGTTTCAGGCCACCTGCATTATTGGACTTTACTTCAGGCTTCTTAGAGGAGGAAACCATAACATATGTAGGACACATCACGTCAAAATAATGTTAAAAAAGAATGAAAAATAACAAAATGTAAAGAAATCAAAGTTGTGGCCACCCTGGGCCATCACACCAGTGTCTATATCCCCTAACTTACAAAATGACAAAGACTCTAACTGTACATATAAAAAAACCAACCTGCAAAACAGGACTACCAGCAATCTCCAGTCCAAAACTAAAACAACAACCTTCTTTCACTGGTTTGAACAGGGAAACAACAAATCTATCTCCCTGTGTCTGTTTCCTCAGTCTTTTTAGCCACTTCTCCTTCCGTCACTGATTGCTGATTTGAATCAGGTGTTGAGCTGAGCGAGGAAGGGCAGGCTGACATTATGAGAAAGCACAAATTAAAACAATACTAGGTATAATTAAAACTATAAATACTGCCATGCAGCTACGATTTCATCTTTCAATGTTTGGCAAAATTGTGGTTTGGCATGTTCATGCTATTTCATGCAGTTGTAGAAAACCAATGATTTAACCTTGTTGTGAGGAAAACTAGGCAGGTTTAGGTTTACTATGTTTTAAGTTGATGCTTGAATTCTACAAAACACCAGGTCATGGACTGGTACTGGTCCAAGGACCTTTTGTTACCAGGCAGCAAAAAAAAGGTGTTAAAAATTATATGTATTTGATTTCTCAATTTTTTGTCTTGAAGAAAATTCTACTCTCACTTTAACGCGCATTACTCATGCGCCTGATGCGTCGCGTTTTAAAGATACTCGATGCATCCAGCCACACGCACACATACAACCCGACCGCCATCACTGGGCCGTATGGAATCACAGCATGTAAATAAATTTGTGCCATCTGATTTGGAATCTAAATTGTTATCACTGAATTTCTTTTAGCTTCGAAGTTTAGTGTGAGAAATTAGTCAGAAATTTGCCTTTTTTTTGCAAGCTTTACACTGACCTCCACAATAGGGAATTCAGTTTAAAACCAGCCTTTTCCCCCCTCACCCATCCTTCTGTTGTTACCCCTTTTTCCATCTAAATATGGGGCACCGCTCTTGTGGCGACCCACAGTTCTCCCGCTCTTGTCTCCCCACGTTATAAGTGTTACTGTATATATGTGGTTGTCTTTTCATGCTTTTCTTGGATGGGATGAAACTGAAATGTGAATTTCATTGCTCTGATGCTCTGTAACGTGTGCAATGACAAATAAAGCTGATTCTAACTATTTGGCTGCATGTTGAATAATTAAAAAAAAGAAAAGACAAATGTGTAGAGTCCAGAATTGTAAAATCCATTAAAATGTTTAAACTCAGCACAATATATGTAGATTCAGCTGTTAAGATTTTCTTTTTTCAAAGCTTTCAAATTTCTCATCAACACAATCTCCCTCTCCTCATTTAAAGCTTGCTTTAACCGAGCTGAATGAAAATGCGATGCTTTCTCATTGTTTCAAAAGCAGATTATCTGTGACTTCCAAGCCCCTAATATAGGCAACACAACATATTGCTTTGCAGCATTGGAGCCACTATACTCCGCTTCACACCATTGAAGATTCTGAAAGCAGAGAAGTGTTAATCTTTTTCGTGATGCAAACCCACTGGAGGAAGGAAAAGACGCTTGTTTTGTTTGGAGAATGATCTGCAGTAACACTAACCCTCTATTTCCATCAGTGCATATAACCATAGGTGAGGGGTGGAAAAGCATGAGCTGTGTATGAAACAATGAAAATCACACACTTACCAATTGCTTGATGCTGAGAGTGTCAAAGAAATATCAGCATACAGTGAGTGATTGAGCATTTCTTATTCTTGTCACACAGCAGACCTCTTGGATTCCCTTCTATTACCATCATTAAAGGACTTTTTGTGTTCAATTTTATTGATGTATGATTAGATTCATTTTTTTTAATCTTTACAATACTGAATTCAATTCAATTCAACTATATTTATAAAGCGCAAATTACAACAAAGTCATCCCAAAGTGCTATCAAAATATAAAATTAATAATAAGAAGGAAAAAACCCAACAAGATCCACATAAACAAGCTTTTAGCGACAGTGGGAAGAAACAACTCCCTTTTAACAGGAAGAAATCTCCAGCAGAGCCAGTTACAGAGGTGGCAGCCATCTGCTTAGACTGGTTGGGGTTAGTGGACAGGAGGAGGAACAGAACAGGATGGAGAGAAAGAACATCAGAGTGACCCAGACTAGTTCAGCCGTGAACCACAGATCAGAAACTGGCAACTCCAGCTTCACGACACCTGAAAAAGAGCAGAGAGAGAAGGGCGAGGAGAAGGCACTGACTGCAGAAAAACATGATACAGTATTAGCAGGTCTGCCTGGATGGAAACACCTGGTGCTAAACTATGTGTGAGTGGAATGAGAATGAGTATGGGGTGGATATCAGTGTAAATGATGTGTGAGCAGTGTGATGGGTGTACAATGAGGTTCAGAAGTGGGGGGGTTGGCTGCAACCCAGTACAACTGCGTCTGACTGGACTTCACCCATTGCAGCCCATCAGAGTAATGTGTAGATGATGGCTTGTGTTTGAATATAGTGTTGGTGTTCTACTATATAATCTTAATTTTTATTTCCTATTTTTAGGTTTACGACTTTTCTCCTAGTGCATAGGTTAACTCTATTATCCGGTATACACTTTATTAAATAAGTAGGTTTTGAGTTTTGCCTTAAAGGTGGAGAGAGTGGCAGCCTCCCATACGGAGACTGGGAGCTGGTTCCAAAGGCGAGGAGCCTGGTAGCTGAAAACTTTATTAAAGGGAGGATATAAAAAGAGAGGGCAGTGTTTCACCTAGGTGAGGGCAGTATATATATATATCTGGAAGTATACTTAAGTGGGAAAGGTCACCATTTTAATCATACTTAAAGGGGACATATCATGCTAAATCCACTTTTTTAGCCCGTAAATGCATTTTGTTGTATATTTAGAGTGCTTAGAAGTACAGAAAAAATCCAATTAGTCTCTTCAGGGGCTCCGTAGATATCTTTATATTCTGTTTTGCTCATATTTTTCAATCTGTTTCGTTTTTCTATTCTCTATTACGTTTTTTGAACTATTACATCACAGTATTTGCAGCGGAACTGCCAAATTAGTACATCAACTCCAGGTCCAACACTTCGAGCAATCCGCCATTTTTATTTCTCGCTTTTATTTTGTAGTCCAAGCTCAAGGATGCCGAAGTTACGAGAGGATAAGTCAAAATATTTGGTTGCATCAGAACCTTTTCAAAGTGCCTGGTTGAGTTTTAT
This sequence comes from Gouania willdenowi, assembly GCF_900634775.1. Taxonomy (NCBI): domain Eukaryota; kingdom Metazoa; phylum Chordata; class Actinopteri; order Blenniiformes; family Gobiesocidae; genus Gouania; species Gouania willdenowi. The sequence continues at coordinate 13,595,244 of NC_041065.1, forward strand.
TTTTTATGGGAATGTACCCACATCTGTGGGTAAGGTCATTTTTGTGTGCGCAAAGCACTTCAAGGATGACTGCTTCAGCAACCTCCGCCAGTATAAAGAAGGATTTGCCGAAAGACTTCGTCTGATTGAGGGTTCAATTCCTTCTATCTTTGGAGACGACGAACAGAGCACTTCGGTAAGCTGTAAATAACGCTAAAAAGTGTGATGATAAGACGTCCCTGTCATTGTTTTGTTAGCATTAGCAGTTGCACCATCTTCAGACTTCATATGTTAGCGCTGTGTGCTCGTTTTAGATCCTTGATGATATGGCCTACGTGATTTATTTAAGTCTAAAGTTTTCATTAGTCATTTCATTTTGCAGTTTTTGTCTTTGAAAAGACTGTATTAAAATGCATTTTGTGACGTTAGCTTGGCTCTAGCATTAGCTCGGTGCTTGTGTTAGCTCACTTGTTAGGGTTCTGCAGGTTCATCATCTTCATTTTCATCTCGCTCCGCTGGGTCCGACTCTGGCTCAAACATGTAAGGCTGGATGGACAAGTCTTTCGTTGTTGACATTTTGTAAATAACCTTCGAATAAATAGTTTCTGCGCCGCTACATAGCCGTATCTCTTCTATTAAACTACAAAAATGGCCGAGCAGGGTGGAGTTGAACCGAGTGTCACCTGAAGAGGGGGCGGGGTATGGAGTGTCTCAGTTGCATTTAAAGAGACCGCACCAAAACGAGTTGCTCTCAGAAGCACATCAGAAAAGGGGTAGAAAAGGGGCCTGTGGAGCTATAATAATGAGGAATTCAGACCCAAGCATTGCAGTTCCGCTTTATATAGACCACAACTGTATGATTTATATGTAAAAAGGAAGGATTTAAAACCATGATATGTCCCCTTTAAAGTATATAGCAGACTGTAAATTCATCGGGTGTGTATAATACGTTAGTGTGTGATTTCATTGAAAATACAAATTGTTAATAAACCTCACTAAAACAACATGTACAGTATGTCTTTTTCTTCAAATATACCAGCATTTCTTTATATTTTTACCATGTTAGGTGCCATGGAATTTTTGCTGTGTCACCCCATCTTCCTTCCTCAGGACCACTGGCTTTTTCTGTCATACAAACAGATAGTTTTAAGAAGATATCTTGGTACAGAACTCCCTGTCTAGTTCCTTTTTATCGGAGCCTCCCCTTCCTTTACCTCCTTGCTCTCCTTTTTAAATCCTTGAATGGAACCAGGTTATTGAAAGACAGTAGGCTTCATTTTAGCAGGTAATCTTTTTCTTTTCTTACCCCCTTTGTACTCCAAAATCATGGCCCATTTATTCCAACCCAATTATAATTGAAGCCTGACTGAGCAGCATGATGGATGCTAGTTTCTGAGAAAGCAGAGTACTTTTGGAAACCGACTGGTATCTCTACTGATTAATTGCAGAGGCGTTGATTAGACAGGCCTGCTCACACAATCTAGAAATGATCCTTATTTATGAGGGTTGGCAGTTTTATTAATCAACATGACGCGTGCTGCTGTAAAAAAAGACACGAACATGAGCGCCTTGACTAATTGGGAGAGGAGCACGAGGAAGGGTGTGTGGTTTATAGTGAGTGCTGTTAGCTTTGTTTCAACACGGATCACTGGTCACAAATATAGGTGATCGACGACAGGTGTAACTATCTCTAAAACGGTCAAAATGCATAATACTCCTGCCTACATTTAGGTCGTTTTTAAGTCAAAGACCTACTACATAAATTATGGGCAAAATCTGAACGATGCCTTTAATCATCAGGTCCTGCTCAAGGGCTCGAGTCACGCTGCACATGCTAAAGAGATTGCTTGGCTGTGCTAATCTCAGCGGATGATCCGGGCAGCTTGTTAGACGCTGACAGGAATCACCTGTTCTCCAGTGCATGCTAATCTAAAGTTATGTCTCTCTTAACCACAGTGTCAGTAAAGCATGTTGAAACTGTCATGTGGTTGTTTTCTTGAAGGACTACGGCTGTCAATCACTGACACAACATAAAATAGGGAAACTCAGCATGGTCTTAGAGGAAGAAAATCATTCCATTATAATGTATGCAAAAAAAATCCAATGAAAAAACCAACTGTAGATGTGTTTAGCAAAATATTAAATCATTTTTTGCTGGTGATTTACATGTCACATCAAGATTTGAATGCCTAAACTAAAAATACATTTTATTATTATATACAGTATATATTAGAGGTGGGAGTTCAAAATAACGAACAATATCAATCCTTTTATTTGACTTTAACTCTGGACATACTTACATACTTACTGTGGGTACGACCTTTTCAACTCAATGAAAATATCAAAAATAAAATACACAATAACTTAAATGAGACTACATTTTTCTATTTAAAGGCACACTGTGTAACTTTTAGCCATTAGGGGCGCGAGACCGGTAACTTTCACGTAAGTGCCCCTAGTGGCCACAAGCGCCGCAGCACTGTCGCAAAAATCAACAAACAGCCTCGCTTGTCTTTTGACTGTATATGCAGACAGTAGTTGACCTGTAACTTCGGGATAAGGATTGGCTCTAAGGGCTGGGGTATGGAGCGGGGCTGGGCTCTCGCCATGGCTACAGTCTATGGGCTGGAGGAGCAGCCCGTCTGTCGGGGCGGACGGGCGATCCCGCGCACGCCGGGTCGACGATCCTTTCCAACCCCCGCCGAAGTAGGCCGACAATGGCAGCGAGGCCAGGGAGAGCGGAGAAGAGTGTGGTGGTGGCGGCTGCTCCTCCAGTTCGTAAACTGTAGCAATGGCGCGAGTCCAGCCCTGAGAGCCATTCCTTATCCCGAAGTTACGGACCTGATTTGCCGACTTTCCTCACTAAAGAATCCATGTTTAACTGAACTATCACAGCAATTAGTGCACCATTAACCCAACACGAACCTACCATATTGTGCTTTTTTGGCTGCGAACAGAGGCTACCTCGTTTCAGCTGCCCACAGCAATGGCGCTGGGTCGGGAAATACCCATATGTTGTGACGTTATGTGGGAACTATATATATTCGAGCCTGTGGTCACGTGACTGCCGTGAAGTGAAACGTTCTCCAGGCGTTCCCCAGGTCAAGTGACCTGGTGAAAGACAGTCCGTCTCCTCCAAATTTACATAGTCGGTATTTCAAGAGGGAAGCCCCGCTCGGAACATTGATTCTGTCAAGAGCTAGCTGTATATTGGCCTGTGGAATCATTTAAAATAACTCGGGTCAACTCTTTAAATGAAAAAGTCAGCGGTGTGCCCTTAAAGTACAAAAAGCTCCACTCTGCAAAAAGAAAACAAACTGACATATCATGACAGTCTAAAATTAAAAACAAGTCATGTTATCATCGTGACATTCTTCACAAAATATTTCTATTTGTGCATGAATTTTGCATAATAAGTGTCGTATAATACAACCCAAATTTTAAAATATGACAGCAATGTACGATACACTACTCCTACTTCCAACGATAGATCTTGTGTTGATGTTTTAATATCTCATTCACACGATATATTGTTCCACCCTGAGTATACATGAATACTTTGTTGTATTGTTTTCATCATTTCATATAATTTCATCCCACAACTTCTTGGTTTTTTTGTTGCATTTTTCTGCAGTCAATTAAATAATCTGTTATTTTACCAACTTATCTCATCAGTATACAGTAAATGCCTCATCAAAGATATGTATTATTTCCATTACTGCATTCATTTGGGGGGTTTGGTTGTTTATTTTGGGTAGGTTTTGTGTAGGTTTTATAGCACACACAATGTATTAAACAAATATTGGCAGACAGACTTGTGCAAAAATAATCCATCCACCCATTTTCTGACTGCTCGTTTCTTTTTTCCAGGGTCATGGGGGTCTGCTGGTGCTAATCTCCAGCTCTATGGGTGTTAGGCGGGGGTACGCTCTGGACATGGCTCCAGTCCACCGCAGGGCAACACACAGACAGACAACCACTCACACTCACATTCATTCCTACTAGCAGCTCCAACATTTTTGGATTGTGGGAGGAAGCCGGAGTACCCGGAGAAAACCACGCTTAAACCCAGGATCTTCTTGCTGTGACACAAACGTTTTAACCACAAAACCGCCGTGCGCCTAAATTAAAAAATATATCTTTTCTAGTTTGAGTGAGACGAAAATAAATGTTTATGTCTTTTGACAAATATTCTACATACTGTATCCTCTCCCGACCTCTAATGAATGTGATTATGGAAGTCATTTTTCAGATCTTTTTATTTATTTATTTTTTTGCTTAATTTTACAGTAATTATGAGAGTTTTCATAATTTAGCGATGAATAATCACTATGCTGTTTACACACTGAACACTTCTAAAGAAAGACTAGTAAAGACATCCTCGTAAAGCTACTACTACAAGCTGATCTGCACAAACTTGGTTCTAAACTACTTGCAGAATAATGTCAATCACATGTATTTGTTCTGAGCATAAGATCGTATAGTCCAGGGGTCACCAACGCGGTGCCCGCGGGCACCAGGTCGCCCGTAAGGACCAGATGAGTCACCCGCTGGCCTGTTCTAAAAATAGCTCAAATAGCAGCACTTACGAGTGAGCTTTTATATATATAGATTTATTTATTTAGATATTCTTGTTTAAATCACACTTACATGTAACTTAGAAATGACAATACATATATATAAACACTTAAAATGTAAAGTGTTTTTTGTGTTTAATACATACTTGCCAACCCTCCCGATTTTCTCCTGATTTCTGCCCGACATTGTCCGGGCGGACCATCCTTCACTGAGCGTCGTTTCCAGCCGGACAATAATAACGATTACACCGCATAAGAAGAGGAAGAAGACTCTTCTTCCTCTTCTTATGCGGTGTAATTATATTATTGTAATAATAATATTGTTGTAATAATAATAACGATTACACCGCATAAGAAGAGGTGTAATCGTTATTATTGTCCGGCCGGAAACGACGCTCAGTGAAGGATGGTCCGCCCGGACAATGTCAGTGAGGAAATCGGGAGAAAATCAAATCCAACCATGTGTAGGGAAGTGTTTCTGTTATGGTTATAGCCGTTGTTGTATAGGCTATGTTTAATTTTCCTTTTGTTGATTATTTTTATTTCAAGCATACATTGCATAGATTGATGGATAATTTATGCAATGTATGCCTTTTTTGTTTAATTTTATGTTATTTATTTTATTTATTCTACTACTACCACCATTTACCATTTGCACGGGTACTGTGGAATTTGTTCTTTACTTTATATGTGTTTTTCAAATAAAAGAACACTGTGAAATTGAATTATTTCATTTTCTCTTTAAAAAGCAAACTCCCCCCCCCCCCCCCCCCCCCCGCTTTATTTATTTAAGTGTGTATCAAACTGGTAGCCCTTCGCATTAATCAGTACCCAAGAAGTAGCTCTTGGTTTCAAAAAGGTTGGTGACCCCTGGTATAGTCTATGCACACATTTCTAATTTAAAGTTTGTTAGCACCACAGAAACCACATTTAAGTCCATCTTTTAACCAACACATTTGATCAGCTACTACTAAGAAGTGCTAAATGAGAGTGTTTACAGTAAGTGTGTCAGCTCTAAGTCTAGAGGTAACCTCTCCAAGGACAAAAAGGGATGATGGTTCATCAGAGCGTAATGAGCATATGGCCATCATAGCTTTTGGAGCAAAAAGGCCTCCAAAGCTCACTCCAGAGTAAGGTTTAGTCTCCTGGGCTGGAGCTGAAACACAGCATGCATGTCAATGAGCCCAAATCCATGTTAACCAACTGAGTGCACTGGGTCTCTTGTCTCAAACACACTGACTGCCATCTGCACTCTGAATGGGCTGTGTGTGTGTGAGTGAGTGTGTGTGTGTATGTGTGTGTGTGGTGACAAAAAGAGAGCACTTCAGAGCCTGGGCTGCAGTTAACCCCGTGCACATGCCCGTCTCACAGCCTCCTGCTTTCAGAAGCAGAGCGATCATTGAGAAAAAAAGATCTATTTATAGACATGAAATATGGAGGCGATAAGCAGGAGCAACATGCACGTGGGAGTGTTTTTTTGCGTGTGTCTGCGTGCATGTGTGTAAGCGAGTTTGATTCAATGGGTGAGAATGATGCATACTGATAGTCCGACACCATAGAGAAGGCACAAGAAATCCTGCACTTCATACAGGATCATATAAAGCACACAATGGTCCTGCAGGAACACACACACATCTGGATCATGTGCGTCGCTTGCTGCAAGGCCTGACAGTAGCCTTGGCTGTAAATCAAACATAAACAGACACACACACACACACACACAGCCTCCCTTGCAACAGACACGTGATGCTAGTATTGTGTGTCCAACCTTTTCACATTCTCTCCGTCTCTAATCCTTGCCTTTCATCCTGACAGGTGCCACCGGCTGCTGAACCAGACAGCAGATTGATGATTAAAGTGAGCAGAATGAACAGGCGAACTGGTACCCATTTAAGGTCACGTGAAAGTGTGTTAGTTTAGAAAAGTTTATAACATGTAGAGAAGTTTATTTGTTCAATTGGACAATAGTTTAAACCAGTGGTTCTCACACTTTTTTGGCCCTTGTAGTACCCCCTTTCTCTTATTTCTAAATCCAAGTACCCCCTTTGTCCGACTACAACATTTTGCTCAGAATACTATGAAAAAACAACTATAGAGCATAATGATGGAATGAAGAATCTCATTTTGTAAATAAGTGGAATAAAACAGTATTTAGTGCCTCCTGAATAGATTTATTTATATAGTTTTTATCATTTCCGGTCATCTCCCTCCTTGTATATTTCAGTTCATGTTCAAATCAAGATCCTTTCTATCATCGTTATGTGTTTTTTTTGTATATTTTTGTGTGTTTTTGGTTTTATTTTGTGTATTTTGTTGTTGTTTGTCCGTTCTTTTTCTTATTTAGTATATTTTTCTCTCATTTTGTGTGTTTTTGTCTGTTGTTTGTATTTTTAAAATTATTCTCTCTGTGTTTTAATTGTGTCGTTTGGTTGTTTCTTGTCATCTTGTATGTTATTTTTGTGTATTTTGTAATGATCTTGTGTGTTTTTCTGTCATTTAGTGTGTCTTTGTTGTAGTTTTGTGTGTTGCTGGTAATAGTAAGTATTTTTCTCTCTTAGTGTGTGTGTTATTGGTGTCATTTGGTGTATTTTGTTTGATTTTTCTTTTTATTATACAGTATATTTTTCTCTTATTTTGCGTGTTTTTGTTAATTGTCCTCTCTCTCAAGTACCCCCTCTAGTGACATCACGTACCCCCATTTGAGAAACACATAGTCTAAACCTTAGGTTCCCAAAGCGGGGTACTGGTACCCCCAGGGGTACTCAAATTGTCATGAGGAGGTTAAAAATTAAAAACAGCGTGACAACATTGGAAACTAGAATATAAATAGAGCAGCAGTCAGGAGCCTCCATGCATTGCCACAAAATACCGTACACTCTGTAACGCTGACAGAAAAACTATCTCAATCTCAAAAAGCCAAAATATGATCATGATAGCTATATTATTTTGCACCTAGCCAAATGCGCTCGATAACCTTTGCCACCCCGAGCTTGTTTGAAAGTAGATTTTCATCTTTGACAAACATAAAAAGATTGTTTCTCACTGAAAATACCAGTAGGATAGGTACAATTCAGAGATTAATTTCACTATAGAGCTACCATGTATATGACATTACATTAAAAAATTATACTTTACAAAGAGGAGGTTTTTATTTAAAATTCTAAACTTAAAAACAATAAATGACCTCATGTAGCATGGTTAGTACCTTACCTTAAATCTCTGGAGGAGCTATAAAATAGTTTAGTTCTTTGTTTTTTTTTGTCAAATAATGCTTGTTTAAAACGCACTGACACTGAGAATAAAAACTTTTGTGGGTGTGCTCTTGTCAATAAAACATGGATTAAATCCACAGGGAATTATATATATATATATATATATATATATATATATATATATATATATATATATGTATTGTTGCTCTCAAAGCTGAATGTACTTTTAAACCTTGATACTACAGTTTGGCAATGAGAGATGCTTAAAAGAACAACAGCCATAAATTTCGTTTTTTTTTTCCGCCCACGGTACAGAACTGAAAACATGAAAATGTCACCCAAATTAAAAATATTTCACCCAAACCCTGAAGCTTTAACTTTAATGATCTAGATCCAACTAATAAACTCTGCCCTTAACAGTTGCTAAATCTGCTAAAAATAGAAAGTAACAAAATTATAATGTAACCACTGTTTTTGAGGTCATCTCTGTACAACAATGGAAAGGACATGCACACTTACTCTGCTTTTTTGCTTCTTAACTGTATTAATACTAAATGTATTATAATAAAGCATAGATAATCTCCATCCTGTGTACATATTACACACATTCTTCTCGGTTTTTTGTGAGTACTATGATAAAAGGAGCAGGGTGGTGATTAAGGAGTGATCTACATGAGAAGAAGAAGAAAATAGATTGGTCACTTTGTATTTCCCTGAACGCATCGTGTAGTAGCACATGCAGCAGAAATTAGCCAAAAGCTCATCAATAATAGAGCAAATTCTGTCTGCAATTATATTTTTAGTGATTAAAACGTTGATAATTTTCCTTCATTTAAGGGGGAAAAGTGATGTTCCCACACATTTAGTTCACAGATTGCTTGGAATGAGATGATTAGACTAGTTACCATTTGATACACTAGTTCCATATCTAGTTTGTTTCATATTTCCAAGTCTTGATTTCCCTTTTGCTTATGCTGATGCAGCAGGATGTAAATGTAGAATGCTGGGGCAGAGATGAGATATGTCTTGTAATAAACAATACTATCAATGTGTCACACCTGTAAGCACACACTCACCTTCTGGTCTTCATAATGTCTGAGCAGTGGGATGTTCTCTCACTACTGAGGTCACTACACTGGCACAGCAGTATTTAGTCTTAGCAGCATCACTTTATACCAACTGTGCCACAGATCATGGCTCTTATTCCTCTTTTTGTTGCCTTCCCAAACTCCCCCTTTCCCCTGTTTCCCCCCCTTTGCTTAAGTGTAACACTGATCTCCCATTCTATATGTTTTTTTCTCCTAATATAGTCTGATTTATCCTTTCCTTAGGAAGGCTGGTGACAGTCACAATTGAGCAGAATAATTAAAGTATTGTTAATACTTTAATACTTTTATTAATACTAATCAGGCTGAATGTTTTAAGGCTTTTCACACTTTCAGAAAGTTCACGTAATAGGCCTTGGCTTTGACAGCCTGCGGTCGAATAAAGACACTAACCAGGATGAATGAAGCAAATTCACAGGGCGAGTAGAGCAGTTTACAGTTTATGAAGAAACATTAGGTGTCAGTGATCTGTCTCCATGGATTACAAACACATCGTTACTCCAGCCATAGCGATGTAAAAGTTTGAATCTTTCCAGGCTCTGCAGAGTCCGGATTATATGCATCTATCCATATGTTATAACATTGATAACAAGAGCACTCAGAGAGTGCAAACCTATGCCAAGCGCCAGAAATCCTCTTTGCCAGATATTGGCAGTGATCTAGATCAGTGATGCTCATCATAGTACCATGATCATTCACACTTTAAAGGCTAATAGGAACTTTCCATCCCCATTAAGAACCATACAGTAGGTTCAAATGTATGGGCAACCCCATTTAAAAAAAATAAAATAAAATATGCAATCCGGATCCGATCAGGATGAAACCAGGTAGGGTGAGGAACCAACCTGACATAACCGAGTCAAATTTCATAAAGATTGGTCGATCCTGAACTGAGATATCAATTTTTGAAATATCACCAACGTTAAAGCTGATATCCGGAGTTTCTGAGAGACATCTTGATGTCCCGTCCTAAACAGCTTCACTTCCTCCCACTGCCTCTCCCAATCGACCAGAAGCCACGCCTCTATTTTTCTGCACGCACATCGCGGAACATAACAAGGTCGCATTGATATAGGTCTATGGGTCAGGTAAGAGTCAAAATCATATTTACCTGTTGGCTGTTGTTGCGCGCGCCCTTGTTTCTGTGCACAGTTCCGCCTTCACTTTAATTGACAGTCTCAAAAACAGGAAGTCGAAGCCTATTGGCATTTCAAAATAATCATACATAAACATAGATTTCTCAGAAACCCCGGATATCAGCTTTAAGGGATAGGATTTTTTAAATCCCGAATTAGCGTATTGATCTGGATACCCCTTAAAATGTAATGGAATCTTACATTGTATAAGGTCTATCTTTGGTTAAAATGTTGTGGAAAATCTCTATGGTGCTTTTGACGTAATCCTGCTCACAGACAAACAAACAATAAAGAAACCAGAGCGAAAATAAGACCTCCTTGGTGAAGATAATGGTAACAAGAGTTACAAAACCGCTCTACTTATGTGTTGGGGGAAGTGATGGGGGGGCTTGTTGTTGTCCATTTTGATAGGGAACACTTTAAAGACATGAAGCAGAATAGCCAATCAACATGCAGGTTACTTTTATTCACAACCGCCTCACCAAAAGTCAGAAAACAATTCTCAAGTGTGTTTTTTTTCATTGAGGTCTAGTTTACTGGTTGGACTTGCATTAGATAACAACAAAACTAAACAAATCCAAAAATAATATTTTCCAATGAAAAACAAAAAACTATATTCATAAACTTTCACCAGCTTTTGCCACACATTGCATTGGACATCCTGATTGTTTCTCCTTCATTTAAAGGACCATATAAGGGAAATTGTGGGTTGAGGAAAAACAATAAAATATTTTAGTTTCCCCATGAACAACTTCTAAAACAAATCTATTCATTTTTGTGAATAACTGACTATCCAAGTCTGACTAAATGCATAAATAGTGACATTATTGAGAAAAGGGCTTTTCTTTTCTCCTTCTAGTTTGTTATTCTAAGTAAAGCAGCTCATATTTAGTCTGAGAGTTAGTGAATTATGAATGCTCGCTATATTATGTGAGTCATTGTGAAATGTGAGCCCTGTTTCAGCTTCTACTTACAGGGCCTTAAAACATCAAAGCAGATGCAGGGTTTAATCTCCTACAACACACTGGTACTGCTTAGTAGCCAATGTGACAAAACTGTGCACGTGGACTAATACACGTGCGCGTGTACGGAGCGACTGTCAGTCACATTAACATGTTTTCATTTGCATGCATGAATTGTATGCTCGTTCGCATAAAAACCTCAGTCCTTGATCTTCAGAGTTCCTTTCATGTAAAGAGGCATGTAAACAACAGAATCAGATTAGAGACGTCTGTAGTCTGACAGATGATTTCACACGTAGGATGTCTTTCTATGACATAGCACAAATAACATATACACTCACAGATGTAGAATGCACCAAGTTCTACCAGTAATCCTCGTTCAGGACAGAATCCAAGACATCAGTCATTTTTCTGAGCAAACCTCAACGATTTCCTCTTGATCCATTTCATCTCCAGCTCAACACTCGTCCTCCATGCCCTCCCCTCCGCCTATCTGTCTCCCCGCCACACCTTCTCTTTCATCTTTGTGCGGCAGCACAAGCTTGTATTTGCCCCCCTCCCCGCCCCCGTCAAAATACTGTCCAAGGTTTCGCCCTTTCCTACTGATTGTGTGCTGACCCTGCAAAATAAAACCAAAGGCATTATTTTGTCTTTAATTATTCATCTGTGATGAGAGGCTCAGGCCTCTCTTCACAGTAATCCAAGAAAATAGAGCCCCAATGGAAAAGGAAAACAAAAACAAAAAAAACAAGTTTTTGCCTGCACACTACTGTGTGTGTGCGCCTGTGTATGTTGTATGCTTTTTTTTTTATTTTAAGCATTAATGATTTCAGGAAATCACGTAGTGGTCAAACCTAATTGAGAACAAATATTGGCTGTAAAAATGAATAGCCAACTTGTATGTTGTAAGCTGTTGACAAACATCGGAGGTTGATTTTTTTTTTCCTGGTCATCTTTGACCTTCCAAGGTTTTTCATTTTAAATACAAACATGGTTGAGTGCAAGGTCGGGAGGAGGTAAAAGGCACCATCTGCTTCCATGAGCAAGGCCCTTAACCCCATAATGCTTCCCATGTGCTGCACAGTACATATATATATATATATATATATATATATATATATATACAGAGGTGTCTAGAAGCGTAGGCGGCGGGCGGAATCGCTTCTACTCTTAAACATGTTCATAAATGATTCCTCACCCCTTTAGCACAGAAAGAACATCTGTAATATTAAATGAATATCTGTAAGAGTCAGATTTTTCTATTAGCTCTGTCTGCTAGCGCATAGCATCTCTTCTTCACTGAGCAGAATAGCTGCATCCCAACCAAACACTGGGCTACCAGCGCCCTCTGCTGGTCGAAACAAATGTCTGGCGGCTGCAACTGAAGGAAAACAATCCTCTCGAAAAACATTTCCCCAATAATATAATAAACATTCACAATATACTTTATATTTAAGAAAGATTCAACAAAGAAAGGAGTTGCTGGTAGGAAAAATTCACAGACCAAATTTGAAAAAAGTAGATTTTGAAGGGGTTTTTAAGTCCTGCGTCCAGGGTACTGGGTTACGAAAATCACAAATGTAAAAGTATATATACAGTAAGATATATTATGAATATTACTGTGCATTGACTATAAAATATATTACCAAAACCAACTACAAGCAAACCACACAAAAATGATGTTAATCATGCAGATAAGTTACAGTGCCAGACAGCATATGTTACAGTGCCAGACGAGACCAAGCGGCCATACTACTGGTATACTATAAGTTGGTACATTTTCAACTGGAAAGAGGAAAACTGATAATGATGCTCCATTCTTTGTCATCATTATCATGGATACCAGATTTCAACTTCTAAATGCGTCATGTTTACAAAAATTACGTGAGAAAATACATCATGCTAAGAAAAGTGCTACAAAATAGACAGAAGAAAAGCCACAATTACACAAATATAATGCACCAAAAGCAGTGGTTTAAGTGGGCCGGTACGCACCAGTACGGAGTTCCGGGACTCCTAATAATGTCAATTGAGCGTCCTCGCACTTCTCCAAGTGCCAAAAACGTACTTTCAGCCTTCCGGTACGCTCACCAGCGCTTCTATTTTAATCCTTCAAATAGCTGCTCTGCCGCTTATCAGAGCAAAACAGCCTTCACAGTGCCCATCTAGTTTCCAATGTGTCCGGGGATCCAAATTAGTCCGTGGTCTGGCGTGCATATGCAAAACGCGTCTCCATTCGGTCTGCCTATTTTACGGCAGTTCATGTACTATTTAAAAGGTTGAAACCCTGCTTTTCAAAAATAATTAAAAGTTTATGGTTTGAGTGAATTCCGATTTATTTTGGTGTTTATCTTATTTTCTCTTTGTTTTTTGATTGTCAATGTTGTGTATTGTGTTTTAATCCGTTTATTTCTATTTTTAACAATTAAAAACACCACGAATATCAAAATATTTAATAAACGTATGGTTGGTTTTCATTCAAATTTTTTATTTATTTTATTTATTGGATGTCAGCACTTTCATGAACAGGAACAAAAACTCTCAGTTCATATATTTACAGTTTACATGTTTTACTCACTGTAAACGTACCTGTTTGTTAATAAAAAGCACAGGAAATGTAACTGTGTTCTCATTTAAATTCTATATACATTAAAAAAAATCTGCTCAATTTGATCATAAGTAAGGATTTGAGTCCCATTCCTTTTAGGTCTTGGGGATCATGCTGCACGGGGAGAGGATGGGGGGCATTAGAGGCAGGTGATGTATATATATGCACTTTTTACACTATGATTACACATTAAACTAAATGAATTCCATTTCCCAAAGAAAACGCAAATGAGGAGGCATTAGCTTAACTTCACGGAGTCAGTATAACTTCTTGGAGTCAGTACAACCCTCTGAATAACCTCTTAGAGTCAGCATAACCCCTCAGAGTCAATTAATCAATAGCTGTTTAATTTAAAAAAACACCATGCTAAGAAATAATATCAGTGAAGTATAGGAATATTTGTTATTATAGGAATAATTTGGCAAGGGGGTGTTTTGAGTTATTTACAGATTCTGAAAGCATGATTTCTAAGCTTTCCAATGGTGTCACACACGTAGAAATTAAATAATATTTGAAGAAGTTATGCCCATTTACTGTAAATGTGTGGATAGCCAAAGACAATCAGCATGTTCATCAGAAGTGGATTTTCCTCATCCCCAAACACAGAAGCTGCTTGGCTCTATAACAAGACGTTTTCATGCACAATGTTTACTGTTTTAAAACATTCCATATTTTTATTTGAAGCCTGTATTGCACTCTTAACTTCAACTAGCAGATCACTATTTTAAAAAATGTTCTCTCAACCCCACTTGTTTCTAGTTTTGCTATGGCGCGTCACAAATCTGTTTATTTTTCACCAAATAATGGGCATCTATTATCAGAAAGTTGCAGCTCCAGATATAAGTTTAAAAAATATATTTTAATACATCTGGGTTTCTTTAATCCCCCCCCCCCCCCCCCCCCCCCCCCCATTTTAGCTATTGGGAATTCTCTGAATGGGTAACACAGTTCAGGTTTCCCAAGTTTAGAATGATTTTTCGCCACAGTCACTTCAAGTTGAGCTTCTTCTGCACTCCCAACGATCCATGACAACTCCAGAAGAAGTACACATCTAAACTCCTTACACATCTCACCATTAGGCTGACAAATGAAATGCAGGCTTTAAGTCCGCAGAGCAAGCCTCAGTTGCTAGAGTGGAGAGGATGGAAGGAGATTAAAGGGGGGACCTCATCTCCCCAACACAGGAAGAAATGGCTGACAGTCAACGCAATGCAGAGCGTCACGCTTCAGATGCAGAGTCTGGGAGTTCATTACCTCGTATATCATCACTGAACACACAGAGGAGCCTGAAGCCTTCTACATACGTCTCACTTTGGTCTCCCTTTTGCCTTCCCACATTTTTCAACCATTTCATTCATGCTTTAAAGACTTGGAAGTGCCTATAGTCTGCATTGTACATAAACATTTATCTGTGTGTCGGGGTTGTTCCTGCCAGATTATTGGCAACTTTTACCAATAATCCCCACACTATGCTTGAATTACTAAAAATCCAAAATAGGAACAAATTTGGAGAAATGATTCAAAGTGAATAGAAACTTAAACTATAGTGTTCATATTGACTAATGTATTTTTTTTTTTTTTTTGTTTAAGTCAGTTGTTCATCCATTTTTATTTTTATTTTTTTATTTTTTTGCATGAATTAACAAATAAAAATGACTTTTCTTATTCATTGTGTCCCCAGGAAAACAAATGAGGACTTAATTTTCTAGCGAGCTGTGTATTTTATAGTGTTTCAGACATTATTCCCATATCCTTGCAGCTATCAAATCATGTATTGTCACTCAGTTCTACAACTTCACAAAGTAGCTACGCCTTACACCACAATGCAACTACACCCACATTTAATCATGTGAACCTATTTACTCTTTTCATCCTTGCAAAACAAAAATGTGTTGTGATTAAGTTCATTCTTTGAGAGCCTTTATGTCCAGCATTTGTTGTTTGAATAAAATTGATTGTAATTTCATCTTATTTTTTGTCATCAAGTGTCAAGTTTAGAATCACATTTCATTACGTTTTTGTCATGTTTATATTTGAATGTATTTTTTTGATTTTTTTAATTGGGGAAAAAAAAGTGTTATTAACAAAAGCTTGTATTCCACTTTTATCCTGTACACAGGACATAGTCTACTGGCGGCCCGAGGGCCACATGCAGCCCTCGGCCCCCAAAACAAAAATCAGAAGTTACATAACATAACATACAAAACGACGGCAAAATGCACAAAATGTCAACAAAAGTACACAGAATGATGACAAAAACACATACTAAACAACCATTTAAACACAAAATGACTACTAAAACAACAGTATGTACAAAAGGACTTCAAAGACACAAAATGCCAATATAATTGCACTAAATGACGAAAAGACAACAATAACTCAGAAAATATAACAAAAACACATAACAAATCAAAAAAACACAAAAATGCAACAAAAAATTGCCATATCGATAAGAAAGTCGACAAAATAAACTAAAAAAACACAAAGAAAACCCACACAAAAGGACAACAAAAACAAAGCCCTTAATTTGTTTTTTCCTGTATTTATGCCCAGAGGTTATTCTAAATGCTAACATAAATGTTGATAATGTGGCCCTCGGATCAGACAAGGACATTTTTGTTGGCCCCGCTCTGAAAGAAGTGGCCCATTTCTGCTGTACACAGTCAGAAAGCTTCAAGAGACTGAGATGTTGAGTCTAATTTGAACCCACGAAGAAGTTGATGCTGTTAAACTAATCAACATTTCATTGACTGGAACCATTTATTGACAATATTTTAACTAAAAAGTTATTATTTTAGATGCTATGGTCCCAGTTTGTTTGAAAAGAGTGAAAAAACCAAGCCAAAATAAAAGGGTGTTTCTTTTCTCTCCAAAAACACCTACGTGACAATATGACTAAGTCCTTGCCCGTGCGTCTCCTTGCGACACCCCTTCTCTTGACAGGCGCTCGGGTCACCCACCCAGCCGAGGGATGTTGTCACATTAGCTATGCGGCCCTTAGGTGCCTTTGATGATGACACTGGGCCAGTGTGTGTGTGTGTGTTTTGCGTATGTGTCCTCATCCATGTAATCCGGTGTGTGTATCAGGTGTACTTGAGTCTAAACTAAAAAAGATTTCAACCTACAGCACTGTGCCATTCTTTTATACCTCAATGTGTAGCCTAAGCTTTGTTATAAATCATTATAAAAATGTTGGGTAGCATCGCATTTGCTCATAATAAACAATCTCATTTCATTCACACTGCATGGCACATGCACACAAGGCAAGCCCACCCAACACCCCACCCTACATCCAGACCTTCCCCAGAGGACATGCAAAGAGACGCTTCTCAGGAATGCTTAAATGAAACTGATTAGTCGAGATGATGCAACACTCGCTAAAGGGACTCCTAACAAATGTGAGATGCTTAAAATTTTAATAAATGGCAATAAATGAGATGAAAATAGAAGAAAGTTTAGCTTGTAAGACTTAATTTACTTTGCAATTAATGTACCGTATATATCTTCTTGCTGTTTGCTGCAGGCCGGTCCCAACCGCCATAGCTTGTCTTTACTTATTAATCAGCCATGACTTTGTCTGACTGTGGCAGAATGTTCAATAATAGATAGAAGAGAGAAGTCATGTGACTTATGTGCATATACACAGACAACAATACAAGGGTTCACGACTTTATGCCAGCTGTTCAAAACAAACAAGATAAAAGAGATTTGAAATAACCGTCAGTTTTTTTTTTTTCCCCCCATTTAGACGCCGGGGTTAAAATTACAGAAAAGCTCATGGGAGATGTGCTTAGTCTAATCCTGCCTCGGTCAACTGGGGTAATTTAGCAATGTGAGAGTACTGTGTGACTCTGCAAGCAGTACATACGTATGAATCCTCTATTTTTTACATAACAATAGTGATTTTAACCTACATATACATTACTTACAGTTATGTTATGTTGTAGGGATTTTCCACAGCCAAAGAATTCTCAACATTTTGTATGATTTTGTTTATCTCCACTATGGAAGCACCCTTAGACCTTTGAGGGTGTGCTGTGGTGTCAAGAACCCAGACAGTAATCTTTTAAATCCTTTGAGGAATTACTGTTTTCATTAAAGGGTGTGAATGGTTTGCAACAATATCTGTGCAAGTGGATTGTGCCAAAGTAACATTCTAAAGTTTTTCAATACAACATTGTCCACAGTGTGAAGAAAGTCTTCCTGTGCATCCTGACGCCTTCAATCATTAGTGCTTCTGGAGATGGGCAAGGGTTAGCAAATGTAAGATATCTGCAACACTACCACAAAATATGATGCACTGTCTTTACAATCCAGATTTTGAAGCTACATTACATTGTTTATGCCGAAAAAAGTCCTGAAAAAGCCAGTTATTAAAAAGTAAAGATAATTCCTGAGGCATAAAGTGGTTTTTACTCCCAAACGGTGAAGTGCTTTCCTTACGGCAGCAGACAAATATTATTTAGGGCAACTAATAGCAATCAAAATCCTCCAATGGTTCAGCTTTGTTGACATCGGTATTGAGGTCATTTCTTTTTTCTTGCTGACAGGCTGGAGTTACTGTATGATGTCTTTACAGACAGACATTAAGTATTTTTTTTATTTTTTGGCTAGCTTTCCGCGACCCACCCAGTACAGGACCACAACCTACTTTTGGGTCTTGCCCCACCAGTTGAGAATTGCTACTCTAAATAATCAGGAAAGGGTAAAGACGTTGATGTCAACCTCTTTGGTTTACTGAAAGAGGATAAAATAATCTTGACCGCAGGGGGCGACAGTTCCAACTTTGCAGTTTGCTAGACAATAAAGCAGAGAAGAAGAGCTCAGTGTGCAGCTCACTCTCTGGTGGCCGAAGTTAGAGAGTAAATCATGGATTGTTGAAGATGCACAAACCCTGAGGATAGAAGTATTTTTCCTGATTATTTAGAGCAACCAAAAGAGGTACAAATTAGCATTTTGACCGACGATCTAAAAATGGGATGTTTACAGACAAATGGGCTGTATGACGTCATCGATCATGCAATTTCGATAGCAGAATACGGGTTTTAAAACAGTAAAGTAGTCCCATTTTTAAAAGTCAATAAAACGAATATGGTGCAACATAATGCGTGTTGTTAGGCATAGATCTTCTAATAAGGACATTTCAAAGATTTTAGGCTACATTTGTGACAACAGTGGAGGATCCCTTTAATACATCCAAGCACTGTTAGTACAATATCTAACTTAGTTATTTGAGTGCATCAATTATACATAATTTCTTCTGAAGCACACGTCACAAAACAATATCGTGTCGTTTGAATGCTCTGCAGTATTTCCCCTATTACAAATACATATAGTGATGCTCCTATGGTTTGTATCCCGTGTGTTTTCTGGGAGAGCTTGGCTGAGCTGGCAAAGTCTCCAGAGAGAATTTGCTGTGACACTGTCTCTTCGAGGGTCTGGTGAAGATAAGCTGAGCTCCCCTCAGAATGGCCTCGGAGCTTGTCAGTCGGCCCCCTGTCAGCACATAGCCAGGCAGGGGACGTTTGATGCACCACATGATGATGAGAGGACGGACAGGAATGGAAGCGACAGATGGAGGGCGGAGGGGGATTCTGAGGTAAAAACAGGTAAAAAGATCAAATAAAATAACACACACATAGCAAAAGAAAGCAAGTGTAGATATTCAGGTTGATTTCTTCTAAGATTTATGGTAAATGGGTGACGAAGTCGGACAACAGCAATCCCGGGCTATCAATAAGACAAGCCAGCAGAAGTGGTGGTTGCTAATTAGACACATATTGGCTAAAGTCATCGTCTGCTGCATTTTCACAGCGGTTACGAGCAGAGAGAGGGAAACAATTTTATTCTGGTGCCTGACAGTGTGTTGTGAATTATAAACATCAAATGACACATTTTTCTTCGGTGTACTGAGTTTAGATTTTTATTCTTCAAGTGTTGGTCAAAAAATAATCAAAAATAAACGCATAATCGATTACATAGGGTCAGGGTACATATGTTGTAGTGTTTTGTGCAGAGGTGCAACTGGCGACCCTCAAAGTAAACACAAAAATTCACAAAATGACAGTAAAGTACACAAAAAAAAAAAAAAAAAAAAAAAAACACAAGATGACTACAAAAATAGCCAGAAATCTATGAAACAAATACAAAAAATAAAAACCATAAAAAAAAATCCTTGTTGGACAAGTATTTTTGTTAAATTTACATTTTCCCATGTTTTTTATACATTTAAAAAACGAATGTATTATTTTGAAATATGAGACTATTGCAATCATAAAATCATACTTATAATGTGTTAAAATGTAAGACTTTTGAAACATTGATTTAAGACATTTTAATGATAATCAAGGCCTTATTTTTAGATTCAAGAATTTAAAGCTGCAGTTTGTAGAATTGTGAGAAGCTCCACGCTCCCCCCTCCCCTCCTGAACAAAACTCACCGATCTTTTTCTGACCGCTTGCGTGCATGCGCACACTGTGGAACTCTTTGAGACTGTTTTTTCCATAGAGACTAGTAACAAATGTAGGGACTTTATCTTGTGCTATTGGAGAGTTTTTTTTTTATGTTTTAGAGACATTAAAGCATGTATCACTCACTGCTGAGAGGACAGTAAGAGGCTCACAGTCACAGCAGCTTCACACACACAAGCCCCGCTGATCAGAGCAGACCAACTCCACATCCCCACTGCAAATAAAATGCCTGTTCTCTGTCTCCACCTTAGATAATGTTTATTTTAGGTTTACAAGCTATTTATCCCATCTGTTATTGTTCTCTCTCTGACTCGCTATGAGGGACGGACTGCGCACGGACCGAAAGCGGCTCGCACGCAGCCCACCGCACATACCGAGAGGGAACTCCGCGGAGTCTGTTCCTCCTGAACACTTTTGAGCCTTTATTCTGTTGCTTCTCCACCTCCGTCTTCTTTTTTCCTCTTGATTTTCTGTGTAACTTGTCCTCCTCATAGATTGTGAACACGTATAGACTTTTGACGAGCAGCTCGAGCAGCCAATAGTAATGCTTAAAACAGCTCATGGGATTGCCCTGTTGAAAGAAAGATCCCTGATTGGCTAAAGTCCAGTGTCATGTTCCTGTATTTCTAAAGCTCATTTACAGAGCCAGTAGAAGGAGCAGAGATTCACTGTCCACTCAGAGCACCTTGGATTACAATTTACTCAAAGATGATTATAGACCATTGACAAAATAACACACACAAAAAAAAAAACTTACATACTGCAGCTTTATTGCCTTTTAAGACTTCTTAAGGATCTGCGGGAACCTTGTAATGTATATGCAAATATGCAATGTACTTTGAGACAGCATATAAAATCTTGTGTAGTTCTCGTCTTTAGATAACATTCTATCTGCCCTGTTTCAATGACTTCAAAGCACAAAAATAATAATAATGGCCTTCTGGCATCTTTCAAATGCCGGCGTTCTTGTTATCCTCATTAAATGTTCATAAATAATCCGCCATATTGCCTTTTGTCACTTGCGGCAGTTAGAGTATAACATCACACCCTGCTGTGAGTCTTCTTATAGAGTATCTTCCACTGTTCCCTCATGCATTTGGCAGCATGAGGATGGTTTCATCAGTACAAGAACAAATTATTTGTTTTGTTCTTAAAAAAAAAAATAAAAAAATTTTTTGTACAAAAACCTTCTTCAGTGTCCACACTAAATGTCAGGATTTATATATGTCCTTGTGTTAAAAGTTACAAACACCATTAAAAGGTGACTCATGATTACTGTGTTTACCACGGTTCAGCATGCAATCAGTTAAAAGTGTGGGTGGAGGTGACTGGCCTGTGATCTCTGGTGGTGGGAGAGTGCTCAAACCACACGGGAAGCTCTGCACCAATTGTTGTCCTAATTAAGAATTCATTGGCCACTAATGATGAGTTCTGACCTCCATTTCCTGCACCTTTGTCTCTCCCACAGCATAGTAAATCAGTTTAGAGTGATGGCTCTGACACACACACACACACACACATACGCACACATGCACATACACACACGTACACAAGGATTGATGACACACTAAGGCATGCAGCAAAGAAAAGAGGTGGAGCCACAAACCAAGGACGAGAAAGAGAGGGTGAAGTGTAGAAACAGGAAGCTGGGAAGAGGGGGAAATGCACTGGACGATTTCCAAAAACTGTAACATAAAAATGCTGTGTAAGACTGTGCAGCCTCAGGGAAAGCCTTTGGTGCTGATAAACACATCCTACTGTCTGAGCTCTGTTATCTATTTCACTGCTCTGTACACACTGATGGTTATCCCTGCAGGAGACAGGACAACCTATAATCTACACCTGAGGAGCCACTGGCAACTGAACACCCCCACAACCGTTGTTACCTGTCGTTGCTGCTTTTGTCAAAGAATACCTTGGTGGTGTAAAAACTGTATCTATGTATAGACATGTGCACATGCGCACCCACATTAACAAAAGCCTCTTTCGCATATTGCATTTATATGAAAACGCCAGTTTTACCTGTCAGTAAATAAAACAACATGCAGAATTGTTTAAAAAAGACAATATAGATACAAAAATGTCAATTTTAATGTAACCTCAAGAAACAATTATTTATATTAGGTATTGGTAAACTTTACTTTTAAAGAACTAGTGCATTGCCTGTAGGAAGTATTTATTGCGATAGAAAAGTGGGAACTTAAGTAGCTTTTTCATGAATGGCTAAATGAGGTTGTGTTTGAAGGTGGGACGTCAGGGACATTTAGGTTTGTTGTGAAATGTGTAGAGTGATAACTATTGTGTTTTCAGATATTTTGGCATTAAGCGAGGACACTGTAGGGAGTTGAACCCCATCTATTCCGATTCCAGTTTGTTGTCCTCGGGAATCCAGATATTTCGGACCGGAACAGATTCGGTCCGGACTTGTTTAGTGTCATTAATCCACAACAGTCACTTTAGATGCACACGGCATTTGTAAAGCATTTATGAAATAATTTATTGACGGTATTATTGTGGTCCAAACAGATTTGACGTTGCACACCCTTTAACCAAGCAGCAGCCATGTTGAAACTCTCAGGTTAGTCTGATCTTTTCTTTTCTTGACTGCAAAAGAAAAAAAAAAATACAGGATTCAGTTTAATATTGGCAAATGAAAATGATGTTTGATGAAGTTGTCTGCTGTCATTGATGTCTAACTTCACCACTATTATCATTAGTAACTATCTAAACTGGTAATTGTAGATGCTAATCCACAGAGATATTTGAGGAACACACGCACACTTGCGCGCTCACGCACACACACACACACACTGTGGAGGTAGGACCAATGTTCCAATGTCCTAATGTTATAACTGATGACATCATCATTGAAGATTAGAAGATAGGGATGACATCATCACCGTGGAGAGCTAGGACTGATGACATTATCACTGAGTCCTTCAACTCAGGAGATGGGGCATGGGGGTTGCACACCCTTGAACCAAGCAGCAGCCATGTTGAAACTCTCAGCTCGGTCTGCCCCTGAACCGCAGAGATATTTGAGCCACAGACACACACACAAAAACAATCATTTCATAATTTCAATTATCAAAAAAAGGTTAAAATATTAAGCTTGGCTAGCCCAGCATCTTTGTGTGGAGTTTACATGTTCTCGCTAAATATTTGTAGTCACGGAGAACATGTAACCAACATCAACTGCCACCGAATAACTCAATATCTCATTTAAATGCTTCAACAACTGACACGCACACACATACGCACAAGCACACGTATACACATATGCATGCAACTAACCAATGTTGTTTTTAAACTAATTTAAATGTTTCAATTTTGTGCTTGGTTGTGGTTAATTTGGGGGGCATTGCCCACATATACCCCTCTATAACACCCACCCTGAATGATCATTAGAAATTGACAAGAGGGAAAAGTAGTTGTAGAGAAGTATTTGTATGGTTTTAAAAGTTATAGTAAAAAAAAATCTGTCTTCTCTTGGTCTCAGATTGGGTGGACCAGTGTTTTTTTTTTTGTTTAAGATGCGTTCAAGACCATCACTGGTGCTTTTCGTCCATGTTTTAAGGATAAGAACAAAATGGCATCATGAACAAAGACCCTATAAAAACAGTTAAGAACCTAAATCATTGGTGGTAAAGCATCCTTGATACAATATGTATCAATATGTAAACTGCCAATTAGACTACCTATCTATAATAACACATTTGGAAAATTTTGTGTTTTTCTGCTTTTGTAGGAAAATTGCACTCTTTGTAATTGACACTTTTTTCTCTCCGTACAACTTAAACCATTTTATTTCTAGGTTTGGTTTCCCTAATCCTTTCATTTCCTGCTGAGATCCAGATTTTTGGACAACAAAGCAGGACAAAGTGCATATACTACACAGCCAACCGTATCGTCCTTTCAACTAAAGTGGGCCTTGGTAATTGGGTGTTGTCTGCCACAGTTCCCCTGTGGAAGATGAATATTTTAAACACTTTCTTGAGACTGTAAAGAACAAGTACACGCCAATTTCAAGAAGAATCAGTAACCTATGCCAGTTTTGGTGATGCTAGTTAAAGAGATTGAAAAAGAAAGTTAGGAATTCAACTGAGTTTGGTCTCGGTTGGGGTAGTCTTGACAACAACACTAGAGTAATTTGGAATATTGTTCCAAATATCCATCTTAACATGCAAACAAAAATAGGATTGTTTGCCTTTTTACTGCTGCAGAGGGCAGACAACAGATATAACCTCAACATAAGCAGTTGGGTGTGATTTAAGGTGCCATGGATCTGCTGTCACCACCAACAGGGACAGGAACACAGGCTGGCTATGCTCGGCTAAATATGAGCAGGACACATTGTTCATTCACGCAGCACAAAGACAAATCCTTCAAAGTCGCTCACATGCACATTTAAACTAGCACACACACAAGCACCTTTACTGCTCACACACACATACAAACTCATCCTGCTCAGCATGATAGATGAGAAAAGACACAAAGGTCAGCAGTCAGCAGGGCTTTGCTTGGACACGACTCGGATTCTTTTACATCACCTTGACTTTGGGGGATGGAGGTGATCCAACGTAATCTTCTCCGTTTTTGCACTGTAACATACAGTGGAGGTCAGCAACTGCTTTAAAGGCCTAGGGCATGGCCTTTAGTCTCTCAAGAAGTATGTAAACGACTCCATGTCTATTGGCATATTGTGGCAGTTCTCATTTTCCATCTTCGGCCATGTGACGAAGGGATCCCATGTGGGTATGAATGGCACAACCATTTATCTCATCACTGTTTGCTGATCAGCATCCCTGTCAATGTGATGGTATATCAGGCTGAAAAATCCTCCTCCAGGGAGGTAACACACAGAACCTCTACCCTTACAGTGCTCTAACAGGCATGAATAGTAAATATTCTATAAACGGGTACACAAAGATTTTCAGTTTTTATAAAACAGTTCATTACATATTTTTAGCACTAAGTGGAAGGCATCCTTGTTTATCTTGTCTTTTTTCGGTTCCACTCAACTGCCTTTGGATCTGTTATTGACTCTTTCTGCTCAGTACTTGCCCGACACAAACCTGGTTGGTAAAATAACCTCATAGTAACAGCATCGGTCTAGTTTAGCACAAAGGAATAGTGAAGTAAATTCAAATGCAGATGATTGTCATTGTTTTAGCTTAGTTTAGCGTCTTCATGACTAAGACTATGACACATCAAATAAAAACCATGTAGATAAAGACTGCGTGATAACATTTTTTCATCATTCAGATTATGCATCCTACAACACGCAGTATATCACATATGCTGTATAAGATGGCAACAAATGCGAGGCAGTCCCATTAAATGGAAATGCATGCCCCTCAGTGGAATTATGTCAAAGACGGCAAAGGGTGCTGTGTTGTGGTGAAAGAGGCTGCTTAATGTCAACTTAAACTCATCAGCGGGCAGACAGTATTCACTGAAGTGTTGTTTCCCCAACTGTGGATTAGCAAACAAGGGGCACAGATCTCCTTGGCTGACTGTCTCTGTTGTGAGATAGACGGCGTAATTAGCTCTCAGTGCCAACATCCGGGCAAGATCCGCTGACGGCTGAGAACCCACTGGGACTGAGGAGGATGACTGCTAAAGGGCCACGGGCTGAATGACACAGCAAAGTGTGAGAGAGGCCAAAATGCTCAGTTAGAAAAAGAACAAGGCCACCAGTAATGAGCAGCAGCTTTTTCCTTCCCTCTCTCTTTTCTCCTCCTTGCATTGCATCGGGGTCATCGTCCTCTAGTGCTTTGATGTCTCTTTTGGTGCATTTGTGTGTCCATTTGGAAAAATTTGAGAGGCAAAGGGCACTGCAAGTGAGAGACGTGCATTGCAAGAGGACCCACTTCCTCATGCATTAGACGGCATATTCATTACAGATAAGAGCAATGCAGCAAAGGGCCTGTTTTGCATGTGCAGTCAGAGCAGTTTAAGAGATTATATTTTGAATACATTAAAGACGGTTAACGGTGAATGAGTCAACCAAAGGAATAATCATGCGCTTCAGTTTGGACGTCTGGATTTATTTTAAATTGTGCACATTAAAAGTCTGTGTTTTGGGAAGTTGCACAGCCCTACCTGAGAAATACATTTAAAACTGGGGTGCAAAAAAAGAAAAACCACTTGAGTTTTTATAATGGAGGCAATAATTGAGAAAACAAAGACATGTATAGGTGCTGTAACAACATGAAAAGGGCAGTATCATGAAAAAAATCACTTTATAATCATTTTGTGACAGTGATAACCATTCCTTTAGCCTTGTTCAGAGGGCCAAAGTTGAAAAAATTCTGTTTCCTCCCTCTCTTGTTATTCCACATTTTGTAAAAAGTCAGCTCCAAACAAGCAGGTTGGATTTTTGCCCCCTTATGAGTCATAAGGCGGAAACTCTTCCTTCTGACGATCCTCGCACCTCCTATACCTACATAATAATGTGAGCTCCCCCCTCTCAAACTACTTCACAGCTAAAACAAACATGGCGTAGGCAGGTTGATATTACAGTTAATATCACAGTTCATATCTTTACAATCAGTTAAAGATAATCTGAAGTGCAGCGTGAGCGCTCACAACCAGTTTCACTTTTAGCAGCCGTTATATCGCCTTGTATCTTCTTTATGGAATTATCTGAGGTGTTTGTGACCCAATGCGATGCTAGCAGTTGGACAAAACAATGGACTATCATCTAAAATGGACTATTCTTGTGGTCAGAAGAGGTGAGGAGGGCCTGAAAGCGACATAGCAGCTCATTTGAGTATTTGAAACATAGTTTACTTTCCTGCGGTGCAGCGTGAGCGCTCACTATCAGTTCCACTTTTAGCAACCATTACACCTCCTTGTATCGCTTTTATGGGATGATCTGATGTGTTTGTGACCCAATGCAACCCAGCGATCAAACAAAACAATGGACTATCGTCTTAAATGGACTTTTCCTGTGGTCAGAAGAGGAAAGGAGGATAAGGAAGTGACTGATTTACTGCTGCTGTGATAAACACACACGCTAAAGCAGAGTATGTGTTTATGAAGGCCCAAAAACAGCCTGTTTTTAGGAGCAGTCTGAAAGTGACTTTTCAGAGGGCTAAAACTCCAGAAAATAGGCCAGTTTGGGAAAATAAACCTCAAATGCTATTTTGCTGGGGTTCTTAGAACAATTGAAGATGGGTGAAAGATAGCATAATTTTGGCCCTTTAATGAATACCATTGTTGCTTGAAGTCTCATGAGTGACTGGATTCTCAATCACATGCACATTTTATGTAATGAAAGTTCAGTGCTGCAAAGTACTCCACTTTAAACAAAACAACCGGCACTAGACTGACGGTCAGAAGGTGCAGCTAAACCCTTAAATGCATGTGCTTGTGATGAGCTTGCAGGACCTGTTTGCATGTGGATGTGTGTGTGACAGAGGTGCGTGGGTGTTTTTTAGATGTGTTGCAGATGGTACAGGACTGCTTAAACAGCACATTGTGATTAACCTGCAGGTCACTCTTGTGGTAATAAGGCTATCACTTCAAACCCTGCACATCTATCAGAAGCTTTGGGCCTGGATTTACAACGCTGGGACCAAGCTGGGGATCCTCAGAGCAAGTAGCCCCTGAATTTGCCTATAACTTACAGCCTGTGGTGCTCTTCGGAAGGAGATTCATGTCGCTCCTTTTGGTGATCATTCAAGTCTTAAGAGTGATGAAAATCTGCAATCAATAAGCAAATACAAACAGAAAAAGTGGCTAGAATCCTAATTTACTGAGTTGAAACGAGATGCAGTGTGATAGGAGTAGAATGTGAATGATTACATCTTTCTAGAACTATACAGGTTCAATTATGGTTGTGAGTCAAAGATAGAAGTTTCCAGAGTAAATTTTACTCAAATTGAAAAAAAAAAAAAAAAAAAAACTCTGAAAAAAATAACATTCGGTCCTTGTCTGAGTGAAATTTCCACTTTAAATTGAGTCTTATCACAACTCTAAATAAGTATTACTACCTCCATAAAGAAGAAGAAGAAAAAAACTCCAATTATTGAATCGTATTTTACTCAATTAAGTGTTGTATTTACCCATTTCAGAGCTGTTTCTTATATTATGTAGAGCATTTTTTAGTAGATGTAGAAAAGTTTACTACTCATTGTAATAATGTTTTTTTCTCCATATATAGAAAAGTTTTCCATTTCATATTGAGCTATGTTTTACTCTAAATTAATATTTTTCTACTTTATAGTGAGCTATATTTTACTCTAAATTAATGTTTTTCTACTTTATAGTGAGCTATATTTTACTCTAAATTATTATTTTTTTTTACTTTATAGTGAGCTATATTTTACTCTAAATTATTATTTTTTTTACTTTATAGTGAGCTATATTTTACTCTAAATTGATATTTTTTTACTTCATATTGAGCTATACTTTAAATGAATATTTTCTACTTCATTGTGAACAATATTGGATATTTTTCTACTTCATATTGAGCTATATTTGACTCTAAATTGATAATTTTCTACTTAGTTGAAATTAAGCTGCTGCATTTGCATTTAGGCTGCT
The DNA here is from genome assembly GCF_900634775.1 of Gouania willdenowi. Classification (NCBI taxonomy): domain Eukaryota; kingdom Metazoa; phylum Chordata; class Actinopteri; order Blenniiformes; family Gobiesocidae; genus Gouania; species Gouania willdenowi. Next base: position 13,623,848 of record NC_041065.1, read on the forward strand.
CCATTTACAGATAGAGGTTAATTCTGGGCACATTGTATTTTTCACACTCCAAAAACATGTGTAGTATTTAATCCCACCAATAAATGTGCTTTTGATTGTCTACCATTGTGTCCTATCCAGGGTGCCTTACTACTCAGTTGAACTGATATTATTTCTCAAACGTAGAGCAGGATAAATTGGGCTCTTACCAAAGATCACACCCAATGTGCAGTGCAGACAGTTTAGATAAAAAAACATTTTCTTTTTTTTAAAAAAAAAAAAAAAACCCTTGAAAGGATAAGGGAGATTAAAAAAAAAACAACACTGCTCAAACAAATTCACTGGTATCTTTGATTGGTGCCATGAAAACTTATCAGGACTAGATTCTGCTCACTGACTCAAGATCGAAACATTTAGCCGTGCCTGTTGTCCACCAAAAGAAGATTGATTACATCAACAAATCACAGTTTGTCAAGGGATTGCTGGAGTCACGGACACTAAATCAGCACAGAAAAAGATTTATAACCAGAATGCACCCCAATTCCTCAGACAGGAATTCACACTTCTTTCTGTGGCACAAATTTGTGTCTGCGGTTTGGACCAACAAGGACGAAAATGTAAGGTGATTTATTTTCCTCAATTGTTAAAGAAAGATTAAAAAGAAATAGCGTGGAATGATAAATGTATCATCTCTTCTTATTACCCGATTACCCACTAAAAACACTGAAGAATAAGCTTGTGGCTCATTAAATTGTAGTTTTACTTTACGCATGTCAGTGTTTAACTCAACTTAAGACAAACTGCTTTTTAATTGTCAGATTTTACAAAGAAAAAAAAAATGTTTTTATTCAGTTCTCGTAGTGAATAGAAAGATGTTGCAAACTATTGTACCCAGTACGACAAGCTGTGTTTCCATTACAGATTTTTGTAAAAAAAAAAGTGATGTTTCTAAATGTCGACAAAGTATAATTGCACTTTTCCATTGAACGCTGCTTTCGGCAGCGGCCTCGTAACTCCCGTAAAATCTCATCCCGCGAGACTTTGCTGCAGGAAGACTGATGCTCCAAACCTCCTTATAACACTCTGTATTCTTTTGTTGTTTCACGTCAAATGTGGCAGTAATGATTTTTACAAATAATGCTAAGAAATGTCCCGGTCTCCTCTTCTGTTTATATCTACCGCGTCATGTTTTCTTAAAAAGAAGTGGTCATGTGACCAGGTGCTTCACGTCATGTGACCATGTACAACACGCTCTGTGACGTGTATTTGCGGAAAAAGTATTTCCATAGCTTTGAGATGTCTTTTGTTGTAAATTGTGCTGTATAAACAATGTGGAATTGAATTGAATAGCGCTTTTGCGAAACATTTCAATATCGTAAGGTCTGAAAGTCCTCCTCATGAATAATTTTTTGCAATATTTTAGTGTTTTTTTTTTTTTTTTTCCCCAAAATTCAGGTGTTTTTATGACCAGTTTTTATTTCACTGTTTAGATTTTGCACATTTCCAAAACACAGATATTGAAGATAACAAGACTGCTGAATAAGGGTGCATTTATTTATGATATTATAAATTCAAACATTATGTGTTTTATTCAAGTAGACAGCACTTACAAAACAGAGGATGAAATATTCCCGAGCATGCCCCAGTATGTATAGTTAGTCAAGATTGATTGCACAATAGGAGGGAAATGAATTATGACCAAAACAAACAGTGACAACATCCAAATTCCTGAATGTCTGACCAGCAGCCACAAGGAGAACTGGCACCCTCGCTCTCCCAGCGTGTTATGGCCATAGTTAATTACATGCGCTGTTGATATCATCACAAATACATTTCATGAAATTAATCTTTCTCATGTTTTATTCCTTAAGGTTCCGTTACATCTCTTCCAGGTAAATCCCCTCACTAACCCTTTATCACAGCTTTATGAAAAATATAAGCAGCAAGGCAAGTTCCCTTGTGAGCTGCAGGACATTTTTGCATCAGCTCATTGTAATAATTCTGATATCATAGCTATCTAGAAGCTCAGGAATCTCTCTTTTAATAGGAGGAGAAAGGCGTCGGACTGATATCCGGATTTTAACATCAAAGGAAAAAAAATAATGGTTTTCTGGGGCTTTTCTCTGCAGAGTGGGAGGAGAAGAGGCTGATAAAGAATGACAGAACTGCATTGCAGACATTAGAATAGAGATATCGTCCTAATAAAGTACAAAGGGCTCCCTCATGTAGCCTATACAGTTTCCAACCCTCTGACTCTCTTGATCCTTTTTTGTTTTTTACACTTCTAACTCCCCGCGACTCTTCTCCACTGCCTTGTTTAAGGACTGACGTACTGTAGCACCTGTGAGGAGAGAAGAAAACATTAGAGGCAGCAGTTTCTCTCTTTATTTCTTACTTTCAGCTCATTCTTCATCATAACACAAGATGTTTTAATGTTCTAGCAGAAAAAATATGAAGAGACTGGAGTACACTGTAGATTACAAGAAGTTGTAAGGTGATGTATATTATTTGTCTATTTACTGATTGAGTTAACTATTAGGCTACGTGTAGACTATGTTTGGTTCATGGAATTTACAATATCAACTGCAGTAGGTAGTAGGCTACATTTAACAAATAAAAATAATGTAAATGATCTATAAAACAAAAAAAATCAGAATCTGATGATTTCTACTGTATATGCTAAAGAGTTTTCATTGCAGCTCATAGTAAACTACTAATATTAGCTTTATTCTCAATTTGTGAGTGAAAGAAACAACCCCAATATGTTTACAATAAATATAATTATCACACTTGTGAAAATAGAAAGATCTGATATGCTTTTTTGTTATTGTTTTTTAGGGAGGGGTTAGTTTTTTTTAAAACAAACTTTTTGTCCTATTCTGACAGGTCACAATTGTTATCTATCCGTCCAACCATTTTCTGAGACTAAGTCGCTTGCTCCAAGTTGCTCCAATGTGCATAAAGTTCCATATTTTAGATAAATCCAAATTATGTCATCAGATAGATACCGCCTGTCGTGTTTCCCCGGGTGATGATGTGGAGGATGAATAAGGATCGTAGATGAAACTAGCATGCATAATAACCCAAAGTTTATTAACACAAGCAGAATCAAAAGAACAGGGCTGAGGCAGAAGCCCTGTGAGAGCAGTTGGGGTCAGATTTACTCTGAAGAATCTTAGCCAAAAAAGGCCTATATGACTTGAGACCAACAGGAGGAGTCTAAGGTTTTAGCCTTAGAACAAAGAAAGAAAGCCACAAACTTTCACACCTCAACAAATGGAGGAAGTACCAACCTGGGAACAAGAAACTTTCAGGGTTCACAAATTAATCAACATCCAACAGTGGAGTTACAGAGATAACGGGCAGGTGGTCACAAATAAAGCCATCTGTTGACATCTTATACTCAGCTTGAAGTGAAGAGGTATATTGCATAGAATGAATAACACTTGTAGTTGACAATGGGTTATATGAATGAGAACATTCTGTTGGTTCTTGAATTATCTGAAGAGTGGCATTGAACAAACTATATTTGCAATCTAGATTTCTGCAAGAACCATTCCAATAATCCTTCTTTAGTGACTTTTCAAACAAATACATATTCTTTGATCTCATTTTGAGGGGGAAACAAACAGCTGGTATTCTTCCAACATCCTGAGTCACCTTTGGGGGTGATAAAATCCCCTGGGCTCCGCATGGGTTCGGAGCCCAGAGTTTGAAAACTTAGCAAGTAAACATTGATTGATTGTTTAATGTAACAAAGAGGTGAGAACAGGAACGAACCTGTTCTTTGATCCTACTGTTCCTTTGCTTGGCCAGGAAGGGGAAAGTGTCCCCCCTTGGTCCACATTTACACTTCACAAAGGGAGGGAGACCTTTTGACCTCAATGCTGAGGCTAGTACAGTATCTCATTCAAAGTTCAATTTAGATGATTTAATTTCCTATCACATGTGAAACAGTCAATACACCTCACGCCATTACACACATCTGAGTACTTCTCAGTTGCGAAATCCATCCAATGAGCGCATAGCGCTAGTGCGTAAAATGGCAGGTCCCTCTTTTATCCATCTCTGATTGGCCAGGGCTAAAGCCTGGTCTTATAGTGTTTAATATCATCAATTTCTGCAGGCTCTGAGCTTTACAATGTGGTGTTAAGCATTCTGATTGGTTAAAGCATTGCTGAACAAGAGCCATGCGTAACGGCATCAAAGAGTGGAACGAAAAATAGGATTATACATGGCGCAGCAGAAACCTGAATGAAAATGGATATGTGTTTATTTCAAGCAAGATTGCAACGCCTAGTGTTCAAACATAAAACTAATAATGACTGGAATCAATTTGACTGACATATTACAGTTACACACTTGTTTCCAAACTTGTGGAAAACTTTTCTTTTTTTTTTTACAAAAACGTGTATCTTTGACCTATTGTTTATTATTATCAACAAACATGCTGCAGTTGATGTCCATACATTAGTTCAATTATTTCTGCTTTTTTAGCCTTCCCTACTGAGAATTGGCTTTATAATTGATGTAAGTATCTAGTTTTTTTTTTTTTTGGGCGAACTACAAATTTCTGTTTTTAAAACGTGATTTATAGTTACTCAGTATCACATATTTCCAAAATTTCACATATTTTGTCACCACTAAGGAACCTACTTCAGTCTGAACAAAAAATAGCCATGTAGGTCATGTAGAAGCTTAGAAAAATTGTATTTGTTATGGCTAAAGTGATTTTTGGAGAAAAGTGGCTCTCGTTGTCTGTACCGCAGACAGGTGAAAGGCTGAGCTAATGAGCTTCCACCCTCACACCGGGAGGCATCCGGGGAAAGATCAAAGCACTTCGCGCACACACTCGTTTCACAAGGACTCACACAGGATGAATGTGCAGAGTTGATAAAAAGATGACTGAGGAGACGTTGGCAATTAGAACTCTGCGGACCACCTTGAGGCACCTGGAGTGAAAGGATGTTAGGATTAATGCTGTGTGCTTACTTTGCATTGACTAAACTAATTGCAAGCACTTGAATGAAAAAAGCGATTCACTTCAGTCTGTGAAGCATGATTTGAAATCAGGCTTTAATAGCACGTTGTGACAAAGACAGTATTGTCCTCTTACATGTTGACAACTTGTTTGCAGACTGCCTGTGAATGTCAACAAAAACAAAAATCAAATGTCAGCATGTATGATTAGATATAAAAGAATCTTGGAATAAGATCAATGTAGGAATGCACCAGTTGAAAGGTCCGGATTTTGGCTAATTACTGTATGTAGACTGCTATAATGCTAGCAGTAAAAAAGCATGCACACGAAAACTTCAAATAACTGCAGAGAAAAAGTATTTTTCTAAATAAACAAACTGTCTCAATCAGTAAAAAGAGAATAATAGTGTTAATGTAGAAATGTCATTTTACAACTGTTAAAAACCATATCATCATATCTAGCCTTCATCCTTTTTATGCACTTAACAATTCGCTCCATTTAGGCTAAAGCTGACGCCCAGTAAACTTTAGCTGAAAGACACGTTGCACATTGAATAAGTTGTTTGTTCACAGGGCTTCACCAAACAACACAAGATCACACATACAAGCTGTTGAAGTTCAACTTAACATATGTTTTTGTGTTACAGTACAAGCTTACTCCTTAGAGAAAGGTCAGAAAACTCTATTGAACTTTATTCATAGTGCTAACAAGAATATAAAATTTGTAATAAAAAGGAAAAAAAAAACAAAATTCATAAGCGACTGTGGGAAGAAAAAATACCCTTCTAACAGTTTTTCTTTTAGCAGGAAGAAATTTATCGGTCTGTGGCTGGCGAGGGTCCGGGGCCGCCTTCCTATGGAGGGTGTTGTATTGTGGCGCCGTGCGAGCCTGTGCTGGCCCTGGTGCGGGCCTCTCTCCTGCTCGGTGGGGTGGGCCACTCTGGGCCGCCATGCGGTGGAGGTCGCCCCCGAGGGTCATTATGGGGGCCCTTGGGGGGTGGCCTGATTTCAGCAATATTTAAGGCTCATAGCGCAGGCAGCATCAATAAAAGGTGATCTGGAGCGCTCTGGGGGGCTCTGTCGGTGCACCTGGGGGCCGGCTGGGCGACTTGCAGCGTCCCCTTGGTGCCCTAGGCGGCTGGGGATGTGGTCGTCGTCCCTTGGCGGGCTGCTGCCAGTGCTGCTTCTATTACGGGTCATTCTGGCCAGGGGTCCAGTGCTAGCTGGCTCTGGGCCCGGATAAAACTTGTACTAGGCTTAACCTTAGACACGTTGATCCCAAATACCTGTTTTAGGTATTACCACTCACTCCTTCCCTCTGCCCACAGCCACCACCATTATACCTAAGCTTCACACTTGTCACCAGACTGGCTTGATTACACAACACAATAAACACAATGTGCACAACTACAACTTCACATCTCACTCTCACTTTATAATAATCAACTCTTCCCCACCCTTTCCATTTCCTACCTTGAATCTCTCCTCCTTATTTTATTTTTTTACTACTGTAATGTGTGTGTATCTAATCCCTTTTTTTAACAGTCTTTTACTTAATTATTTATTTTTTTGTAATATTTTGTAATTTCCCCCTCGGAATAAATAAAGGACTTCAGATTCGGATTCTGATGCACCAGGTAACTTGAAATATCTGTGACAATGTTGAGAGATGAGGGGGAAGTCGTAACAAAATCTGCTGACACCCGCAAATGTTATACTTCCACTGCGCCACTGAGATCAGAAAAGCCATTTACTGAGTTGTTATCCAGTGACTGTTTATTCATTACTATTTTGCACACAACGTACTATTGTTTCTAAAACAACACTTATTACAGGAAACGTCCCAGGCTCAGTGTAGTTTTGTATAATGAATCAAAGTAGGCCTGAACAAAACTAAAAATGAGCCAGGGACGTTTCCACATACAGAATATAGCCAAAAACAACTGCAATAATATACTGAATGTACTACAAGGAAACGGCAGAGAACAATTTAACAACCTGAATAAACAAAACCTCAACAGAACCTCAACTTAACATACTGTTCAAGAAAAAGACAAAATGAATCTTGCTGGAACTAATTTACACTGGTTTTAGCTTAAAAAAAATAAATTAATTAAAAAAAAAAACTGATATTATAGTTTATTTTTGTGGTAACCTATTACATATCTCAAGAATTAAAAAAACAAAAAAAAAAAAAAACAAAAAAAAAAACAGGCCACTCATTGCAAGTAAATTTCAACAAAATGAGTAAAAAAAAAAATTATATATATATATATATATATTCTTCAAAACTATTTTATAATAACTATATTAAAATAATTTAGAATGTGCTATGCCATATTTTAAAACAGTAAAAATAAAGTTTTTGAGGGCAAATACAAATACTTTTCTATTTTTATTGCACAATGTTTAGTAAGACTGTTCTGCCCCCCCCCCCTTTTCATTAACCAATGAACTCCCTGGGGGAGGGAACCACTGACCTACGATTACACAAAAAAAATTAAAGCAAAATGTTTTAATTTACTGTAGCTTATCAAACATAATATGATATATAGTTTTTGATCAGCAGAGTTAAATGTGGGATCAGAGTTTAAGTTTCTTTGTACATTTTAGATAGTAGATCTCAGCAGTTGCAGTGGTCGGCTTTTGGCTCTATCCAGCACAGTTTTCTGAGCACACGTCATTAATAACCTCAGGATGGAGGAGAGAAGAACAACAGTTACAGCTTTTGATTTATGGCTTAGTCGCTGTGCTTAAGAGCGCATCCACCTTTTCATAACACTGAGCTGAAGAGCGGTGAGTAAACCACAGTCCCTGGTGAGCAGGTCAAGGTTTGTTTCCAAAGAGGTCAGCGTGCAACGGATGAGTATGGGAGTAGGTTGGGTGTCCAGAGTGACAAAACACATCTGCATCTCTTCAACTGCTATTTCAAGAGAAGAATGACTAAATTTAGATCAATGAACAACCCATAAAAACAGCCAATGCCGCTGCAGTGCAGAAGAGAATGGAAGTAAGACAATAGTATTATGGTACATGTTTAAATCACTAGAGGATTTCATGTTGGGATAGAGGAAGACCGCTGACTGGGACCATCATTTGTAAGGATTACCTGTAAAATAATCCATTTTTAGTAGAGGTGTAACTCACAATATGATAGTAAATGTGAAATGTGGCTCACAATACGAAATAGTGATGATACGACATAAAAAATAACTAAAATTCCCAGTGAAGAAAAACAAATGTGCAACAAATCTTTGTTGATAAAAAAAAATTAAAAAGTTGGACACTGTGTGGGAGTGTTTTGTTTCACAAAAAACAAATTTCATTGTATATACATTTTTTGTTATATACATTCCCACTACAGGTGCCCTTTAAGCTACAGGGGGGTCCTGAAAATTTGAAGATGCATTATAGATCTGCCAAAATAAATCCAAAAAGCAGTTTGATATTTTCAGCACCCCCCTCTAACTTTAATAACTAATAATAACTTACTCTCTCCTTCTTAGTTATTATCCATGATGTTCTACATGATACAGTTAGGTCCATATATATTTGGACACTGACACAAGTTTTGTTTTGTTACCTGTATAATGAAACAAATTCCAATTGTAGGTATATAATGGACATGGACGTAAAGTGCAGACTATCCACATTCAGATTAAATGAAGAGTTTAGGAGTTCCAGGCCTTTAACATCTGCTACCCTGTTTCAAAAGGGAATAAAAGTAATTGGACAATTGACTCATAAGCCATTTCATTGGCAGGTGTCTGCAATTCCTTCTTTATGTCATTACCAATCGTTACATGCATGCAAACATTGCACTGTTGTGACAGTTGTTGACCCTCCTCTTTTGTTCTTAGCAGCTCCCACCTGGCCTTGTTAGGTGGCCTGCAGTATATAAGGGCTTGATCAACACACACACACACACACTCCAGACCTCAACACAAAAGTCTTGAGGTCTGGAGAGAGCTGTTCAACAACTTGGTGACCTTTGTTTGTGAGAGTGGAAACTCACAATTGTTTTAATCTCGGTGTGGTGGTAAGGTGTAAGGGCCAGGTTGCACACCTAGGAGTTTGAACATCTAGAAACATCAAGTTAGTGGTTAATGCAAGATATGACCTTTCTTTTAGTCAGTCAGTAAGGACTTTTATTTGTTCTTTTTCACATTGCTTAAAGGTAGAGGTGGTAGGGCCTGGTTTGTTTTGATTGTTTCATTTATTTGGCACAACATCCCAGCCCTCACTTCCCCACTCGGGAAGTGGGGAAGGTGAAGTCATTTGACTGTTTGTTGCTATCCAGGTGCCTTTTCAGCACTTATAGCGTAACACCAGTGAAAAGTATTCAAGGAGTTGATTTGAGGTGTGGTGCTTGCATTTGTAAGATTTTGCTGTACACAACATGTGGTCAAAGGAGCTCTCCATGCATTTGAAACGAGCCATCCTTAAAGCTGATATCCGAGTTTCTGAGAAATCTATGTTCATGTATGATTCTTTTGAAATGCAAAAAATTACCTAACTAGTCTTTTACTATGGTCTACTGCCAGTGGTCATTCATATACAATCATGTATATAAGTCCCTCCTTCGCCCTATAGACCCCAATACAAATGGAAACGATCGCCGACTGCGCCCAGCCAATAGGCTTCGACTTCCTATTTTTGAGACTGTCAATCAAAGTGAATGCGGAACTGTGCACGGAAACAAGGCCGCGCGTCACAACAGCAAACAGGTAAATATAATTTTGGCTCTTACCTGACCCATAGACCTATATCAATGCGACATTGTTATGTTCCGCGATGCGCGTGCAGAAAAGTAGAGGCGTGGCTTCTGGTAGATTGCAGAGGCAGGGGGCGGAACCGGAGCTGTTGAGGGTGGGACATCGAGATGTCCTCTCAGAAACTCCGGATAGCAGCTTTAAGCTACGAAAACAGAAAAAAACTATCCTTCAAATCGCTACAATATTAGGAGTGGCTAAATCTAGAGTTTTGTACATTCTGAGAAAGAAAAAAAGCACTGGTGAACTTGGCAACGCAAAAAGAGCTGGACTTCCACGGAAGACAGCAGTGGTGGATGATTGTAGAACCATTTCTATGGTGAAGAGAAACCCCTTCACAACAGTCAACTAAGTTAAAAACCCTCTCCAGAAGGTAGGCGTGTCATTGTCCAGGTCTACCATAAACTATGCAAGCCAAAAAATAAGCTTCAAGAATTAAAAGGCTTGATTGGACTTTGCTAAAAAAAACATGGTCATGCTCATGCTCATGATCCAAAGCATACCACATCGTCTGTAAAACATGGTGGAGGCAGTGTGGTGGTTGGGCATGCATGGCTGATAGTGGTACTGGGTCACTGGTGTTTATTGATATTTTGACACAGGACAGAACCAGTCCGATGAATTCTGGGACATATACTGCTCAAATGCAGTGAAAAGTGATTGGGCAGCGTTTAATAATACAGATTGACAATGACCCAAAACATACAGCCAAAGCAACCCAGGACTTTATTAAAGCAAAGAAGTGGAATATTTTTGAATTGCCAAGTCAGTCACCTGATCCCAACCCAATTGAGCATGCATTTTACCTGTTAAAGACTTCAGAAAGAAAGGCTTACAAACAAACAACAACTTAAATCCGCTGCAGGCCTGGCAGAGCAATAAAAAGAAGGAAACCCAGTGTCTGCTGATGTCCATGAGTTCAAGCCTTCAGGCAGTCATTGCCATCAAATGGTTTTCAACCAAGTATTAAAAAAGAACATTTTGTTTTCAGTTATTTAGTTTGTCTAACTACTTTTGAGTAGGCTTGGGCGGTAATACAGTAATACCGGGGTCATAAAAATAGCAACGTTATCAGTTTCAATATTGTCATTTAAAAAAAAAAATGCAATGCACTTATATAGGAGACAATGATTAAATATGAAATATAATTTATTTAGGGCTCTATTCTCCCAAGTGCGTAAGTCCAAAAAGCCGCGCAGCGGCGCTGTTTTTGGCTGTGCGCTATTCTCCTCCTGTACTTAAGTCAGTCGCTGCGCGCCTTCATCCCAGTTACGCACTGTGGGCTGAGCGTCCCTGAAATGTGGGTGTTCCCATTCAAATCTGGCTTTACGCGCATTCTCCGGTGTGCGTAAATCCTTTTCCTCTTACACGCCTCTAACCCTGGAATAAGTGCAGTGCCCCTATAAGGTGCACAAGAAATATGGACTTAGTTACATTTGAAACCACACGGACAGCAGCACTCGTGGAGCACTCGTGCAGCAGCAGCTGTGATCACTTAGCTGCTGCTGCTCAATTAATTAAAACTCTGACAGACGCAGACTTCTGTCCACGTTGGTCACAGTGATTTAACTATTTTCATACTATATCCAACGTAAAGTCACAGTTTGATCCACTACAGTGAAACAAGCTGTCATATGCAGATGAGGATGGACCAGAAAGTGTTCCCACACATATATTAATGAGGCTCAGCTCAGGTCGCTTTAAACAATTTATATTTAAAACCAATAAAAGCCAATAGTTGTGTTTCACTGCAAACATCCCTCTGCATCTTACTCGGTCATGCTTTACAGCAACGATGATGATGATGATGATGATGATGATGATGATAATGATGATGACGATGACGAAGAGAGATTTTAACTGTGACTCGGACAGAATGCGGCCGATCCTCAGTCGCACTGCAATAATCTGATCAAATCAACCCCTTATATTGTTTATCAATAAAGGCGTTTCAAATTAAAAGTGAACTTTATAATTTTCACGGATTTCAATGACTGCCTTCATTCATCCTTACGCACGGTGGGCATGTCAGCAGCCTTGACTGGAGAGTACGCGTTGGAGAGAAATGCGTAACTGCAGCCGTGCAAAAAAGCACTTAAGTCCAGACGGGAGAATAAACCCCTTAATGCCTAAACATGGTTCTATGTCCAGGAGCACTTATGTGTTGAATGGGTTGGTTTTTTTACTTGACAGCGAGGAGGCGAGAGACTAGATTACATTCAAATCAATGTAAATGATGCAACCTCAAGTTATCTCCCCTCAAGCGATGTGACTTGCGTGATTTGACTAGGTCAAGCGCGACCTAGTCGCTCAAAGTTGAAAAATGTGAACTTTTCAAGCGATGACTGCCTCATCCTTCAGTCTATTGTGGTTTTTTTTTTTGTTTTTTTTAACTTAGAGAGACAGATATCTACCACTGAATTATTTGGTAAAATTTACACAGTGATTCGTGTTTGACACATGTGCACTACGGTAAGCAGGAGGGTCAAATGTCATTGCGCTGCTGTGCTCCTTTAAATCTTTTTTTTTTTCTTTATACTTTTTTTTTTTAATTTTGTGAACAATTTTATATTATTAAATATTCCATTCTTAATATTTAGGTTTTTGTTCGGTTCCAAGTTTACCCCAAAAACTTAATTAAATCTAAGAAAATAAGGGTGATACGGTGGCATTGAAACCTGAGGGAAAGATATAGGTGATTGAGATGTTCCTTTTTCTTTTTTTGACAACACAAGCATTTGACAACATCGTCAGCTCAGAGTACACTTCGACACACACACACACCAATGCAAGGATTAAAGGTATTGTGTCTCTCCAAGAACCTCTCTGGGTGTGACAGCTCTATCTCATATATAGACTTCACAGGCATTGAATCATAAGAAGCAGAGAGCAAGTGAGACGCACAGAAAGAGGGAGATTCAGATGGAAACAGAGATACAAAGAAAAAAAAAAAAAAAAGGCAAGGACTGAAGGGTGCGAGCAAAAGAAGATAGGAAATAGGACGGCACAAAGGAATTTGCGAGTGCATGCAAACGCAGGAAGATAATGCCTGAAAATACACAAGCATCAGCATAAGTGAGAAGTTAAGATTTTTTGTTGCAGCTGCAGTTAATATGCTGGAACTCTTTGGTCGGAGGAAAAAATTTGAAATCTTCACATTCAACTTCATTATCAATCTCTGCATTGCATACAGAATGCGGCAACGCCAGGGAATCTGTATGTTCTACTTATTTATTCCTTTAGATTTCTTTTGCTGCTACTATTGTGTTGAGCAGTGGTTCTCAACCTTTTCAGCCAGCAACCCCCAAAATAAAGATTCCAGAGACAGGGGACCCCTACTGTAAATGAAGGTGGTTGAATCAATAGAACAGTCATGTGGAGATCTATAAGGGGGAATAAAGGGCAGCGCTTTTTGGGGAGCATCCATAAAGTCAGCAAAATGATGGTCCATTGTTCTATGAATCTGTGATAAGCATTTCATTTATTTATGTGAATAATATCCATTATTATACAGGATCTTTATTATTATCTGTGCCATAGCATATAGTCATCTTAAAGATGTAAATTGTTGTTTTAATCAAAAATAAAATGAATTAAATGTGACCAGAAAAAGTGGAGACATTGGATTTTAAAAACCAAAGAAATTGGTTAAAAGTTGCCATTTATTAATAAAAGTACCATACATTAGTGCAGGGGTTCTCAACTGGTCTCCCTCTGCAACCCAATTTTGCCACCATCATTAAATCGCAAATTTAATCTTATTAATCCATATAATCTTTTTTTAAAACATACATCTATATATTTGCCTGTCAAAAGAAAAGTCCAACCCAACATGAAAGACAAGTATTTATTTATTTTTGACCAGCTGTCCGCGACCCACCCAGTACAGGTCCGTGACCCACTTTTGGGTCCCGACCCACCAGTTGAGAATCACTGAATAAGGGACCAATTAGCAGAGAAAGATTTGGAGTGGCCAAAAATGGACAGAAAAAGTGGTAAAGGGTTCAAAGTGTCAATATTGGCTTAAAAGTGGCTGATAATGGGCATGACTCATCGTGAATGTGGTTAAATAGGCAATAAATAAACACAAAATGTGGTGAAAATGGGTTAAAAGTGGCAATAATGGGTCAACATATGCAAAGTTAGGTAGGAAAGGTGGTGGAAAAGGTTGATAAGTGCTGAAAATGTCTTGAAAGTGGAAGAAATGTGCAGAAAAGCCATTAAAATTTGATGAAGCTGCAGAAATGGGAGTAAAGTGGCAAAAATGAACAAAAGGAACAAAAATAGGGCAGAAAAATTGATGAAAGTAGGTTTGAATATGACAAGTTTGGTGTAGTTGCAGAAAAATGGGTAAAAATAGGCAAAAATATGGTCAAATTGTTAAAAAAATATTCTGTTTATTGAAGGCATCTGGCGACCAACTCTCAATGCCTTGCAACGCAAAATAGGGTCCTGACTCCAAGGTTGAGAACCCCTGGTGTAGAGGAATGGAATCTGCTGTGCCAGTGTAGTGACTTATATATATAGATATTATTAGGGGACGAAACCATCTATATATATATATATATATATATATATATATATATATATATATATATATTGTTCCGAATTATTGTTGAGTCTAGTTAGTTTCTTAAGGGAAAACACTATAAAGTAGATGTTCAATATTAAATAGGCAACACAATTAAAATGTAATAGTGTTAATTGTGAGATATGAAAATTTTTAGATTTTATTTTATTATTTTACAACACATATGACTTTAGCTTTAACCCTCCTATTATCCTCAAATATTATGAACATATTTTCCCCTTGGGGTCAATCTGACCCCAGTGATATTTGCCCCCAGAAAAGGATTTTCAGAAAATTTTTGACCAAGTTTTTGTGTCAGGCACTTTGTTTATTTTTTAAATACTGAAATAACCCTTTGATAATAAAACTTTGACCTATTCTGTTGCGCAGGATTCTCAACTGGTGGGTCGAGATGCAAAAGTGGGTCCCAGACAAGTGGTCAAAAATAAATAAATAAAAAAATACTTAGTATCTCTCATATTGGACTTGTTTTTTATTTTGAAAGAAACTTTTATTTTGACAGACATGCTGTGAAATGTATGTTGCACAGGAAAACATATTCATGTTTTTAAAATGATTATACGTATGTGTGTGTTTTTAAAAGCTATTTTGAAAAACTAAATTTAAATGATTGAATTCTAAAAAAAAAAAAAAAAAAGACAGAGGAGGTCACGATCAGTATTGTGCTAGTTACTGAAAAAAGTAACTAGTTACTGTTACTAGTTACTTCATTAACAAAGTAACTCAGTTACTATTTTGACTACTTATACCAAAAAGTAATGCGTTACTGGAAACTTTTGAGTTATTAGAGTTAAAGAATGTATTATTTATTTTGGGTCATTTGTGTCCATACAGCTTCAAATTAGTGCTGTAATAATATAATAATCCACTGTTGATCAACTGCTATAAAACAACTATAAATGATGTGCAAATAAAGCACAAAACAGCTGCTCCAAAATTAAAACTAAAACTAAGTATTTTTTCAGCCTTAGCACAGTAATGTAAAGTAAGCTGTGCATATTCCAGGTGCACATTCTGCTGTTGAAAATGCTTATGAAAATAAATGTGGAAAAACAAATTCACAGCATTTTTCTCAGCTACACAATGCTAAACATATCAGGCTAATAAGCTGCTGTTAGCAGTGACTCAGCAGCAGCGACAGGCTGCTTATTTACAACAACATACTGTGCAATATTTTGGCTGACCTGTCCCTTGATAACAGTCACAGTCCGTTAAAATCCAGTCACAGCGTTAGCTTAGCTTCACTGATGCATCTTTTGGAGACAAAAAAAATGCACGTATTTCCACTCTGAGAAGCTGGTCCTGCTCTCGCATTGACTCGCCATGATTGGCGCACGTGATGTAAACAGAAACACGCTGACAATGCTTCTTCTTCTACTGTTTTACTGTGTTAGGCACGGCATCCCGCAAAAATATGTGTCTGTTCTCATGTCATGTATAAACTCAAAAGTATCAACTCTGCACCTTGCAGGTGTGGGGATGTAAAGTCACACAAAGACATACAAGTTTTACACAGCTAAAACAGCTTGGGGTCAAATTGACCCCAGAGGAACATTAATGCATGCAATATGTGTTCCGTACATTGAAAATAAATCATCATGATCATTTCATGCTTAATAAATTTTATGCATCAAATTAGGAAAAGTCTTGAAATATGGAGCAAAAAAATATGTAAATTTTTAAATGATAAACAATGAATGGGGTCAAATTGACCCCAAGGATAATAGGAGAGTTAAATTATCACTAAGTCATTGTGGGGAGAAAAAAGAAGACTTTAGGATTTGGAATTAAAAGAGATTTCCCTTTTACCCTGTCACCAAGTGTGGTTGGCAAATGCAATGTAATTGCAGGAGTGTTGCTTTATAAGAACATACAAATCTCATTTTACCTCAGTGCAACAGAATGCATTGTCAGCACTTTTGTCACATCATTCTTTTTAACAAGGTTAGCTGAAATATCAGCTCCTCGCTCTGCTGTGGCATTCCCCCTTACAGCTACAACGTAGTTCTAATGGAATCCATTCCTTACCCTGAAATGAACTCTGTTTTTCATCTGCATGAATAGAGATATGGATTTAATTTAACTTAAAATAAGTCCTAACTTCATTTCAAGAGCCAATTATTCTGTGAATGCAGTTAGAGATAGCCTAAAAATGTGTGTAATAGATTTAAATAATGTTTTTTTTTTTTACTTAAATTCCTGCATCCAATACTCAACATATTCCCCTGTGAATAACCAAAGGAGTTTAATGCATGTGCAATAAAAGTTCTGATTAAAAAAATAAAATGTCAATCCTGTGTCTATTTCTCTTTTGTTTACCTCATTGTTTCACTCTGGTCGACATAAAGTTGCTATAAAAAGCCAGAATCACCCAGTAATTGGTGCTTGATGTATTAGGCTGTACAGTGTGGCAGGTTTTAAGCACCATTAGCCCTCCGTATAGATCCGCAGTTTGCTTTATAGCTCTTGTTGGCAGAATGCTTTCTATGAGGGCGATTTTTCAAGCGTCCTATCAATATCCAATGGCGGTGCAGCTCGGAGGGCAGAGCAGTGAGCGATTGGTGAGGTGCTGTCATCACACACAGGAAGCAAATGCACAAACGAGCCCTGTGCATGCTTCAGCGACGCATATATGATAACAAAAACAGTCTGAGATGAGCAAAAGTGCATTAACTGAATGTGACTAAATGACTAAAATGTGTTACAAATCTGTTACAGGTATAGTTGACTAATTAGGCATTTTTTAAAGATTCAATTGACATTTATCAACCTGATAATGTTTGTAAATGCAAAGAGACAGATATGAAGTATTACGTCCGCAAACACAATCAGCTTATTTCCTATTGGGTCACTTACCGGTGTCACGTGCTGAGTTT
The DNA here is from genome assembly GCF_900634775.1 of Gouania willdenowi. Lineage (NCBI taxonomy): Eukaryota > Metazoa > Chordata > Actinopteri > Blenniiformes > Gobiesocidae > Gouania > Gouania willdenowi. The sequence goes on from NC_041065.1 coordinate 13,641,046, forward strand.
ACCTCCGTACTGAGATTATAACCCTAACCCTAACCTAATACGTGTCTCTTCATTTTGAAAACAAAAATACAAAGAAAACACTTTTTTTTTTTTTTTTAACAAAAATTCATTTTGCATTAGTGCGCATGTACATATATGCGCATATACAATCTCAGTACATGACACCGGCTTGTCCCGCAAGTTCTATGCAACAAAAGTAGTTTTGATTGGATACCCTCTAAAAAAAAAAAAAAAGAAAGAAACTTAGTTCTGATTGGATTTTGTCCTATGTTTTGTTCATTCACATGTATTCTTTTTAATTAGTCCTAGGCTAGTTTTTGTCACTTAAAGCTGCAGTATGTAGAATATTTAGACTTGTATAGAAACAACCACGCCCCCCCTCCCCTCCCTATTTCGAAACCTAGTGTCCTTTCCCGGTATCCTCGTGAACGCACACAACTGTGGAACTCTTTGCAACATTATTCACAATAGAGACAAGTGACACTGTTCTCACTCTCCTTCTAAAGTCAGTGCGTGGGACATACCCTGCGCTGTCACGGGGATCCGCAAGAACTCAAAGCGGTCCTCCGAATAATCCGTTCTGCCAGAGTATGTTTGGGACTTTAGACTGTTGCTTCTCCATGTAGGTCTTCCTTTTATCGCTTGCTTTGCCATGTAATCGCTGTGCCTGACGCCACGATGGTGACATTCTCCTGCTGGAATGTCTGCTATTGTACTTTTACTGCAGAGGACGAGAATGCGCATCAACTTTAGTCGGGCCGCCAATAGGAACACCCCAAACAGCTCATGGAGCATTCTATTTGTAAAATGATTTCTGATTGGTTGAAAGGTAGCATCACGCTCCTTGTTTTCTAAAGATTTCATACACGGTCAAGAGAAGGAGCAGAGGTCCCGTTTTATATCAGAACACTTTGAATTACAATATGCTCAAAGGTGATTATGGATTTTTGACCAAATTAAGCAACAACAACAAAAAAAAAACCTACGTACTGCAGCTTTAAAAATGTAGGTGAAGAAAACTGAGAGAAACAACAACACTATCATTCTCAAGCTCAGTAATCTGTGGCCTGGTAGATTTCATCAACCTGTAAAAGCCTGGAATGAGTTAGTGGGACATGTCTGCTTCTCTGATATCGTCAACAGTAGGTTGGTGGATGATTGTAAGGTGGGCGGAGGAAGACAAGCGCAGATGGGGTTGAAGGAGTCAAGGTTCCCCGGAGGGGGAACTGGATAGTAATGTGGAAACAGGCGTAATTAATCTCCAGATGGGTGAGGGGGCGCCAGGCTGCCGAGTGTCTGTGTCATGCCTCGGTACTGTGAGGGTGGGGGTGTGTTTCGTGATGGCCCCCATACCCTCCCCAACCTAGGCCCTCGGGGCCATCCTTCATTTTTATTTATGAGCTTCTACACGGCCACTCAGCTTTGCTATACTACCTCTGCATCGATCCTTCAAGGTCAACAAAGAGCTAAGCCGCTGCGGTTGAGACGTATGCACGAACAGCTACACTGGGAGGGCTTTGTCTGTGCATGTGTGCATCTCATTTGCCTTTCCTTTTTGGAAAAAGGGTTACCATGACCAGCCATGCAGCAAGACCCTGGAATGTCACACCCATCATGACAACAATGCACAAAAATCCTTTTTTTTTTTTACCAAAATGATGACATACCCTGATACAGTGTACACTCCCTTGGGGGCTCCCTCAGCTTTAAAACCTACTACAAGTTGGCATTTATTTATTCTTCATCCTGTTCAGGGTCATGTGGGGGCCCTGCAGCATATCTTATCTACCATCAATCGTAAGGTGGTCATCAGTCAATGACAGGTTGAGCATTCACTCATCCATTTACCCCAACACCCAAAAAAGATACTTCGTTCAACCAAACATATACATTTGTGGCGTATTCAGGAAAATTCGTTGTGAGCTCCGGAAAAACATGTGAACCCACGTAGGGAGACTTCAGGTCTTCTGGCCGGGAGGCAAAAGTACATCAATGACATTACCTGACCTACAAGTAAGCAAAGGTTATTGTTGTCATGGAAGATTATGATCTCTACAAATTTCTTATACAGGAACTTAAATACAGTAACTGTGACCAGTGATTGCATTTTAGCGTCAACTAAAAACATTAGGTATTAATAAGGTATTATAATATCAATTGTTTTACAATATTCATTTCAAAAGATCTAAATGTGGGTTTCGGGAGAAATTAGGCAAACTAAATAATCTTCCCTCCTCGGCTCAGCCTTTCTACTTTATAAAACTAATTTCTGGGTTGTTGACGTTGTTGCCTTAAGCTCTCTGTAACCTTCTGTAACTCAAGTGACTAATCTTGTAAAACTTGATACTTTGCAGCCTTTGCCACACATGTCTGTCTGGTACATGGTGACTTAGGCAGCAAAGTTTTCAATGAAGCTGTGGGCAAAAAAACTGCAGCGTCATCCTCCCCTCCTAATAAAACTTAGTGGCCTTTGTGCACAACCAAGCAGGACCAAGTCAAAGGTCAGCAGATGAGTAGTGAGATTCACGTTGTGGGACAATGTCATATTTGCATCCAGGCAGAGAGATTGAAGCTGGAGGAAACGGACTTCTCGCTCTCCCAGGAGGAGCTGGTCAGGGTGGGTGAGTGACGCAGAGCTCATAAAACGCCGGCGGACCAAAGCGTCTCATTTCACAATCTTACTCATTTTGTACTTGAAGATGTCAGGCGACTGTCGATCTGTGAGTCACACCTGACGACTCCATTCGACTCAAGCTTTGACTTTCATAGAGCGAATCAATCTTCTTTGCACAACCACCCTTACTGGTATCCATACAAAAAAAATGTATCTACGAAAACCTTCCACTGTGGAAAAAAGAGACAATATCTGTACAGACACGGTAGGGTCGGGTGTTGATGATTAATAACCATCTACAAATATCCCTGACGTTTCTCACCATATAAAAATGCACCTACATGTGCTCCTTTTTTTTACAATGTTCTAGAATCCCAGTTTCTTCCCAGTACAAAGGGGACTGCAGCAATTTCCCGCATTTTCATTTGGTCGCCACCCCCTTTGATTTATGACACTCCTCAGCCGGTATTGATACTTCAATAGAAAGCAATACATTTTGTCATTACTCCTCGACCTTATATGAAAAAACCTGTGTGGAGCTGAATTATATTGTAAGCTCCACAGAACCGCTGCAGCCGCGGTTATTTTACTGCTCTGTGATGCACTTACAGCCTGCTCTTTCATGTTATATATTATCTACGCTTGAAACTCATCCCCCAGTGTTCAGTGTAAATGTTTCCTTTCAAAGCAGACCATTGTTACTTCAGTTTATTACTCAATTGTTAAAAGAAAGCAAAACACATAATTTTTGTCTTCAAACACTCATTACCAGTAGCTTATGAAAATTTAATGGCAACATTAAATTTGAAATAGACAAAAATCGTCTCTAAATGTTCCAGAATCTATTGAGCACTGTTGTAAAAATGATAACAGTTCAACACTTTGCAAGTGTTTGGTTTTTTTTTTTGGCATTCCGCAAAGGTCAACATAGTGTGCAAAATTAATAATATCTAATTTAGGTCATTTTGTCCCACTGCAATATTGTTCTAGTTAAACGGGGCACATGAAAAATGCATCACAAAAACACATGAGGGAAATCATCAACCTTGACGCTGCCTGTTTATATTTCATGCGCCCCCATTTGCCAGTAGGCCATTGCTGATGATGTTGCTAGGGCTTAAACTCCATCTGCATCAGGAAAACTATCAAATGGGCCAAACAAGCTTGAATTCCATTACTGTGCAACTCATGAGACATGGCCATACCAGGGAACAATGATTCAAGATGGAGTGGCATTTTATCAGTGCCTGTTTGAGGAAAGCATTTCTGTAGCATCAATGAGTACTTATACATTTAGCATTTTGGAAGTCTGTATGATACTTTTTTCTTTTTTACATAACAGTGTGGAGTGAAAGAATAATGCCTTAAGTCTGTAAAGTGCTTTTAGTGTTTATGATAAAGCGCTATATTAAAAAAAACATTCCAATATATACTGTATTTACTATAGACTAAAAAGAATGGACGGGACAAGCTCCCCGGGAAATGAAGCTTTTATTTTTAGAGCTCCCCCTACTGACTGGCTGCAGTATAGGTTATAAACCCCGCCTCCTCAATGAAAACAGATGGGATGTGGGTCAAACTGGGTGTGGGTCAATTTTTCCAAACCTAAACTCTGCTGTGATCATTAGTTATCATCACCCTACATTGTGTTCAAGTGCTCATTTTTCTGTGAAGTTTGTTTTAAATAGGTTATTTGAGGTTGGAAAAACGTCATATATGATAATGATGGACAGCCGCGGATCTTGCGTAGCTCTCTTTGTGAATAACAGTTACATCGTGAAGGAAAGCTGAGACGCCATTTAACTAGAAATTTGAGTTGAAATATATTGTGGGTTTTTTGTACTAACCTCTGTGATCTGAACAAGCCATTGGTAGATTTTCCAGCGGGAAAGATACTTATGTTCTTGGCATAGCTGTTTTTTGTTATACATAAATGTTTTGATCTGCCACAATACTGTAATTTAAATGAAAATACCTCAAGTTGAGGGTGTTTCACAGCAAAAAGACATTAATTAGACTAATTAATCACAGAGCATGATTTATTAAAATGGCACAATATTTTTAATCTATTGACAGCACTAATTCAACTGTTAATTAATGCTTTAAAATGTATTAACTAACTTTAATTAAGGGACCCGTATTGTAAAGTGTTACTGATTTTTTTTTATCAATTAGCAGAGATTGAGGTTTTCTGGAAAAAAGCATCATTCTAATATTTAGTACCCACCATGGATGAGCGCCTTTTTACTAAGCTTGACGAATTAGAACATTGTAAAATACAGAATCCATTCATTCAGTCATAATACTGCCCATGTATGCATGTACCGGTATTAAGTTACAGCAATATCTCCTATCAGCAGTATTTGACTTGATCACACAATACCAGCACATCTAAAGTGGCTTATGGAACCAATACGTCCGGCATATTGCAGAGAGAGAAGGCTAAACATGGAGCTTGAAAATAGCTATGTGAGGGGAATTGAAGAATGCTGAGAATTAATGTTTGCTCTATAGGATGTGCCGGGCCATAGTGTGCTGTGTTGGTGAATAAATGATGAAGAGGAAGGAGGCTGTGTCCTGCTGAGCTTTTCAGCTTTGTGTGTGTGTGTGTGTGTGTGTGTGTGTGTGTGTGTGTGTGTGTGTGTGTGTGTGTGTGTGTGTGTGTGTGTGTGTGTGTGTGTGTGTGTGTGTGTGTGTGTGTGTGCGCGCGCGCGCGCGCGGCTCACAGTATTGCTTGCTCTGTCCCAGTCACGTTTTTATACAGACTGACACATATTAGCGTCCACACTGGTCAGATACAATTATTTAATCACTGTGAGTCTTGCAATAATAAAAGGTCTCATACTTCCTGTTTATTCTTTGTAACAGTGCTCCTACATTTTGAAGTTTTAAGTGGGTTGGGAAATTGGCATTGATTTAGATTTCTTTAGATGGATAGTCGTAAATTATTCACACACAAAATAGGAGCACTGCCATTTAAGATGTTTGAGTGTTACCAGGTCATGAGAAGTAAATGTCATGAAGGCTGTTATTAAGCTGTTATTATGTGTCGTCTGATAAATTATGACACCTTTCGCTAAATTATGACACCTTTGGAGCTATTTTGTTAGGTGGAGAGATCTAGTCGGGTTAGGAAGGGTTAGGGTTAGGAAGGGTTAGGGTTAGGAAGGGTTAGGGTGAGGAAGGGTTAGGGTGAGGAAGGGTTAGGGTTAGGAAGGGTTAGGGTTAAGGCCTTGGGTAGGGGTAGGGTTAGGGCAGGGATGCGCAATACGTCAATCGCGATGTACCGGTTGTTCCCGATCTACCGGTTGATCGCGCACATGGGCCGCAAGACCTCATAAATGAATGGGAACGGCACAGTAACGTTTACCAAAAATGAAACCAAACATTTCACTTTTTGACCTGAGTTTGAAGGGGTGCTAGTGCACTAATCTGTTCATTTACAACCTCTAATAATCAGTAGAAGACTCTCCTCCAGCCCAAAGACGCTTACACACCCGCTCACATCGACAGAAGCTATAGAAGTTTTTCTAAAATACAAAATGAGCTACAAATACTGAAACTGTGGCTGTGTCCGAATAGTTCCTCCTATCTCTTTTCCTATCCACTTGTCCTTAACCCCGTGGATGACGTCACGGGGTTAAAGAAAGGGGTTAGGAGAGAAGCAAGGAACAGGCATCACGTTTGTTTTGACAATCAGATGCACTTCCACTAGGTGACGTAATAATCTGACGGCCACGGAGGTTGGTGACGTCTGCCGTGGTGAAAAAAAGCATATTGACAATAAATAAATTAGCCTTGCCTTAATATTATACAAATATTGAATGATTATTGAATAATTTTAATAGAAACAATAATATAATAATAATTGTAATAGTGTAAATATTACAATCTAATTATAACCCCCAAAACACAGTAGATCGTGAAGAGCCGAAAAGTGTGTGCACCCCTGGGTTAGGGTAACAAACAACACTTAATGACAGCCTTTATGACACCTTATTAATGCTAATGACAGGTGTCATGTCATACTAATGACAGCGTAATGTCAGCCTTATGTGTACAACTTCAAGTAAAGTTCTAGCACCTGTGCTTTTGATATGAAAGAGAAAAGTATCAAAAGGTTTAATATACAAAACACATTTAAAGCATGCTTGGTTTAGTGAAATAAAACCCATGGTTTGACCAAGAGAGCCACATATAGCATTGTTTAAGCTATGCTAGCAGTGATTTTTACTTTATTAATTTAGTTTGTGGTAAATACCCATAAAGTGATGATGCATATAACACTTGCTTTGTGTTTTTCAAGTAAAATTGCTGTTTGGTCAGTGTGTTTTATTTTGAAATGAACATGTATATGAAGAGTAGGGTCATGTAGGATGGAGGGCAGAAACTGTATTGAATGTTACTGAGCCCCAGACATGACATGGTAATAAAAAAAAACAATTTGTTGCCACGAAATGCTACTTTGTGGCCACAAAATGCTAGTTAATAATATTCATTTCGTTATAGGCGGTTAGCGCGACTGGTTGCTGTAGCAACAACAAATTGACTCAAAGAGGACCAGGGTGCTGATCTGCCCTCATCGATAACGCGTTGCTTTTATTTATGTTTTACAACTGTTAAAAGTGTGTTAATAGTGTGTGTAGCTCTGTGTGTACAAATAACACATGCCTAACATCAGACTTTTCAGTGCAAAGTGAATTTATTGATATTAATTTGTTTTTTGTGGCCACAAAGTAGTATTTTGTGGCAACAAATGAGTAATTCGTGGCAAATTTTTTCTTGTTTTTTTTTTTTTTTTTTAAAAGAAAAAAACTCAACTGGTCAATGATCTGGTTGATTAATTTGTCTTGATAAAATATGTTTGTTTCTGTTGAGACTTAGTATAATTCTGTGGGTCTTGTTTCATGTTTTGTTGACTTGTCTTTTTGTGATTCCTAGGTCTTCATGCTCATGTCTCCACCTCCCAGTGATGTCAGTGGCTGTGTTTGAAACTCAATGAGTATATACTGTCTACTATATACTATTAGTATGATTAAGATGATGAGCGTTCCCACTGGAGATTTTTGAATGACAAAAACTTGAAGCACACTGGTGATTCACCACCTTTGAAAGTTCTGAAAGCATTTTAAGTGAGAAATTACATTATGTGGTCATTTGATCTAAATAACTCACAGAAACACATTCCATGCATATATTTTTGGTGCTTCTAACAAACCAGATCACTTCAAAACAAGAACCCTATTTACAAAAGCATTAAAAAACTAATGGAAGACAAGAAGAGATGCTTTTGTTTTGAAAAGGCGATGTTTTACATTTAGCTTAAAGTCGGTCCCAGGACGATTTTACATTCCAATCGCAATGCATCATGGGGCGTGTTGAGTATGACTGGTGTACCCACCATGCGTACTTCAAAAACGTCCCGATATAGTATACATCCGGGTATTTCTCATGTACTCAATCTTTTCATACTATTTAATGTGAACGCACTACACACTCATTTTGACATCAGACTCAGTATGAGTAGTACTACCTCCTTCTCCCGGACATGCCGAGTCTCACCACTTGTCCCATTGTTTTGATCGTTTTCTCTCACGATTGCGACACTCCCAATAGTCCACTTAGTTCCACACATGCTCTGGTCGAGTGTGCGCCGCTGTGAGCTGGTGGGAACTTCAGCATCAACTTCCGTAGCGCCATTTTCTGTATCATAAACTCCTTTCCTCTCCCTCTGAGCTCTGCCCATCACGAGTGATCTCTCATCCAAAGGTGCACCGCTGCCACCTACATGGCACCTACTTCATTTTACAAGTTAGATTGTCACGGGAGAGCTTTGTCACACTGTGTCTGAGCAACCTCAGCCAAAAAACACAATTTACATCTTTAGACATGAATGGCATTATACGTTACAAAACCAAATAACGTCTATAGATGTGAATGGCACTCATTGAGTTAACACTACCTACGCCTGCCTGCTACGTACATCTCTTTCAGCGCTTGGGTCCTCCACCACCACACCCGCCCTGCGTGAAACGTACTATGAAGTAACAAGAGTTCCCACAAATCCATACTCATTTTGTTTAAATACCTAAAGCAACAGCTGGATGATGTCAATGCAAGTCTAGTCCAACAGCAGGAAGATTTATGGGTTAATGATGTGCAATCGCATATTTGCACTATTCGTGACAGCCATACAAATGGAATGGTATCACGCTGCATGTAACAACTTTAATATTCTCAGATAACCAGTAAACAGAGCTAAGCCTGATTACTTTGCAGTGACATGCATCCCAGTAAATACGACATGGGTGACCACCAGTCAGACATACATACATGAAATAATGAGTGGTATTGTAATCAAAGGATTTTAGGCCGACAGCTGTCCATCAGTGTTGAATGGTTAGGAATGGATTAGAGCATTAAAGTATGCCTAATTCTGCTCAACTGCTTTTTAGATTCTATGAGGATTAAATGTCGCTCTCTGTAAGGAATTTCTGTAGTGGAGATTGGTGAATATATTATGCTAAGCAAAACTTCATTTTTTACACAACGCAGGTCACCACAAACTGACACCACGTGCAAAAAGTTATTAAAATATGGTTAGTGTTAGAATATAGTTATTCACTATGAAGGTATTTAAAATATTTTATTACACATTTGCACAGAAATCAAACTCTGAGTGACATGTCGTTTTATACACTAAAATCTATATGTTAAACCCACACTGGTCTGTGTAGAGCTCTACCAAATCATTCCAAATGAGACCATCAATTGTACATCATTCTTGTCTACATAGTGAAACGAGTCCAGTGTGAAACACCAATTAGTGTCTTTTTTTCCTTGCAGTATGGAGAAATATACGGCGTGTTCCTTGATTTTCAGCTGTGTTCACATGCATTGTCTTGGACAGGTATTGATCTTGTGGAGAATGTAGAAAAAGGCAATTGATTGCTTTTAAATTAATGCAGAACAAGCATTTTTAGTATCAGTGTGTGGGCTGCAAAAGCCGAAAGAAGCAACACATTGTACAATGTATGTGCTGTATGCAGATACTGTGTTTGAAAACATAGAATGTGTGAAAATTAAAAAACAACACTTTACACTTTTAAAAATAATAACCATATGGATGAAGCGAGTTTGTTATCCTCCTTCAGGAAGATTTAGCAGATGCTTGTTGTAGTAATAAAATCCATTGATTTTATTTCTCTAGGGAAATAGGACTGTCAGAAGCTTAGGCTACTACTGTTTGTTATACAAATCTATTCTACATTTTATGCAATATATATAATTTATAAGTTCTCTCAGCACGTGTTGTTTTTCTCGTGACCATATTGCCTGTTTTCTTTACTCGTGGTCTGCTGACAAGTCAAAATGACGTTCACGTCATTACACAAGAACAATCGTCAATCAAAGAAGACAGAAAGATAGAGACAGATAGACAGATAGACAGACAGACGCCCGCACAGATCTGAATCTGTGAGCCAATGTGCCGCCATGACAAAGAGACCAGATCACCTCTCACACCCACTGCATCACTCATCAGCCGCTGGTCTTCAGAAGTAATTATTTCATGCTTCCGTATGAGGTCAAAAGTTCCTCTCACAAAGGGTCGTGAATGTCTTCCCAGCAGCTCTATATAAAGATTTTCATTAATTACCAAAAGAGCATTGTGCTATTAGGATTACAGTAGACACATACTGTATAAAGGAAAGGGTAACAGCAAGAACTGGAATCAACAAGTGTTTACACATTAGTGGTATATCATATTATGTTTAAAACTATCTTTAAAAACCCCATTTTGGCTTGTTTGCGATGTGATGAACTGGTGCTCTGTTCACCAGGCCTTGCACTATATAGTGCATAAATATGTTCCAATTGTGAATCATAAAAATTGGTCAAATTAACACAAAAAAATAAATAAAATGTACTCGAGATTTTTACTAAAATGGAACCATATATATATATATATTTTTTTATTTTTATTTTTTTTATTTTTTCTAAATGCACTAAAAAAAAATGTAAACAAAAAAATGCAAGATCTTTTTTGCCTCGTTGTTTCAGTAGTGTCGTATCAAATGGTGACAAATATTTTGTTCAAAGTACCCCTTTGTCCAACTACAACATTTTGCTTAGAAAACTATTTTAAAAGAACTACAAAGCATAACGATGGAATGAACGAGTGATAACACACATTTTAAAGAATCTCATTTTTAGTGAAAAGAAACACTATTTGACACAGTGGTTCCCGAGCTTGTTTTTTTGGATCATGACCCCAATTTGATAAACAATTTCTGGCTACCCCAAAGCTATTTTTTTGTAGAATTAATTTGTGATCATTTTTTAGCTCAGATTTTTTACTGCATTTTAGTTGAACTAGATTTATATTTCTCAAAGTTAAAGTATATAAATACAGTTGTTTAAGATTGTGTGTTGTTTTAATTTGTAAAAAAAAAAAATTCAAAAATCTATTTACATTTTTTCAGGAATTTCTGGCGACTCCATTTAAACTCCAGGTGACCCCACATGGAGTCTCGACCCCAAGGTTGAAAAACACTGATTTAGTGGCTCCTGATTAGATTTATTTCTATAGTTTTTATCCTTTCCGGTCTTCTCACGCCTGGGGTGGGACATATTATTTGTAAATGTTCCTCTCTCTCAAGTACCCCCTGTAGTTCCATTGTGTACTCCCACATTTGAGAAACACTGCTTTAGGACATCCAGTTCGGCCCGCCGGAGAAGGTTGAAATTCACAAAGAAAACATGAATCATTGTTTAAATTACCAACTTATTCAGTTGTAGGGATCTCAAACCATCCAAATACACAAACGTAACGAAACTCCATAATATTTTCTGGCCTCAAAGTTTCCCCATCTATATCACATAATCATATTAAGTTTCAAAATGTTAAAAAAACATCTCATTTTTTTCTCATTTTCTCTGCCAATAATCTTTGGCCAATTTAACAAACTGTTCCAAATTTGACACCCCTGGTGTGCACTGTGTATTTTTTATTTTATTTTTATTTTTTATTTTAAGAGTTTCATAATAATAGCTATCTGGTTCTCGTGCCAGACTGGCATGACACTAACTTTTTGCACTTCGAAATGAAAAGTCTTATTTGTATTATTATCTTAAATAAATATATAATCAATTTAAAACTAACATACAGAGTTCAAAGTCAAATTTTTGTTCTGTCTTCAAAATAAAAATTAAATTAAAATTAAACAGGCCCCAATAAAACACATCTCTCATTTGTATACCTTGAACAAAAGCTCTTATTAACTTATATATGTAAGGGGCTGATCTAACGTTTGGATCCAAACACAGTACAGATGAATAAACATAACGTGATCGCACTTGAAAACCCTCGGCCTGACATTTAAAAAATCAACTGCCTTAAAAAATAATTTACATTGATTTATTGTGACCAAGCTAAGCACTTCAGTGAATTTATAGTTGGAAATGGTTCATCCATTACATTTGTAATACCGGTAGGGGAATAAAACATTATTAAATATGATTACTCACCTGTTTATGCATAGAATTTTATTACGTAGTAGTTTCTGTAACAAACACAAAGATAAATTGTTTTGCCACTAATCAAGAGCCCTGAGTGAATGTCACCTTACAGCAAGGTATCAATGGTCCACCTCCTTTCCTTCTTTAAAATCAGTCCACGACAAAGTTTTTTTCAAAATCCTCAAAAACGCAGTTTTTCACCAAAAATTGTCAGCCTGGAAAATGTTGCTAATTACCTAGAATCCCCATATTAGTACCAATGTTTTGGTGTGAGAATGGTTGGTGGGTACTGCATTAAAAGACCATCATTATTTGATTCTGTCACACACACACATTTTGGCCCTTTTTCCAGCTCCTGCTACCTCACCTTTGGACAACAGAAGAAGTTGACCTCATTAACTCCTAATTTTATCTTCATGCTTTCAAAAGGTAGAAATAACACCCACTCATTGCATAAGCACTACCTAAGAAAGCCACATAATCTCATTACCTTGTCTGTTGTTTTTTTCTTACTGTTTAGCTGCCAGACATTTCTAAAGAGTGTTTTGTTTTTTGTTTTTTTAAAGGATGCTGCTTTTCAGGATCCCCAATTTAGAAATCCCCATCTTTTGAAGAGTAGAATACATGATTAATGTCTAGCTCTAACACTTTTGTTACAAGTGTTATTAAGGAGCACAGCAGCACCGGTTTGTAGTGAAGGAATGCACACAATCAAAAAAGTGACACATCAAACGCTTTTCTGAGTAACAGTAATCTGAAAGGAACCACTCTCACACTTCTGTGTGAATAAGCCTTGTTTGTGTCACACATGGGTGGACAAATGATGGATTTTTGATACTGTGTCTTTCCATTAGGGTAAACATGTCACAGTGAGTAGGAACCTTTACAGTAACATAATTTGTTGTACAATTTGCAACATTAATGTGATTTAATTTGTCAGCATGTACACAGTTGTCATTCCTTATCTTGTTAAGAACGAAAACTTCAAGCCCGCCACCTAATAAGAAGTAAATCTATGACCAAACATCTCTTTTTGGACACTGTATTGACATTTGTACATTTTTAATTTAGTATCTGTTCAATATGTCTCTTTTCACAAAGATTTCATAAATAAAAGCTGGTCTAATGAGAAATGCTACTCCCTGGGTTCTTGGTGAATGCCTCTGAGGGGAAGCAAGTCTTCTCTGATAACACGTGTCTAGAAACCCATGACCAACACAGCATGGTACTTACAGGCACATTAGTCACACATAAAGCTTGTCTTTCTCCAACTTTGCAGCTTGAGGTGGTGAACTGCTTTACATCTGAATCATCTGATTCTTTTCTTTATCTTCCTAATAATAACAGGGGCAAATAAATCGGCATATGAGCCACAGAAAACTACTCTAGCAAGATCATAAATCTCGAGTCTTGTGTGAAAACCAGGCTCCACAATTACAAGGAATACTTTAGATTATGCAGTCATCTCTATTAACTTGAAATTATAGAAACAAATGTACAGAGACAAAAAAAAAGATGTTAGGAATCAGTAGGTATGGGAGGGAAATCCTTCCAATCACAAAGTTGTACGATGAACATTATCAAGCCAAGCATTGTAAAGTCAAGCTTTGGTTTTTATTCATACCCAACATTGAACAAGCATGCAGTCACAGCATGCTAGGTCAGACATGTCACACATAAGACATGTTGATGATTTATGCCTTGCTCAATGATACATGGGTTGTAGTCAAATGAAAATACAGTATCTCTCTTAAATCCTTCTAAAACATTGACTGGATCAAGATATTTACCTCAGAAATAGAAAAGGAATTGAGACACAGTTGAATCAGTGATCCTCAGTTGATGGTTTCATTAGGAACTGGTTGGTTGAAAGGGTGGGTAAGTAACTGCAGTCACATGCTGGGTCCCTGTTTAGAAGATGTGAAAGCGCACCGACGTGACACACTCAGATGAAGATATTTTAATTATCCAAGGTGTGGTCACAGGGTGTGGTCTCCCTAAAGGAGAGGTGGGGCCCCTTTGCACTCAGAATTTGACCACTTCGTCAAATCAAATTCTCTCATTCGGTTCACCAACGGTTGTCCTCGGTAATACCAAAGTAGCTTGTCCCTTTAGAGGACAAGAGCTAATTCAGCCATCATGCAAGAACAAACACCATTCCCCAGACCAGTACTGGCCTGTGGGTCATTTGGTACTGGGCTGCCCATCCACCATCCAATCTAAACTCAATCACAGCTCACAGCTCTTCTTATTAAAGTCAAAATGGAAAAATGGATGACTGCGAGACATTTGATTTGGTGAACTTAGGCCTGGTCACTGCCCCCAGTGCAGTTTTGACACTATAAGGTAAGACTACGAGAATCTTTGGGAAGTAGTAATAAACACCTATTATTTATGTTCTTTTTAATGATTATTTAACCAGATAAAAAAAAAAAGTTTGGATGAAGATCTATTTTACATGAGTGACCTGTCAGCATAAGCCTTTGTGAGAGCTCTTTGAGCTGCATTTTATTGTGGGGTTTCGTGTGGATTTTTTGTGTTGTGTGTTTTTTTTTATTGTATGTAAGGTTTTAATGATGTAAAGCACTTTGAATTATATGAAAAGTTGTCTATGAATAATTGATTGATAAGAACAGTTACAAGTAGGCCTGGGCGATATATTGAGATTCAAGATATATCGAGTTTTCTATTTTGGCGATATAGAAAATTACAATATCACCTATATAAATATGTTCTTATTTTATAGCTTATTTTATATTAAAATACTTGCTTTAGGAGTGGCTGCTTTCGCTACTTCTCTGAACATCATGAAAAGCACAGTTAGATGGATTGCTGAGTGCGTCTTAACCCAGACCTTCCCTTAAACAAGCCACACTACAGAACTCACTCACACGTGCTGTCCCCTTATGGCTGAAGAAGCCAAAAGCGGCACATAATGTGCAGCGGTTTGTTAAGAATTTTGTATCAGCAAATTGAACACAGAAATGTCTTCCTAGCAAGACATGATTAAAATACTTTTTAACTTTTTTTGGCCAGCATGGCTTGTAGATTCCTAAAGTTACCAGCCAACCAGCAAAAATAAACTACCTTATGAGCCACAGAATATATTTAAGCTTTCATGTTTCTTTAAATAGTTTTTATTTTACTTGATTGCAAACATACTTTAAAATGGTAAAAATATAAACATTTAATTTAAAAACAATGTTGTAGCAATGCCTAAAAGGTGATATAGGGAACTTTGGGTGTGTCGCAGAAGTGAACCTGTTATAAAGCATATTCTCATAACTTAATAAACAAATTTAACTCAGATGAAAATTGGATCCCTGGAACACTGAAGTTAGAATGAATAGAAGTAATCAGAACTAACTAAGAATGACATGTACTGTTGAGAAAATGTTTTTACTAACATGCATGCTCTTCAAATATAAACAAATCCCACTCCCCACAAACTGTATAGTGCACATTTTAAAGGTGAACAAATGGTCGAATGCAGCCACTCACGACCCGACATCCATTTAGTAATAAAACTCCTCAATTTCTTCTTCTTTTCAAATCCTCTTTCATTTTCCCCTTCGTTGGCAGCAGCCTTCTTTTTTTGCAGTTCAGATTTTTCAACACCCGATAAATATCCCCACGTGTTTGTTTGTTTTTTCCTAACTAACTTTACAACTTAATTTCAGCTCCTATTGTTTGTTTTGCATCGCTCCGATGCCGAACCATAACAATCATGTTTAACGTAAGCACGTAGCCAATTGTTGTATGACACGTCAAAACATAGTGTTCATGGGAAATATAGGATTACTACAACCAGCAGTGTTGCCAGATACACACAAAGACCCTCAAATGTATTGGCAAAAAAAAGATCCCAATCTGGAAACAATGACTTGTCGCCTCATTTCTGCAGCCCGCCGATTCAGACAGACGCAGTGGTATTTGTTTAATTTTTCACCAGCCAAAGATGGCTAGTAGCGTTACGTCGTCACCCATCAAAGTAAATTTAAAGCCCTGTTTATCACTTAAATCGCCATTTTGAGAAAATATATCGAGATATGAATTTTGGTCAGTTATCGACCAGCCCTAGTTACAAGGCAGAGTTAAACATACAATAGAAGGTGTGATAGTGTTTTTCAATAAGAGGTGCTTGAGCTATAACACACAGGTACTGTTTATTAAGTCATATATATGAGCATGAAGAGTGATTTTGGAGGGTAATCCCTAATAAACACCATCCAGTGACACCTGCTCTCCAACAGGGACATGATTTACCTGCTGACGTTGCAAAGTTACCAATGTGTTTGATCTGTCTGGCTGTGTTTGGTAATTAAGCTTCTGGAAATACGACAACCTCACTGAGCTGCCTCATCTCTGTTATGATTATCAGGGTCATCACAGAGAGGAAAAACATAATTACAGTTCTCCCCTTGCACTCACTGTATTACTTTTCTGTTGCCCCCTCCTTTCTTCTCTCAAATTCACCAATTAGCTTCTTGGAGGTGGGAAATTTTTGTCTGAGCTTTGATCGTTTGGCCAATACTGCTCCTTCTCTGTCATTTATGAAACTAAGTTTAATTATACACACCAGTTTATACATTTTTATTATATATTTAAGGGTGGAGAAATACCCTCTTGTGAAGGAGGGTTCTGTCTTAGTAATAAAGGCAGATAACGTCTTAATCGTCACAATTATTTCATGTTTCTCTCAATCTTTATTTCTGCCCTAATGTTTTCATTTCCATTCATTTCATCTCTTTATATTATGTTCTCCAACATCGTCTTTGTCTTCATTTTCTATTTCCTCTCAAACCGTTTGATGTTCACCTTGAAAGGTCTCCTCCGCTCTCTCCTCCTCCCCCTCGTTCTTCCTGTTTGTTAGAGTATCTATTTCAGAGAAATTCATCCAGTGAACAAAATGGAAACATTACCATAGCTCTCTCAGTCTCACCCATTTCCTCATCTTCCCAAGGATCCACACTGTCTGGATCATTGTGAATGAAGGTCATCCTGCTGCTGACTAAGAGCCGAACATGTAACATCTTCCTCAGCAATACAAATACTGGCTCTGAATTTTGAGTTTGAACTGTGCGTGCGGCTGTGTAGTAGAGACAGATCATCAAAAACAGAGAGACTTATCTTTGTAGTCCTTCTCTTTAACATCACGTATGATGATACAGTGGGGGAAAAAGTATTAGTCAGCCACCAATTGTGCACTTAAAAAGTTGAGAGGCCTGTACTTTTCATCATAGGTATAACTCAACTATGAGAGACAAAATGAGAAAAAAAAAAATCACATTGTAGGATTTTTAATTAATTTATTTGCAAATTATAGTGGAAAAATAATTATTTGGTCAATAACAAAAGTTCATCTCAATACTTAAGTCTTCACACACTGTTGCTGGTATTTTGGCCCATTCCTACACGCAGATCTCCTCTAGAGCAGTGATGTTTTGGGGCTGTCGCTGGGCAACACAGACTTTCAACTCCCTCCAAAGATTTTCTATGGGGTTGAGATCTGGAGACTGGTTAGGTGTTGCGGTCCGGTGTGGGTGTGGACCCAAATGCAGCAAGAGAAGGAGGCAGGATCGATGCATAGCGTTCTTGGAACCAGTCCATCCTTTTATTATCAAAACAAAACAAAACTTAAATCCAAAAAGACAGGAGGTACAGGGAGCAAAGACCAGACGCAGCAGTACACGAGGAGGGAAGACAATATACTCACAAAGACAATCACAATGATCCCGCAGTCATACTGTGTCCAAGCACTCAGCTAAATAGTGAGGGAAGCTTGATTGGGAATGGCCCACACCTGGGTGAAAACATGAGGGAGCTAATCAGGCACCAACCAAGCACACAGACATCACTGGGGGGGTGGAGCCACACGTAGGAACACCTGAAACACAGACAAGAGTTAAACATGACCAGACTCAAACCGAATAAACAAAGACACATAATAACTTAAAAAGGACCCCAAGGGCTAAATAAACAGAACCTGACAGTTAGGCCACTCCAGGCCCTTGAAATGCTTCTTACGAAGCCACTCCTTTCGTTGCCCGGGCTGTGTGTTTGGGATCATTGTCGTGCTGAAAGACCCAGCCACGTTTCATCTTCAATGCCCTTGCTGATGGAAGGAGGTTTTCACTCAAAATCTCACGATACATGGCCCCATTCATTCTTTCCTTTACACGGATCAGTCGTCCTGGTCCCTTTGCAAAGTAACAGCCCCAAAGCATGATGTTACCACCTCCATGCTTTACAGTAGGTATGGTATTCTTTGGATGCAACTCAGCATTCTTTCTCCTCCAAACACCACGAGTTGAGTTTTTAGCAAAAAGTTCTATTTTGGTTTCATCTGACCATATGAAATTCACCCAATCCTCTTCTGGATCATCCAAATGCTCTCTAGCAAACTTCAGACGGGCCCGGGCATGTACTGGCTTAAGCAGGGGGACACGTCTGGCAGTGCAGGATTTGAGTCCCTGGCAGTGTAGTGTGTTACTGATGGTAGCCTTTGTTACTTTGGTCCCAGCTCTCTGCAGGTCATTAGGTCCCCCCGTGTGGTTCTGAAATGTTTGCTCACCCTTCTTGTGATCATTTTGACCCCACGGGGTGAGATCTTGCGTGGAGCCCCAAATCGTGGGAGATTATCAGTCGTCTTGTATGTCTTCCATTTTCTAATAATTGCTCCCACAGTTGATTTCTTCACACCAAGCTGCTTACCTATTGCAGATTCAGTTCTTTGGTCAGCTCTTTGGTCTTGGCCATAGTGGAGTTTGGAAAGTGACTGTTTGAGGTTGTGGACATATACTGATAATGAGTTAAACAGGTGCCATTAATACAGGTAATGAGTGGCGGACAGAGGAGCCTCTTAAAGAAGTTACAGGTTTGTGAGAGCCAGAAATCTTGGTTGTTTGTCGGTGACCAAATACTTATTTTACCGAGGGTTTTACCAATTAATTAATTGAAAATCCTACAAAGAGATTGTCTGGATTTTTTTTTTTTTTCTCATTTTGTCTCTCATAGTTGAGGTATACCTATGATGAAAATTACAGGCATCTCTGATCTTTTTAAGTGGGAGAACTTGCACAATCGGTGGCTGACAAAATACTTTTTTGTGTATGACTTTGTAATTGTAATTGGTCTGGAAATTCTATAAACGCTGTCAGGAATGATTTAATTGAACCAATACCAATACTTTCATTAATTAGAAAGCCTAACAAGATAACCGAGAGATGAAAAAGAAATTGGATGGTAGATCATGTTTTATTAGTGTATTTTACAGCTAAGACATGAGTCAAAACATAGGAGATGGTAACAGAAAGCTAGGAAGAGGAACGTTTTATAGGGTTATTTATTAAAGGCCCAGTAATTGTAATTGACTTCCAGTGGAAATATATTCATTTTCATTTTAATTGTAATTGAAGAACTTCCGGTCACGTAATCATAAATCAGTTGTAATTAAACATTAATAATTGAAGATGTAATTGTAATAAAGAATGTAATTGATCCCAACACATTTTCATGGTTTTCTGATGTTTTGGGTTCAAGCCATTGGTAAGTTCATGTTCTGGTATACAGTTTTAAACAAATCAAATATCTGAAGGAGTGACCCAGTATTAGTATTAACGCTGCAGAGCTCCCATTTTCCATCCCAGTAATTATATATAACATTCACAAACAATTCCCACGAGTTACTGCGGATGATGATTGTTCCATTTTAATGCATATCGTGGCTTTCTGTGCATTCATGCAGTTCCACTGGGGCACTTGGTCATTTTTCGCTGACTTAATATGAAGGAAAAATAATGGGGCCAATCAGCGTTAATTACGCTAAATCCACTAATATAAAGAGAGTACCCAATCACACAACCAGGTAGCTTTTATTTTACTCTCTCTCTCTCTCTCTTATGTAATGAAACAGACGTCCCAGGGGAGAAGTTAGCAAACCCAATACATCGTAGGTATTCATTCTTCTTTCATATATTCATTCTATTGTGTGTCAGATCTCACATTACAATATTTGTAGAGCGTCAAACATTACATGCATGATAAAAAGGGCAACAAAAATATGTACATATGCAGTGCTTTGCAAATTCTGTTTAATACCAAAGCCACGCCAAATTAGGTAACTTTGTAACAACAAAATTATTGTTTTAATGCTTTTTCATGGTTTTTAACCAGTGTTTATCCTTAATGTGGAAATAAAAATGGCATGTGCCTACATTTTTGACCATTGTAGGGGGTATTCAGAAAGATTTAACAAATGATTTGAAAAAAATATCGGGAAATGTTCCTAGTTCTTTTTTAGGCTATTTTTTGGACGAATTGACAGTACTAATATCGCTCAATAAAATACTATATGTTCTTGTAATTTATTGAAACAGGATTATTTTATGCGTTAGAGGTCATGTTATCACACTTCTGACAATAGGAGACAATATTGAGCTACATTTTACAAAAGAGACCGTTTTCCACTTTAAATTCCACTTTTGAATTTGTAGATTAAGCCTTAGGGAACCAATGTTTGAGACGTTTGGTTTAGGAGAGTCTGCTGTTCCACAAACAAAAAAGTAAATTCAATTATGGAGAGGGTACTTATGACATGAAGAGGGGGTACACATGATTTGACAAAAATGCCAATGGGGTACACTGGACAAAACAAATTGGGAACCACTGTTTTAGACTAAATCCCACAATTCAAAACATGAACAGTAAATTATTTTTAACGTTTGGTACAACCTACCTCTAAATGACTTTTAAAAGCTTAAAAATGTGTATCCTTAAATGATCATAACAAGCTCGTGTATTGATTCTTGTATTGCCAACAGAGTCCTGCATCGATCTACCTTTGATTATAAAGGGCTCATCTATCGACCACTTCATACACAGATCAATGAGCACCCTTTAAGCGGTTCAATAGTAAACTGCTTCTGCCTCCAGCACCTGAAGCTTTTCATCTTTCCTGAGAAAATCCAACAACTTGTCTCTATGGCTACACCATCAATTCTGCTTTGATAATCGAATCATCAATCAAATGTGACACCTTTAATTATCATCATTTCATTTCATCAGGCAATATGCTTAACCAACAGTCAACAACTACATGCCCTCAAGTGCTGGCTTTCCATCTTCAGGTCCTTCATCAAATATCTTTCACAGAAGTCATAAAATGAGCTTCTTCAGCACATCTATCTCAGAGATGTTTCACAGGGAGACTGTTGACTCCTCCTTTCAGGAGAGCTATTTATTTTTATTTATTTAAAAACTTTATTTGTCAATTTCTGCATTTAGCCCATCCCTGAGGACGGCGTGGCACCTGGGGTTGGGGGACTTGCTCAGCATCCCACAATGATGGCCCAGGTGAGATTTGAACTGGCGACCCTCCGATTACAAGCTTGCTTCCTTAAGCACTAGGCCACCACTGCCCCTGGCTGGTAATTTAGTCAGTTAGAATTTGACTATACTTTCGCTTATCTCTTATCACATTTAAAAAATTAGGAATGAATTAAAATGGGTATATGAGTCATTTTGGAGAGCAATCCTGATGAAGCGGACACATTAGCTGATATGATCACTCAGTCCATCTAACATGATATACTTCAGAGCCTGAAGAAATGGTTAGTGAACGTTATAAAAAGTAATTATCAGCCCAACTAATGATCTTCTGCTTCCATTTAATAATGGGTCTTAAACACAAAAATAACTAAACAGTTGTAAAGAGTAAACAACCTTATGCTAGAAAATACTGCATCAGACAAATACCTTTCATCCTTATTTAGATCACATTATGCATCTAATTTTGTCTTTGCATAATGGATTGGAAATAAGAATCAAAATGAAAGAAACAGTATTTTGTCCTTTACAGTCTCTCCTTACAAATTCATATAAATATATATTTTATAATAAAAGCATTTTTGTTGATATGGAAGCACAAATTATCAAAAAGTTTTTGTATGTGTTTCGGCAACATATGAAAATGGCTAGCTTGGACTGTTACATTTGAAGACCACGTCATCCAAAAATAATGACAAGGCATGAAATCTGTGCTGCCCAGCAGTCAAATAAGCTGCTTATGACTATGATTGAGTTCAATATGGAGCACATTTTCTTCCTAAAGAAGAAGAAAGCTTTCTGAAGAAAAAGACGTGTCTTTCCTCTTTTGCTCTGACAGTCTTTTTAAAAAACCCTGTGCAGTTGTACTTTATAGAAAATATGTTTGTTTTCATTTAAAATACTGTAGTTTTATAGAAGACAATTGCATTGAATCCAATTAATAATCATGCCACTTTAAAAATAGTGCAAACAGAGAATTTACGAAAATGTATTAAAAAGACGATGAAAGTTTAGGTTCTGCCATTGAAATAAAATCTAAATGAGTGAACTATACATAGTGTATTTCATTCATTGAGTACACAGCAATCAATAGGGGAATATACACATGCATTGTTGGAATTAATGAAGGACAATTTGTAATAATTAGGCCCTTAATTCAGCAAAATAATCAATAATCTGTAAACTGTGTGTAAAGGTGGCGATGACTGGGGGGTGGGGGTGGGGTGGTCAAAGTATGTTATTTTTTTCCCCCAAATGCAATATGTTTTTTGTCTTTTTTTCCTTTCCAAAAACCCCCCCTGTATACTTATTGTCATACCTGTCAAGTTTTGGATTTGAAAATAAGGGACATTTTCTGGCGCCCACTACGAGTCATCCCATGCGCCCAACCAAGCTCCAGTATCCCTTATATTCTAAGATAAGTGTACAAGAAATCTAAAATACCCACTTGTCAACCACTTACTAAATACAATTATGTGATTAGAATCTGGTAGGTCCCCCTTTATTAACATTGAAATGCTGTGAACATTCCTACTAGTGCTGGGCAATATGGACCAAAACTCATATCTCAATTTATTTTCTCAAAATGGTGATATATGATATACATTTTGATAATTTTATCAAATAAAGTCTGACCAGAAAGACAATTCTGGGTTAAATTTGCTGATGCAAAATGCTACACAGGGACATTTATTAACAAACAGCTGATCAATATGTGCCACTCAGAAATCCATCTAACTGAGTTTTACATGTTGTTCTGAGAAGTAAAACTCCTAAAACTAGTATTTTGATACATAATGTAATATATATAATAGCTTACTATATATATATATAGATATATGAAATATTATAGATTTCTACATCGCCAAAATAGAAAACTCGATACATCTTGAATCTCGATATATCGCCCAGCCCTACATCCTACATTATAAAACAGTCTAAATAAAAACATAAAATGGGTATATGAAGCATATTTATTTTCATTACATATTTTCTTGTAATTTTTCATGCTCACTCATGTGGTTCTCTGGTATTCACTAATGACTTATTGAACACATTTGTTACAGACTTTACATCTTTTTAAACTTTTTGAAAGGAGTGGAGATATTGGTGGCGCTTGATTTTTCATGGTGACTTACATCGTTCCTTCCGCTGTGGTAGACATTAAAATCTCAGTTACTAATTTTACAGAACATGTAACTGTGTCCCATCCTGCTGCTCTTTAGGAAGTTAAACTCTGTCTCATTTTACAACGTATTTACACCAGTTCTTTGTTTTTTTTCATCGGAACGTCTTCATTCATCATCTCCGTTCTAAGTTGTTTCTGGGTTTGTTGCCGCTCTCAGCACTAATTTCGCGAGAACTGTCACTCAGGCCATTTCAGGTGGCAGTTCTCGCGAGGCGTTCAGTTTAGTAAGACATCTTTTAATTTTTATTACATTAAAATACGGGATATATACGGGAAAATACTAATACGGGAAGATGGCGGGAAAGAGGGGTAAAATACGGGAGTTTCCCAGCCAAAACGGGATACTTGACAGGTATGCTTATTTTTTGCCCATTATCATCTATCGTGTCCTATCGTAAACTCAGTGTATCGTTACTCCCCTAGTGAAAAGTACCACCTGCATATAACTACAAAAGTCATCATTGGCAATGCAATTCATCCTTTTTTTGGTTCCGCTTTCTCATGAGAAAACAAAGCAAAAATAAATGTATGGCTATGCATTCCAAATAATACTGAATATGTGTTGCCCAGCGTACGTTAACGTTGAATAGCTCACACCATCAAACCAGGACTGTCACTTTTTACAGTGTCTGAGTAAAGTCTTTCTCACCCAAGGACACAGCTTGCCTAAATGTGTGTAGGCATTCACTGTGTGTGCTTGTGTGTATTTGTACCATCCTTCTGCTTCTTCTAGCACAAGTCACAGACCGTCAAGGTCACAAATCAGGCCAGGTGGCAAAAGATAAAGGACACGTTCCCCCCAAAGAAGGGACATGTTGGATTTATTACACTGTACCTCTGCTGGAGAAGAGCAACAACAAAAGGTTATGAAAATGGTCCTCCATCCAAGAGGCTTTAGGCTGTATCGGATAAAATCTTGACCCTTTGGAGTCTTACAACAAAAATGAGAAAGGGGAGAGAATATAATGGGGAAACAAGACAGATGAGGAGAAGGGAGGGAGAGAAGATAGTGTAAGCAAGACAGCGATATTAAACCCTCAGTAACCCCCATGACAGATGCTACTATGGCAGCATGCCATGGATACGCAGTCTTAAGGTGACAAGCTCTGCCATACTGAAGAGAATTGATAATGCCATATGGCCAGAAGAGAGATGCTGTAGATTCCAGTCACGAAGCAATGAATAAGGAATTATCTTCCTGCTCCTGTTGTAGGACATGGTTTTACTGCCCTGTAAGCCAGGTTGGGATGAGGAGGAGAATGGAGAACATGGAGGAAAGAAGGTGGGGCTTGATGTGGGGAAAGTCCACGTTGTCAACCTCCTCCTCCTCCTCCTCCTCCTCACTTTCAGCTGTTTGACTTGATCTCTTTTTTATCTTCTATGCCAGATTCCTGGATAGCTACACAAGAACTGACAGCCATTCTCCATGCCACCCATGTATTTATTAAAATAAAGTGTCTATTTGTACGATTGCCATACGGACATCTCTCGGTGCTATTGGTACGGTTACCGAAGTACACGTACGTAGCGTCTTAGGGTTAGGTTATAACCCTATATCGCAACAATCTTTAGGGTTAGCGTTAGGGTAAGGTTTAGTCATAGTCACGTAACCTAAACGGACCAATGACTGACTTATGATGTGACCTAAACTGGCCAAATATGGGCGCTACGTATTGTTAGAATGTCAGTATATTGATACGGCAACTGTACGGCTAGCCAATGCCTAAATAAAACATTCTCAGATTTACCATAAAAGACAGGCATAAAGAAATGTCCCCTGTTGCTGAAACACTGCAAAGAACAAGTTTTCCATTGTCGCAGTTGAAACAAGTTGCAGGGAGACTGTGAGAATTGCCCACTCACACTCAATTTTTCCCCCAGGTACACACTAAGGCCCCTGCAGACCTGCCAAAGTGGTGGGCCCATTCTGTGGTGAGAAGCAATTAATTTGTAATGTGCAGCGCCGAGCGTCAGGAGTTTAGCCTTAAATGGAGTACGACCAGCAACAGAGACTGGGCTTAATTGTTAGATTGATTGGCCACAACTGCGAGGCATATTTCTGAAGCCCCTCTGCACCAATCAATGAGTCAATGAGAACCCCGCCAAACCTTGCAGCTTCCAGGCCTTGCAATTCAATCAATAGGAAGGCCTTGGTGGAGCCTTCCTGCAATCACGTTACACACACTGGAGACACAGTTTTCCTGCTCCCTCTTTTTGTCCTCAGTGAACAGGGAGCTTATCGCTGCAGAGACCGCCCAGTGCCCAGAGTCTGTAAATAAACATAGGAGTCAAAAGAAGAAACAAAGGGGGCGGGGAGGTCGGCTTTATTAGATTAGTAACAGACACTACATACTGTATTGGACAAAAATCGAGTTACACTTCTAATCTGTCATTTAAACAAATTATCTTAGGTGGTGATGCATCAGCAGTATTGCTCCTCTCTAGGGGACTGAGGTAAGGGGGAAGGGGCAGAGAGATGGAGAAAGGAGGGGCAGGAATGAAAGACACTCAGAAAAAGACGTAGGAGAGACTAACAATTGGCAACAATAGGACATAAAATAAGATTAAAAAAAAAGGTGAGTGATTCATTGAAGAACAATGGAGTGAATGAAGAAGTCACTGTATTCATTTTACTGTTGATAAAAAAGGGCATGTAATACGATACTGGATTCCCTCTTATCACGCTAACTTCCAGGATTTATTTTATGTGTGCTGTACTGCGCCACCGGTTAAATTCTTATCGGGGTAAATCAGTGAACGGCTAACCTAGTCAGGAGTAGGTTAAATTCTGGCTAGGATCTGAGCGAGTATGAAAGGCCCGCATCCTGACCAATCAGTTCTCTTGGAAAATGACCTGCCCATTCTTAGAAGATCATGGTTGGTGGGTGGATCTGACAGCTGTGTTTAGGGAGGAAAGAATATTTATGGATGGATGGAATCCTTTCATTTAGGATGACATCTAAAGGAAAGGTTCCAGATCTTTATCTGATGGACTGATCTAATGTCAGATGAAAAAGACTGTCGGCCACTCTCCATATACATGGAGTGATTAATTAATTAATTCAGTTATTAATTCATGCACTTTGTTGGCTCAGCAAGAACATACAGCAGTTGCACTGCTATACACAAAGTAACCTGTAAGCCTGTAAAAATGATATAGGCTATGTAAAATATAAATAATGTCCACCTTAAAATGTACAGTAGGCTTACTGAGCAGTATGAAGGCAGCCAGTCCCTTTCACAGGGTTCACAGAGTCATCAGAATGAAACTTTGTGTGTAGGAAATTGAAGTAGACTACGTGAATAGAAAACACGTCTGTGTTCTAATAAAGTGAAAGTGATTGATCAGAGTGCTGATCATTGTCCGATGAATTAATATTGTATAGTCTCACAAATCTGCAATTCCTTGCCAACATTCCTTCCTTCCTGCTTTTGCAGCTGCCGACAACAGTGTTGCTTTAGTCCTGGATCGTGGATTTTAACTCTTCATCTTTTCAAGAACTGTTCTTTTTCAGCTTATCCTTGCAGTTTAAAGCTAAAACTAAAGTGCAAGAACATATTGTCCACAAATTCCTCTACGCTGACGATGCTGCACTGTGTGCTTCTTCAGAAAATCAGCTGCAAGATCTCTTGAATAGCCTCTCCCATGCCTGTAAGGACTATGGACTTTTGATTAGCCTCAAAAAGACAGTTGTACTCTTTCAATCCAATGATACTTCGACATGGACAACCACCTCGCATAACAGAGACTACTACGTAAAGAGCATTATGTATAACGGAAAGGAAATCAGCTAAATTAATGAGGAGGCAACGTCTCTCTACAACAAATGAAGATGATTGCAGAGTCGAAAACAACTGAAGCTAGCCTGGCTTGACCTTTTAAAGAGTAACTGTCTGTTCTTCCATGGTACGTAATGTAGGTTGCTCTTTTTTGTTTGCTTTTGGTCAGTCTCTGCAAACAATGGCCCTTTTATGTGAGTGGACAGTATGGAATCACCTGGCTGAAGTTAAATGCTAACAACATAGTATTTAAGGTTTATTTTCCCAAACTCGCCTGTTTGCCATAGTTTTAGCCCTCTGAGAAGTGAATTTCTTAGCAGTTCTAAAAACTAGCTGATTTGGGGCCTACTTATGCATATCCAGAGTAGTCGTGTCTGTAGACTTATTGTTTTCAGCCGAAACACTGCACATTACAATGAAACACATTGCTATTTAAGCAGCTATTCAGACAAAAACTGCTCTACGGTGTGTGTGTGTGTGTGGCAGCAGCAGCGGAGTTAGTCAGCTGCTGCTGCTGCTTCAAACACTCACTGGAGCTGCTACATCACTTTCTTCTCTTCTCTCTACTACATATTACAGGAATAGTCCATTCGAGGTGATAGTCCAATGTTTTATACAACTGCTGCGTTGCATTGGGTCACAAACACATCAGATCAAGTCAAAGGCGATACAAGGCAATATAACGGGTACAAAAAATGGAACTGCTCTGGGTGCTACAATGTGGCTGCCCATTGCTCCTCAGGTTGAGGCTAAACGGATGTATATCACTGTAGCAAAACCATTATAAAGTGATTTTTTTCACAATACCGCCCCTTTAACATGTTGAAAACCAGTAGTACAACTGCTCTGAGATAGTTAATGTTTGGTTAGGTGAAGTGGATATATTTATCCAGCGTCGTAGTACAGGCCCCAAACTTTGTGGGTCACAAGTTGTTTTTGATACTTTTAGAAAACAGTTTTTTTATGATTCAAAATGTTGAGTCAGAGGATTGTATATGACGATAAAACATTAAACCAAATAAAGTAACTGTAATTAAATATAGTTTGACATAGAAGCCATGTGGTCTAAAGATAATTAGCAGCAGACTGGAAAAGACAGCTCTGTTTGGTTCAGGTCGAGGCTGAACAAACCATTACTGAGGACTGACAGCTTCATTGTGGAGTAGGCAGAAAGATAAACAGGGCAATGGAAACCCTTTCCACTCAGAAACAGCGTTACATATGCTGTTCAATGAGTTACAGTGCTGAAAGTTTACGGTAAAAAGTTGTCTGACGTAGTATTGCATGTTCAATAAATGCCAGGGAGTAACAAAAGAGCCACTAACTCCTAACCACAACGTAATTGATGATGCTGTGCTTGTAGAAACAGCGAAACCAAGAATGAAAATCCACACAATTATGTGGCTTTTACACATGCTAAAAGCATATATAGCTTTGACAATGTGGTGATTGATTATAATGAGAGAAACTGACAAAATACAAATCCTGTTAATAAATCAATTGCGCTGTTAGTCGCATCTGTTTTTGTTGTTTATTCATTTTTATCGTTTAATATGTTGTTTAAACATACTGTAAGATCCAGTTCTATGATCTACTCAGTAGAAGGAAATCTGAAACACTTTGAAAATGCGTCATAAAGCGCTAACATAATGTAATAATGGTCAAGTTAAATCACTGATTGTTCGTTCGCAAGTATGCTATCAAGGTCTCTCTCCTGTTTTGTTTTGTTTTTTTGGTCAGCATTTAGAATCCAACCAATCTGAACATTTTTGTCATTTTTGTATATTTATGGTAATATGTTGTGTGTTTTAGTCATTTAATGTATTTTTGTTATTTGTTTACTGTGATTTAGTACATTTTTCTCTAATTTTGTTGTTGATTTGTGTGGTTTTGGAGTCATTTTGTGTGGTTTTGTTGTCGTCATTTTGCATAGTTTTCTGTTGTTTTCGTGTATTTTGAGGGTTTAGTGTATTTTGTGCCACCAGTTGTCGGCTCTCGAGCTTCACTTAACCCCATATTTTGCCCCTTTATCCCTCTGTATACTCAGCCATGCCATGAAGAGTCCACACTATCCAACCTTCTCCCTCAGAGCACAGAGTAGTGTAGAGCTGTAGTTGTGGGAGCTGAGGGAAGCCTGGTACTGGAAGATGTTGGTGTGTGAGATATTGCTTGAGAAATGATATCATCTTGGATAATGCACACCTGGGAGTTTACTGAAACCATCACCCACATGTGAGGAGAAAGCATGATTTCATGCTGCAATTTGCGTTACCAATTTGGTCATTTATGAAGGGAGTTAAAGAACAGCCATTTTTCTATCAAAGGCAACATACAGACAGTATACTGCACAAGAAAACAGCATCACATCTATTTACAAACACAGATTTCACATTGTCTATTGCCATTTCTGCAAGTTTAATTGGTGTGTAGAGTGTATCTCTGCCTTCTTCTCCTACAAACTGCTATAAAAGGTTTGGGCTCTCAGATGGTTACCAGGAGGCTGTAGGAGCTATTTAGCTTTCCAAGTGCTATACAGTATTTCTCTGGGCATGCACTACTCTCCAAATGATTCACAACCGAAATGGCTGGTGAAATATACAGTACGTGCACATCGTAAGACTCCAGCTATTTCAATTGCAGGGCTTCTGCAGACAGTCTTATCTCAATGAACTGTGACAAGGGAATTCATCGGGAATAGGTCTGCATCGAAAGCCATTTCTATTGCCACTAATTGTCTGTCATCCCGGACAGATAGGCAGCAGGACAGTGACAGACTGAGATGGGACACAATTGGATTCTGCGAGACACAAGGCAACCTTGAAACAGAGTGACAGTGGGACATCAATTAAATAGGATTCTTTTTTTTTTTTTTTTTTTTTTAAACTTATAAGACAGCTTCAGGCTGTGCATGCTATTCGGATTATGTATTGAGAGAAAAGCATACATGTAGCTCTAATGAATAAAAAAAAGTTTAACAATTTACCCACTACTTTCACCTTCAGGAGAAATGCTCCATATGGCGACCCCCAAGTTAGAGTAATTACACTTCCTGATGCATGGCAGTTATTGTGTATAACACACATTCATCTACTGGGTGAAGTGTCACAAAAGGACATTGCAGAGTGGAAAACACCTGTCTGTGTTTTGTTTTTGTTTTTTTAAACTAAATGTATTCCTTAATTAATGAATTATATAATGTGTATTTGTTCAAAATTTGTTTTTAAACTATGCAAATGCAAATGTATGAGTGTCTTAAAAACAGTAAAAAAAAAAACAAACAAAAAACAGATGGTAGAAAGTGTAATTAGTCACATCTATAACATTTTTGCTTACAACATCAGGTTCTTTTCTTCCCCTGATCTATTACTTTGAATCTACCTTTCCGCAAAGACAGCAATATAGGTTTTTACCACTAACTTCATAATTAGAATCTCTGTTAATATCAGCAAACCGTGCCCGATTCCAATCCTGGAAGCACAGGGGCTCCTTTAAGCCATTGCTGGCCTGGATGATAGGTCACCCTCCCTTTTGTCTGATCTGAGAGTGAAACTGTTGCCGTTGTTTCAGCTGCATTGCAGTCATCCGGAACACATCTATGTTTCACTGGGGAAAACTAAATAGATCGAAGACAAAGGGCTTCTTGGGACACTGCCAGAGCTAGCACAAATCAAAGAAGATATGGTTGGAAAAAATAAAGGGAGAACAACAAGAGAGGGGGGGGAAAAAGCCACTCTATCTGTTCCGACTCCTTAGTGGGTCATGATGCATCATCTGAAATGCCATTACACAGAAAAATCTACAGAAACAATTGTTTGTTTCTAGTTAATCCCTAAACCGGAGATAACAATTCTTTCATCACTCACCTACTCACTATCATTTGATTAGACTTGTCCCGAACACCTCGATTCTTTTGTTCACAAAAATGCAATATGCACAGCAATACAGATTACAGTCCTGCAGTCTATCAGTACAGCAGACAAGCAGTGACCCTCTGTATTTGTGATAAATGCACAAACACTTAGATACCTCAGTTTCCTGGCAAGCATTGTAACAGAATTAAACAAGATAGACCTGAATTTGACAGACAGATGACCTATTATTCCTAAGTGTACTGCAGGTGGCAAAGAGAAAAGACATGGAAATACAGCTGAGGCCAAACAGAGATAGAGGCACGATCAAAAGAGAGTGACAGAGAAAAGGAAAAAAAAAAATGGCTGGCACACATATAGGAATATTATCTGCTTTTTTCCCCCTTCAGCTGTCTGGCCGCAAACAAACACCCCCCGACGGGGAGATATGACACAAGGGTGTGTCCAATTCAGGCTACTTTCAAATCCATGGATGACTGGTTGGCCTGGCCCTAATTCTCTCAAAAAGACTGACACCATTTCTGCATCTTAAATGAATGTTTTTTTGTTTTTTTTTAATCTCGAATCTACCACTTTACCTGTCAAAATAGGATGTGTTGAAATGATTTTTTCTTTTAATGTGGAAAAGGGTTCATTCTTCTGACAATCACTGCAGTGATTTTCCACAACTAGTGGCCACAGATAGATGAGAGATGGAGAGAGAAAGTCGGGACTGACGGCTGTAAAGCACGAAGAAAGGTCATTTTGATACACTAAGCACATATTAAAGAAAAGAGCAAGACACAAATAAAACTGTTTATATCTGTGAATAGTATGGTGCATGCTGGGATGCATAATGTTTAACCTACATACCTTATCTCTGGTGATTTCCACTGAGAAAGACCCTCTTATCTGCTAATAGGCGTTAGTAATCCCTCAAACACGCATGTTCTGAACACTGGCAGCTTTCAGATGAATTCTCATTAAGAAACTAGTCTACCCAAACCCAAGAAAATTGCACTATGAGCTTTCGTTAATGCACAATTCCAGCAACCCTAACAACTGGAAGAAATGACCGCAGCAAACTTGTTAAGAACTCCAATGACATTGAGCAGCTTTGGCAAAGTCAGCCTGGATTTTGAGAACAAGTCCACAAGAACATTTCTGTTTGTCACTGACAAACTGCATGTAATCCTCAAAGACTTGTGAAATATAAAAAAAAATGCAATCACTCAAGACCCACATAAGAATGAAATCATCTTACTTTTCCTAATATAGCACTAATATGCTGAAATTGCGGGAATCGTATCAAGTATGCTGTAAACTTCAAAGTAAATGACTAATATTTCTCCAAACTGTCACCATATCAAATGAATGTCAATCTGCAATATTTCATAATTTTTTAGTGGACGTGCTGCAGGCTCAAGGGGATTTGGGCACAAAATCAGAAAAGAGAAGAAGAGAGAGAGAATAATCAGAGGAAAAGTGGTAAAGATCAGCAGTGTGACCATTTCCAGAAAATTAGATTAACTGAATTAGAGGGATTAGATTGATGACAGTTGGATTGAACCTGATGCTTGTAAGAAAGGAGGATGAGAGAGAAAGAGTACAAGAGCTGAAGAGGGAACAAGAATAAGAGAGGAGGATAACTGTAAGAGTGAGATATTAAAAACTTTCTTGCGGGGGACGGGTGGGGACGAAAAGTCATATTGCGGTAGAGAGAGGAGGAGACAGCTCAGCAGATTTAGGTATCCTGGGTAACTTTTAGGGGGGGTTGGCACTAGAGTGAGCAGCAGCAGTGTCAACTAATGCGTTCACCTGATGGTTCAACTTCATTCTTTAGCACCACAGTGCTCTGCTTAAACTGCAGTGCCCCTCAGTGGATAGAAGAGGGGCTTTGCTAAAGAGCTGATTGCGGACACTCCAAAGAAGAGACTCAGTCAAGGGCGTAAAAGTTATTAACTTTCCTCATACTGGCAATAACAAGACTGTTTCACACGTCCCGATTCAAAATGTCTATCTATATATAACACATTTGCATGAAACAAAAAGCCAACACCATTTTCTAAGGGATCAATGAACTGTATAACACCTTACTGTCATTAATGTGCTCCTGATGTGAGAATATATTAAGCAGCAGAGAGAGACAGAGCCCTGACCAAAGAAGATGAAGCCTAATCAATGTGATTAATTCATGTTAATGGCTGCTCCCTGACTTTAGTGGCCCAGTCGTTGTTACTTGCTGATACACAGATTTCTCTGCACTGCCTCTTTTTTTTCTCCCCACCAGATAAATCTCCTGAGTCAATGCAGTGACAGATACAAACTCCCACAGCTTCACACGTCAACACTACAGGAACCTGAAGGCAACACAGCAAACAGACAGGATTCACACCATCGGACCCTCAGTCTTCTTAAGGTCTAAACGGGAGAATATTAACCAGAATGTGGTGATGTATCATAGAAAAACAGCAAGTGATAGATTTTGTTATAAATGCTGCTTCCTGCATATTCTGGTGCCATTTAGGAGCTTCACGCAGCTTGCACTGCAAAACGGGGAGGGGGCGTCTTCTGAATACTGATAACCTGCTCAATCTGAGCAGAGGCCCAGAGGACCAAAGGCCTCCTGCAATTGTTTCAGGGAAGAAGGATAGTTCTGTACCAAGGAGGTTTTAAAGACACCTCTGGGAACATCTGAGTCAGCAATTCTTCTGGGATAAACCTTGTATAAAACATAATATTCAATTCCCTAACATCATTATTGGTATAGCACCACTGTTCATTTTGTCGACTCAAAAGTTTTGTCATAGTTTTTCGGCGATTTAATCTTTTAGTGAGAATACATAAACTATTGTCATGACCTGGTTTGAAAGATAACAAGAAGGGAGACAAGACTATGACAAACATTCAAGAAGTCTTTATTGTTTACTAAGCAAAGTCAATCAAGTTAATAAATCAAATAAACCAAGTTGGTCTAGATCAAACCAAATTAACTTCAATTCCATCAAAGTTATCCAAATTGTGTCAAATTAGACCGTATTGAACCAAATTCCATTAATTAAATCAAGCTGGGGATTTACAGCAGACTTTGAATTGGAACAGGACTCAGGCCGCGCGTGATGACATTTCACGAGTCCACGAGCACACAAGTCTGGACAAGTACACAGATTGAGAAACGCCCAGTGAGTGAAGAAATCTGGGAGCTTAAGTAACCTCAACACACTGGACCCAGGTGTGTGACATTACCCAATCAGCAAGCTCGAACGCTGAGCAATCAGCACATGATGCCATGGGCACACACTATGAATCAATGTCAAATACATGTGAACAAACTGCAATTTTGTCACACGTAAGTTTGTCTCGAGACATGATTAAAGCACAAAGAAAAACGGTAGCAAACCCCATTGGTTAATGGATTTGTTATGTGTGCATATAGGCAACACACCAAGTTACAATATTAATGGATTTTACCATATAGTATACCACATGTTGTTAATTAAAAAAAAGCCCATGTCTATTCATTAAGAATAACTTAGAAAAAAAAGAGAATAAAGAAAAGATGCAACATGGACACGTGTGCGAGGTGCATTAGCATGATGAGGGATGGTTTCAGCACGGCTGACATTGCACACCACAGGAACTCAAAGGCAGAGAGAGAAATCTGGAGGATGGGCTGCTGGATTTAGAGCAAACAGCTGTTGTGCACTTCGCCTTGCTACACATCTGCCAAGTGCCAAGTCACTGTGGGCGTCGTTGGGGTGACCCAGACTGCAGTACTCCAACTTCTACCTTATATAAAATCCAAACACATGCTTTTTACTCAGAGCTGTGCATGTAACACTGGGTTTGCTGCATCAGCTGGCATGACACTGAAAGACAATTATCTCATCATGCACTTGCCAGTCAGACATCTCCAAAGGGTGGTAAATGTTGGTTTTCATTGAAAACTGGGTCAGTATTTTTTATTTTTTTTTTGCAAATAACATTTACATGTATGTCTCCACCTAAATTATATATTTATTCTAATTAATAAGAATCTGGACTTTTCACCTGACCACCACGTTGAAAAATATTGATCTTCTAGCTATTAGGTAGAGTCACAATAGTACATGCATGGAAGATATCGGTGGTGATGAACTGTAATCCTTTATCAGCCCTTCACCTGTTAAATTAACAAGGTGGCTACAGTGGATACTCAACCAATAGTATCCAGCTACAGCCCCAAAGCGGAAGCCCCTGACGTGACACAAGCCTCTGGCTGGACAGAAGCGCCCCTGACTTGACAGCGGAAGCTATTTTTCAATGCGACAAACCTCGGATTGACCTGCAATTTTAAATTATAAACAATTATTATCCAGCAGCAACAATACTTATAGATTAATAGATTTGGATTTGAGGTGGAGCCATGTGTCTTCTTCTCTTGTAACATAACTAAACACTTTTGGCAAGAATTGATAAATTGGTTAAAAATCCGAATGGATAAAATTGCACAATTGCAGTTGGAGCAACTGCTTTTTACAAACAAAAAATTGTCAAAACTTTGAACTATAATCATAATTATGGGTAAATACCAGTTGCACATGAAAAAAAAGGCAGAACAAAAGTTCATCCGTAATAGTGTCGCAAAATTGAACTTAAAGCCTATTTTGCTTCATCGAAATCAGATATTCAAAATGTATGTGATGATGTCTCAAAATATTTGTTGCTGTGACTTGCCTTGCTGAATGTTTTTGAATTTTATTTACTTTTCATTTCTACTATGTATGTGTACATGTATATAAGATTGTAACACAATTGTTGTCTCCCAACGAGAGTTATGTATAATTGTTTGTATATTGCAAAAAATTGCAAAAATTTAGCCAGGAAGTGGAGGCGTTAGCTTTTAGGGTTAGGGTTAGTAAAAAAAGAAAGGTAAGTGCAAAGTTGCCAGAACAGTGGATAGGGTTACTGGTATTCCTGTCACTTCCGTCCAGCCAGGGGCACAGCCGCCCAGCCAGAGGCTTGTGTCCTGTCAGGGGCTTCCGCTCTGGGGCTGCAGCTGGATACTATTCTACTCAACCCAAATGACAGACAGCTCAACTGAAAGACTATATATATGTAACCTTTAGTAGTAGGAATGAAAGGCGATTTAAAAGCTGCATGTGCAATAAAAAGCCCTGTTGACATGTTTTTAACAAACTGATTTGTGGTGTTTACTCATTGAAGAGAGGCATTCACATAACACCAATTAGTTTCATGATGTTAAAGACATCCCGTTGACTTACCCGTTTTGCATTCCTTGTTCAGCTGGAAGGTGGAGGTGTAGTAACATGGCTGACAGTGTCAGGCCCTGTGAGTTGTTCTTTGTTTTCATTCCTGTGTGGGTTTGCTTTTAGTTAATATTGTTTCTCTCAATCCATGTATTTCTATACTTGTGTAACATTTAGGTTCCTGGTTCATGTTTTGTTGCTTTTCCGTCTTTGTGCTTGTAGGTATTCCTGCTTGTGTTTTCACTCCCAGTCTCGTCATTGTGCTGTTGAGTGAATATGCTCTTCCGGTTTGGCCCTCAGGTGTGCTGAATTTCCTGATTGGTCTTTCTCAGCTGACTGTTTGGACACAGAATGGCTGTGTTCAAAATCGCATAATAACGTACTACTCATACTAAGTGTGACGTCAAAATGAGTATGTAGTGCGTTCCCATTCGATAGTATGGAAAGATTGAGTATGCAAGAAATACCCGGATGTATACTGTTATACTTGTTTGAAGTATGCTAAAAATAATACATTCCCTTTTCAAAACAAAAGCATGTCTTCTTGAAAAAAAATTGAGTAAGCTAGAAATACCTGGATGTATACTATATGGGGACATTTTTTAAGTATGCACACTGGCCACAGTAGTCATACTCAACCACCCCATGATGCATTACGAGCGGACAGTAAAATCGTCCTGGAACTAAAAGTCAAACATTCCTTTTTCATAACAAAAGCATCTCTTCTTGTCATTCATTAGTTTTTGACGCTTTTGTAAATAGGGCTCTTGTTTTGAAGTTAGAATAGTCGGCATGAAATGTGTTTCTGCGAGTATTGTCTCAAATGACCACATGTTGATATTCACATTTTCTCACTTCAAATGTTTTCAGATCTTTCAAAGGTGCAGGATCAACAGAGATATTTAGCCTCGGTGTGCTTCAGGTTTTTGTCGTTGTAGGTTGGAAATGCATCTTGGGAAACTTGGAACTTGCTCATCATCCTAATCATACTTATAGTAGGCAGTATATACAGTAGGTGTTTTTTTTCCTGGATCATTCTTCATTGTTGTAACGGTAGAATTATTTACACATTATAATTCTGAGCCTACAAATGTCAATATAGATGCTTATATATGTATATTTTTCCCTCCCTTCATGTAGGAGCTCTGTTTCCCTATTGTTATGTTTTACTCAGGCACGTTCAGCGCCAGACAATCCCATAATAAACTTCTTGCAGGTGTCGCTCTTCCCCCCCTGTTATGTGATTAACCAAGAGCAGCCTTTCTCCCCAGTTTCCATTTTTGATCCTGAAATCTGTGCTGTTACTGTGTAATTGCCACTTTTCCTTTTTCACAAGACCTCTTCATCTGTACCCTTTATTTCATGCCAGAGCTCTGGAATAAAATCCACAAAAGATCTTTTGCTCTATTTTGACTTTATTTCATCAGACATATAGTGTATGCTTGAAGATTTCCATAACATTGTGTACTTTGTTACTCTGAGTTTTTTTAAGGACAATACATTTCTGAGGACTACTTCTGTCTCCCTGGCCTGCATCTGGGTCCTCCAACATCTTACAAACCTGTGGCATCCAATATTGAGCCGCATTTTCAAAGTCTGATTTCTCTTTTTTGGTAAGAGCAACGTCAAAAACAGTCAAGGTTAATGTTCCTGATCTTTTTAAGAACAACATTGTAACACCCAAGGAATTGGATGACGCATAACTAAGCGTTACAATGTCAGATTGAAATGCTTTTTCACCACTGACTGTTAATTGGACGGGAAATATGAACCACATATATGATACAAAGTGTCTATCAGACAAATCTGACTGTTGTTCTGGCACTTCCTGTGCGCATGCACAATTCTGTTCCTACCGGAGCTTTTCTACATAAGCGTAATGTGCCTGGGTCAACACCAGGATAACTGAGTGGTCTAAGGTACTAGACTTCAGGATGTTTCTTTCTGCTGACGTGGGTTCGAATCCCACTTCTGACTTTTTTATTTTTTTATTTTAACATATTTAACACGGCAAATTCCCCTTTTAAAAATACATATACGAAAATAAGAAACATGTTAGGGTATTTCCTGGGGTAGAGATAGCGTTAGGGTTAAAATAAAACTGACAAAACTATAGCTAGAAAGACACGGGTCCGGCAGTGACGGAACAACCGGCATTCGGATTACTGCGCATGCGTCCACATGCGCACAGGAAGTGCCGGAACTATAGTCACGATTGTCTGAGGTACGGGTCCGGACCAATAGCAACAGCCATTATGACATGTGGTTTGACTGGCTGACATCTATAGAGATGTTGTGTGTGATTGAAGGCTAAAAGTTGACAAATTACTCCAAAGAACTTACTGACAAAAATGTCATTATTCAGCATTCGACCAATCATCTTTATTCTTGTGATGGGTTGGGTATCGCTTTAAGTTTCCTCTTCAGACTAAATTTGATCTTGCTCCCATTTCTAAAAAAAAAACATGGACTGGCAATATCGGGATACAAATGATTCAACTTTGACTCGTGTTTCAATGCAGTCCTGACTGATAGGAGTACATCTGGTACCCGAGCGGAGATTTGTGTGTGATAATGAGAAACAGAGGTGCGGTCCCTATTCATCTGTTTCTCTGACCCAAGGGTGTAGCTGGTAATTACTCTTGTGGAGCTTTGGGAATCCGAGCAGATTAAAATGGAGTTAGCCTGAGGCTGGTAGGCCAGCCAGTTATCCAGACAACCACTGAAACCTCTGCTCTGCTAAAGATACAACGACAAACCTCTTCTCAGACGGAGATTTATTTGCATCTTTTTCCAGTATCCCCTTCCAGCTTCAGGTTATACAGTGACAATGAGACTTTTGTGCCTGTCTGGGGTACAGTTTGTAACTCTACCCAAGTACATAGTATTTTATTTGATCAACTATTACAATCTCTTACTACCAGTTCATAGCTATCTGGAAAAATTACCTCACACACTTGGACACAAATCATATTCTTAAATAATTTTTGCTTTATGGCAGGCTGCTATACCTGATTCCTGTCACAGTCTATGTGGGTTTGAGTTTTATTTTTCATTCTTATAGACGGTCAAGTGGTATAATCGGTTTATTTTTGGGGTGTTTTATAGGATACGTATAAACAACAGTGCATTCCTTTTTCAGGTGGCTTTTTATATGCTTGGGTTGATCATTTCATTTTACTCTTTTTTATTAGTAATGGGCTCCTTTAGTTCTAACCCCCAATTTCCACTGAGTTACGTCTCCGTCACGCCACCAGAGCTGATAGGTTCCCACTTTAGTCTGTGTTAATTTCCACCGGGTCCAGTGCGCTGCTCCGTCCCAGCTGCGACAGTCCGGAGCCCTCCGGCAGAGATACGCAGGACCTGTATTTCTGCCGGATACTGGAGCTCGACGCAACAACTCAGCACAGAGCAAATGCAGTGAAACAGGAAGTTAAGCACATACTAAACATTAAAACATCTGGTTACTTTTCAAAATAAGAGTCTTCCGATCATATTTCACCATATAATCTTGTGCGATTATGTAAATATCGCGATAACTCCTCAGTCTTGTGACGTCAACTGGACTGCGCTGTGGTGCACTCAAAACGCAACCGGTCGGGATTGGCGGACGGCGGACAGCGGAGCAAAACCAGATCGGAGACGTGGCGCAGTGGAGACGTGTCTAGTGGAAACCCCGGATAAGCTCTTTGTCTGTAATACATGGATCCATTGTCATTACTTTTCCCCGTCTTTTCAGTATGATTTTGCACCTGTCTTCACCCAGGTGGGCCTCGCCTCCTGATAGCCTTCACTCTCTACTAAAGGTGTTCTTGAATACAGAGTGTTCATCAGTCACCTGTTCTTGTTGGTGATCCACTGTACATTTATTTTGGTTTTGTTGTATCAGAGATTAAGTTTGATTTTAGCGGATTTTGTTTACACCATTAAATTAACATTATGTTACAACCAGCTGCTACCCTGTCTTCTCCTTTTCCCTTGCAATGGGGTCCTCCACAACCACTCAGCTCACATCCCAGCATGAACATGCCATTTGTTCCTCAGACAAGCCATTGATCTACATTGTATTTTACCACCTGATAGCGCATTGGTGTGCAAGCGTATTTTCAGGTTGAAGTAATTAGCAGCGATCTTGGAAAACAAAAAAACTGCTGCAAACAGCTGACTATGGCTTCTGATTCCATTTTGCTCTATTTTCACATTTGGACATATTTACTCAAATTCAATAGAAAACAATACAGTAAATTATAAATTACTATAACAACATTGATACATGATGATAGAAACTCCTATGTTGGTGGCAAGTCTATATTAACAACCTAAAATCACCTTATTATATTTTTTGATTCCTATACACTTTACATACACACTACTCTGACAGTCATATACATACTGTGACCTTTTATGTACAGTGCGCATGTTGCACCCATGATGCCAATACACTCATTGTTAGCTTTTTCGCAGTGATTGGAGAACATATGGGCATCCTCTCTGCTCTACCGCCTCCTCCCCTGCACTCAAATGTGAAGCGTTCTATCCTCTGACATCTTTAATGAGAACTGTTTTTTTTAATCTTCTTTAGAAGCTGCCTTTGCTTTTTACAAAAATCAATGGCATTATTCATCTTTGCACCATTTCTAGATGAAGACCATTGCAGACAGGAACCCCCCCACAGGAGCTGCATTTAGGGATTTGACAGTCACTCTAATTATTCAAATGTAATACTGATCCAACAATATGTGGAGGTTAGGTTTAGCGCTGAAAGCACAGAGTAGTGGAAAAAGCAGCCATTCATGCACCTATAGTCAGAGGTGAAAGTAACGGATTACAAGTACTCACGTTACTGTAGTTTAGTTGCTTTTATATTATATTATATTTACATTTCTAAATCAGTAATTTTACTTGTACGTTTTAAAAGAAGTAAGGAGTTAGGGTTAGTACTTGAGTACAATTTCAATCAACAGTACTTCTACTTGAGTAGAATATATCAGTACTGATGTGAGCATCCAATGTGAACGTTTTTAAATCAAAGTTAAAGGCACTCTTTTTTTATACTGCATATGATTGAGAGGGAGATTTTTGGTCATGTTGTTGATGTAATGTGTTTGTTGATGATTTTAAATGATTTTACTGATGATTTTTTTTTTTTTTTTTTTTTTTTGCCAACTTTAATGTTCTTGTAGATTTTAAGCTGTTGAATGTTTTCTGTTGCATTTTTTGATCATGCAACGCCCATTGAGTAGCCTTGTGTATGAAATGCGCTATACAAATAAATTTACTCTTTACACCTCTGCCTATAGTATATATAGAAACGATGCTGGCCTAGATTTAATTGGACAAGTCCTTTTGCTGCCAAGTGCCAGTGCATACCCACAATGCAC
Source organism: Gouania willdenowi (assembly GCF_900634775.1). NCBI lineage: Eukaryota > Metazoa > Chordata > Actinopteri > Blenniiformes > Gobiesocidae > Gouania > Gouania willdenowi. Next base: position 13,682,952 of record NC_041065.1, read on the forward strand.
CACAAATATACTTATTGTTTCCTTTATCTCCATCTATTGTATCACTGCTATCAGCTCTCCTTGTTCTGGCTGCTTGCCCTAATGTGCTATAATCTTGCTGCTGTTTGACAGCTGCTCTGCTCCAACATTAACTGTAGCAATCACAGGTATTGAAAAGTTCTCTATCATCCCTTCAATCACACCTATGGCCCATCATGTGATCAATAAACACATTGAACGGAAATTGCACACTAAACACCCGAAATCAATACACATCTGCCTGCAGGGATGGGGTTTGTTGACACGGTGAGAGCGCCCTCTAGTGGTTGAGACTATAAAGCACACTACACTGTAGTGAAATAGCACTTTGCAGTATTTGTCAGATGACCAGTGTTTATTCTGTTGACTGAAATGTGTCATCCCTTTAATAAAGTGTTTCTTACCATTCCTTAGGCTGGTGATGGTCACAATTATGCAATAAAATACATTTATTTATTTAATTGCAATAATAAAACATGCATAACTGTCGCGAAAAGATTGCACACAAAAATAAAAAATTAATACAATTTTTGTCAGTTCAATTTTCTTTAAGTGACAATAACTAGACTAACATTTTCAAACTTAAAAAAAACTATATCAAAATATATTTATATTTTTATCTAGTAAAAAAAAAATCAAACAAAAACTATAATTTTGTCGCATGAACTAAAATTAACCAAAGCTCATATGATCATGTTTCCTTACATATTAATCACATCAAATCTGTATATAAGATTGATTTATTTATTTTTTTAAGTGCATAAACTCTTATTTTGTATATTTCAGTTGACTCAGTCCGTAACAGATTTAGTCTTCTAAAATCCTTTTGTCATTTAGTTGACTTAAATGGTTCTGACAACATTTTTAATTTAGTCGAAAGAGACAAACTATATCAAAATTTGCTGTCATTAAATTATCACTGGTCAAGTCTCCTTAAATCATGCAATACCAATTGAGATACCTGAAAATTGTTAATTTGACTATTTAAATGTAAATGCAATAACATGTCTTTTTTTCCCTTTAGGTTGAATTCAAAAGTGTGTGAGTAGTTTCGCAAGAAGAAAAAAAAATAGTAATCGATGAGAGCTGAACAATTAGGAAGGTTTGGAGAGGAAGCAGAAAATGATTCACAGAGTGAGTCATGTGCAGGGGTTTTAATGAGGTGCTCACTTCTCCCTTTACAGCACTAAAAGCAATAGATCACATGGTGATGCTCTGCAGATGCACTCATTGCCTTCCTGCTTGTCAAATTGATCTGCATCATTAATTGGAAAAGTAAAATACCATTAAGCAGAGATAAAGTAGTGGAAGGTAACTCGGAGTATAGATGTGCTGGAAACATCTACTTACCTCATCCCACCAATCAGAGACTTCACTTTAGTTTTTTATTCTATTAAAATGATTCATAGTTTTTTTTTTTTTTTTCATACAAAAAGATGAAAAGTTTGACTGAGCTAAGGTAAAGATAAATATTTTCTAAAACAGATTTAAGGAGTCAAATAATTGTCCACGAAAATGCCAAATTTTGAGACAAAATAGTGAACTATTGCTGTGTTTTTTTGCTGTACCAACAGTGTACAAACAATGTTTTTTGGCCGATTATTACAGTCAAAAACACGACAATAGTTCACCATTTCGTCTCAAAATTTGGCATTTTCTTGTCCGTGTGCTGTTTGTAGACCTGCTGCTTTATCTCCAAAATGGCGACTTTCGGGTTGACGACGTTGATGAAAACCCTCTATTTTAAAGCACAAATTAATGTTTCTGAATGACATTTAGTATCTAGTTTTATGATTTTTTTTTTTCTCTACCCTACTACACCACATAAGACAAGCTCATATTCAAGGAATTGCAATTTTTTCCACTACCACCAGGGGCGTAGCACTACATTTTGGGGCCTGGGTACAAACCATCTTGTTGGACTCCTACTGTAAATTATGTACACTTTTTTTTGCCCGCAAACTAATTTTTTTTTCACATTAACCCAGGAGTTCCCAACCTTTTTTGGATCGTGACCCCATTTTGATATCACAAATATCCAGCGACTCCAGAGACTTTTTTTTTTTCCCTACAATTATTTTTTGATCATGTTTATTAAAGTGTGTTACAGATACATAGTAGCCAAGATTAGTGACAAAGTGACAAGTGCACCACCAATTTACAATTACTAGACATTATAAGCGACCCCACATGGGATCCTGACCCTAAGGTTGAAACAAACTGCAATAACCTAATGATTCCATATCCATTGGTTATATTTTATAAATCTGTTCTACTAAATTTTAGTTATTTATTGAATATTATGTTTGTGACATATTTTTACTACAATTTTAGGGGTGGCTGGTCATTTTTTATTTTTATGGGGGAGGGGGGTATAACTAACACACAAAAAGCAAACGTGTACAAAGGTTAATAAAAGGTAAAAACAGAATAATTAGAATCATGGGGACAGTCTGGCCACCTACTTAAGACTTGGTGGCGGCAAAATTTAGTCTTCAAAATATTTTTTTTATTTTTAAGAATTGAATTTCCAATTACGATTTGACGTGCAAAATGAATGTTCCAGCATTTTAATGTGCAAGAGTGCACGTAATTTCAAATAAAATAATATATTGCCTAAAAAAAAGATGTGTTTTAAAGCTCACCTCCGAAGAATTGAGAAAGCAGCAGATTTCCCCTTCGCCTTTCTTTTTTTTGTGTTTTTGGGCTAGTTTTACTTTCTTGAGGAAAAACATGCTGCTGCTGCTGCTGCTGTGTATCTCCCTCTCCTGGTTACATCCACAGCACAGCAGAAGCACATGTGGGTCGTACCATTTGCACTGTTTTAAAGGGGGTGGTAATAAGGCATAATGAAGCATGAATCCTTGTTTTTAGTGCAAAACTGTGATTAACAACCAGCTTATTTTCCACACAGCCCTTTTCATTCCAATACAAATAATCTAAAAATGTTTAAAATGCATTTTCACACACATATATATATACAAAACAGACTTCTGATATTCTTGTGATGTGGGGCTTGTGGTTGCTGCTTGTAATGCAAATTGCAACTTATTTGTATGCAAGCATTAAGAAAGGGATTATTCATCCATGGTTGTGAAATGACTTTATTTGACATTTTACAGTACCATAAACAGGTGACATTTGTGAGAGAAAAGCATTGTTGAAACTTGCTCAGGTGGGAGAGGGTCGTCTTCTGATCGAGAGGTTGGGGGTTTGATCCCTGTACCTGACTATGTGTCGAAGTGTCCTTGGGCAAGACACTGAACCCTAAGTTGCTCCCAGTGGTCGACTAGCGCCTTGCATGGCAGTCCTGTCCCACTGGTGTGTGAATGTGAGAATGATTGGGTGAATGAGCTGATGTGTAAAGCGCTTTGAGACTGCTTCAGTGTGGGGATAAAGCGCTATATAAATCAAGTCCATTTACTTAATAGGAAACTTTGGAAAATGACCCATAAAACAAATAGTTTTTGGCAACTTGATGAGTGACTGCAACAGAAATGAGATAATAAACAGATTTAATGTATACTTTCCTTTTAGTTACATCTAGTTAGTGAGGGTTGGAAGCACACAATGTGTAGATATCAAGATTATGTATTATACACACAATTGTGCTCTACAAGATAAAGGTAGCAGTGCATTGTAAAATTACAAGTTACGACAATTAGTCCATCTTTAACGCTTCCTATGATGAACAGGATCACGTGGCCCTATAGCAAAGTATAAAAGGGTGCGTGTCTGTGTGTGCAAAAGCAAAGAAAAGAAAAGCACTATTCCACTTTGTCCTTTATCAGAATACACATTTAAGCAATATAAAAGCACTAAGTAAGACTTTTAAATGTTCACAGTTGAATTAGAGGTGGAATTTATTTCAAAAGCCTGATGTTTAGAAAAAAGGAAGCTCTACACACCTCAGCAATATATTAGTAAAACAATTCATAATGCTGCTGACATTGTTGAAACTGGTTTTGATCAAATAAAATGCTACATTAAAAAAAAACAAATTATATCACCCACATAAAAAGTCAATTTTAAAATCAAGTTCATGAAATCCCAATTGTTGGCGACTCTATATTACATTAAGACGGGAGCTTCATCCTTTGACATTTTATATTTATGACAATCAAATCACCCTTTTTTCCCTCGTTTGAGGTTGTCAAAATACACTCTTAATATATTTCAATACTGTTTTTGGTTCGTTATGCAATGCGTAACAATGCAACAGGCTAAAAGATGATCTAACATCACAAGTTTGCTGCAAATAACTATAACCAGGTACATCCTAAGTATAAAACTTGATAATGATTACATCTATATTATGTGTTTACATATTGGTTTGTAGACCCCATGCTCAGTCTGGTGTAAATTACTGTTAATATTTGAGTTTTTCAGCGTGTGAGCTGAAAAAGAGGACGTGGTTAGTGAGTGAACAGTACAGTCCCTGCCGTGGCTCATCATTTTTTGGCAAACGGGCGTGAAACATTCTGCTGACAATCGTGGATATCTCTCCATCTGCATGTGTCAAGATCATTAGGAATGAGATGCACCAAAAACCGTTAACGCTGTTAACAAATACTAATCATATTAAAATATTTAAAAAGAATAAAATCATCTGGAATTCCCTCTTCTGTACAGCAGCTGGTGATTCCCCCAGCCCGATTGGATTTGGCAGTGGTTCAACACTTGTGCTTCATTGCAAGCTATAGAAAAATCAAAGGGGGGGGGGGTAAAAAGTTAATACAGTTCAAAAAAAAGCAACCATGCAACAGCAAATGTACATATTTCTATGGATGATCTGTTAACGGCTACAACTTGTAAAAATATAACAGAACTAGGAGTTAGCGAGAAGCTAATTAACAACATTTAATGCATTTTTAACGCTAAAATGCAATTGCAATTTATTGTAGGTTTGCACAACATTCAATTTCAGTAACTCAGAAAAACAATTCGCATTAGCCATTACTACTTTAGCAATGCATTGAAAGTTGTTCTGATGACTTGTAGAAAGAAAAATGAGGGCAATGGGAGAAAAAAAAAAAATGATAAAAATAAAGTTGAACCCAGTGTTAACTTTGTTGACTTACTTTTCGTTAAACATGTTTTTTAACTGTCAATAATGAGAATATGACAATTTAAAAAAAAAAACATTTAAAAAAAACATTTGAATGAAAATGATATAAAAATTCATTATGTTTGTTAGTTAATAAAATAAAAAAACACTATAATGTTCTATAATAAAACAATATCCAATCAATGGTCCATGATAAATTGCTGGGCAAAAAGCAAAAACAATAAATCAGTCAGAGAAGACACACAATTTGATTTGGTTATTTTAGGGTATTTTTTGCTGTCTGTCATTATTTTTAAAATGTTCCAATAATAACCATAAGGTATGGCAAATGTCTGCATTTCCACAATTATACAATTTCATTTAGTAGAAAGTTATCCAAAGCGACGTACAAACACCAGCAATTTGGTTTAAAGAACTTGTTCAACATTTCACAGTAAAGACCAAGGTAGGATTCAAATCAGTGACCCTCGGATTACAAGACCGCTTCCTCGTTACATCAAAACACCATTTCATGCACAATAACAAAAAAAGAAGCAAAGTATATTTTACGAGGTCCAAAATCTGCAAAATGACTGCAGACATTAGATACATAGTCAAAAGTGCAACTTTATTGTTGTGATTGTCCTCAAGAGTTAAAATGCATAGAACAATCCCAAAATAAAAAGCAAATGAGGCTCTGTCATTCAATAATCTCAAGCTTTAACCCAGGTTTAAGCAAAAGTGCAACAGCAACTTCACAGTAGCTTCAATTTTCTGATTAAGAAATCAGATAACTACATATTTTACAACATAACATTACAAATTAAAATAATAAATTCTTCCTTTAGCATCTCAGCATAGTGCGAATAAAAAATGTAACATGCCTGTGGCACAAATATAGCCTACTCAAAGGGTAAAAACACATGTAAACAAAGAGGGGGCTAGCTAACATCGCGCTACGGTAACCCACAAGGACGGAATGTGAAAAAGTCTGAAAAAACTGTGGTAAGGGAAAAAAAAAATGTTTTAAACTCGAATTTGCAAAATAAAAAAAATGAAAAAAAATAAATAAATATTTAATCGATTTTTTGCCAAAAACTAGGCTAATGCTAATCAAAAGGTGTAACCCACAAACAACTTCCATCCATCCATTTTCAGACCCGCTTTGTCCTATTATAGGGTCGTGGGGGTCTGCTGGTGCCTATCTCCGCCTCACACTGGGCGTTAGGTGGGGGTACACCCTGGATAGGGCGCCAGTCCATTGCTGGGCAATACACAGACAGACAAACAACCATTTATGTGCACTCCTACTGGCCATTTAGAGACTCAGTCATGGTTTTGGATTGTGGGAGGAAGCTGGAGTACCCGGAAGAAAAACACGCAGCACGGAGAGAACATGCAAACTCCACAAGGAAAGGACCAAAGTGTCCACCCCAGGGCTTGAACCCCACAAATATTCATATCGTAGGAAATATTTTGCAAGAGTTACTGCATATTAGTAGAGGCTATAGATTGAGTTAGATTTTGAAAAAAGGGAATAGAATAGAGTTTATTGTCATATGTACAAGTTAAAAAGAACAGGTACAATGCACATAACGTTGGTCAGAAGAGGGCAGTAGAGCTGCATCCACACAATAACAGTTGTAATCAAACTTGAGCTCATCTGTCTGCAGTCAGAGAAGAAATGAAATTGCAGGACTGTACGGAGTCAAGGTCACCCTCCTCCAGCACTGCATAGCTTTGCTAATTCTAGTAATGATTTGGCTTTAATTGGAAGCTTTTAACTCCGAACCTGGAAAGGTGAAACATCAAGTCTTCACATGATGAAAGAAATAATGTAATATTAAACTGATGTCAATTGACATTACCTGTCTTGCCTTTTTGTTTACTACAGTCTAAGTAATTCATGCCAGCGGGGAATTTAATCTGTAGGGCTTTGCAAGACTCAAGGTTGAATTTTAATGACACATGAATAACCTGACTATTTTCAATCAAAACTGTAATTTCTTGCTAGTAGTGGATGGCTTCAGCTTTTAATTCATAATTTCCAATTTCAGTTTGCATATTATTTATCTGCAGAAAACGCGACAGTTCAAGTTGCAAAATTGATAAAGATACGCCTTAAATCGTTAGGAAAACAGCTATTATGATCAAAATTGCAAAAGATATTTTTCCTCTGTTTTTGCTGAGGAAAATATATATCATGCAAATAGCCTTATTAAACAGCAGGCAATTAGTTTTCCAAATGAAAGAGAGACATGTGCTTGATGGAAAAGAGGGGGACACCCTATGGAGAAGCACCCGAGTAAACGATCGGGAAAAAAAAAATCCATAGCACAGAAGAATGACTGCAGAGCGGCTGAAGACGCAACAAAGCAACAAACAAAGCAACAAACAAACAAACAGATACGCTGATGATGTGTTGGAAAATCTTATATTAAAAAAGATAAACTATCCTCATCTTCAATAGGAATAAGTCCACAATGTGGGGAAACAGGACATCAACATTCCAGCACTGCTCCTTTGGAAGCATCACGCAAACATGTGGCCTCACCTTGTGTGCAGTGACAGAAAACTGTTCAGCACTGTTCATCATATCCGCCGTCCTCTCCTCCGCCCGACCTAATCGCTCGCCACGCTCATTCAGAGCCTGGCTGGCCTTCTGCACTGCACTCGTCACACTGTCTGCAGCTGAGTGTAGTATACTGGTACCTGTTGATAAGGATGAGAGGTGAAGGGAACGCCAAGATTGAGCGCAGAGAGGCAGGAAAGAGAGCAAAGGAACAGAGAAAATAGGAGGGGAAGGAAAATGTTAAGTTTGTAATCAAAACAGTGATGGAGTGTGTAATAAGAGGTGTAAAGAGTACTGATATCTTACTCAAGTAGAAGTACTCTTACTTGATTGAAATTTTACTAAAGTACAAGTGCGTTTATCCATAAAAACTAAAGTACAAGTAAAAAGTAGCTTAATAAATAGTACTCAAAGTAAAAGTTACTAGTTATTTACAGTTACATGTTTCTTTTTGGTAATAAAGAATGCCACAGTTCCCTTGCATACAGTAAACATCTCATATATAAACTTAAAAAGCAAGAGATGATTGGAAACTGCATAATTGAAACTTAATATATTTTCCATAAAGGCTTCTGTATAAAATACATTTTTTGTCAAAGTGTAAAAATCCTTTTTAAATGAAATAACACAGATGAATTAAAATCAAAATAATAATAAAAACTAGATTTATAAACTCTAAAATTGAGAAAATAACCTCTATTCAATGATGTTTTGGTGCCGTGCATTACGTTTAATCTGATTGGTCGGCTATGATGGGATGCATTTGATTGTTCTCTTTTCTTTTCATTTTTTTTTTTGTGGTTTCACTATGTCCATTGATCATTTTAAAACAAAAAATAATAATTTACTTAGTATAAGTTGGAAATGTAATGAATTAGTTTATTTCTTTTAAAACATACTTAAGTACAAGTAAAATGACTGGTTAAGAAATATACTCAAAAGTACCCATAAAAGTAACTCAATTACAGTAACAAGAAAACTGTACTTTAAGGAAATCAGGTTGCTCCAGCACTGCTCTTTTCCTATATTAAAGTCCTGTAGTCATCTCCGTATTGGAAGCATATCTGTACCATAAATAAATTTAAAATAGATTAACATAAATGCTTCTATAATGCTTCCATATCTCTGAGTTTACCCTCCTGCTATCTAAACAACAATGCAAAAAACTAAGGATATGTGCTTGGCTGCATTGGCCCCTTAACAGATAAATGAGTTAATAATACACAGAGAATAAATCTTTAGATAGCCACGGCAGCCGAGCAGATGTTTCATCTAGTCATCAATCTACCACACCTTAGAACTGCTGTCATTATACACTATGCTAACTATGCTTCCTTTCTCTGCATAGCATTGTTCCAGTGGGGTTAAATCCGTCACTTTGTGAATTTACTACAGTGGCTGGGAAGTGTCAGGTGAATGCATTTACAGAAACGAACACAAATGCAAACAGGTCACAACACGAATGCAAACCGGCCACAACGGAAGTGTTTCCGACGGACCGGTATTACAGTCGGACAGTCGGACGGGTATTATGATATGATAGCCTGATGTGAAAAATATAAGAGTATCCTAATCAACTTTCACTTACTTTCATACGCGTTTCGATGTCTTCTTCTTGTTCTTAACTGTTCTGGTGGGTTAAAAACATCCGCCAGAAACGTGTCCGTCTGTAATACTGGTCCGTCGGAAACACTTCCGTTGCGGAAACCCGGTGGCCGGGAAGTGTCAGGTGAATGCATTTAAAGAAATGAACACAAATGCAAAAAGGTCACAACACGAATGCAAAATGGCCACAACGGAAGTGTTTCCTCCGGACCGGTATTACAGTCGGACACGTTTCTGGCGGATGTTTTTAACCCACCAGAACAGAGAAGAACAAGAAGAAGACATCGAAACGCGTATGAAAGTAAGTGAAAGTTGATTAGGATACACTTATATTTTTCATATCAGGCTATCATATCATAATACCCGTCCGACTACTTCCCAGCCACCGTAATTTACACCTCAGGAAATACTGTCTCCTAAGAAATGGATCTACCTTGTTTTGATGTGGTCAGCCAAGTGCAGAAATAACATTACAACTATACCTCAGTGTAAACAAGCCCATACCAAAACCATGTCACAAGTTTCCTGTCCTGTTTTTACCTTTAAAAATGACATGGTTTTTGCACCTATTGAGTATTTGTAACCAAACCAGTTGAGTACTTGAAACTACTTTAAAAAAAAGAATAAACAAGAAGACATGGTCATCAACATCTTCTGCTAAAAACCAAAACGAAATAAGGGCAATAACTCTAAACAAATGTTGCGCTTCTCATTTTCAAACTCCATCAAGGTATTGATACCCTAAAGCTACACACCGAATTCGGATATCTAACAATTTCAGAGAAATGCTGTCCCCTTTAACTCAGACGCACGGACGGACGGAGCTCAAACCTATATCGCCCTTCCACACTTTGTGGCGGGAGATAAAAATACCACTATACAAAAAGTCAGCTAGCTTCATGCTAACGTCTATGGGAAAAACCCATGTATATGCTCATGCTAACATTTACCGCGATCAGCAGTGATTTATATAACACACCGTTTATGCTTAACTTTCACAAACACAGTCTTAGGAGTGTTATCAAACAATACACTTAAACATACTCACAAGAATATGTTTTTTCAAGCCAAAAATACAAGAACTTAGTTAGTAGAGACCAGTAGGCCATGGGCTTTCAAAGTGGCGGCTTCCGACTACTATGGCAACAGTGGTAGGTCAAAATATTCAAACTCACCCAGAGTAAAGAAAAACGGGAGAAGGGCAATAACTCCGGAAAAAAATAACTGCGCACTTCTCATTTTCGAACTCCATCAAGGTATTGATACCCTAAAGCCACACATCAAATTTGGTTATCCTTCTAACTAAGTAGAACCATAAGGTGAGTTTAAGGTTTAAACTTTTTCCACATGACAGTACCATATAGCACGAGTATCTCTCCTAGCATTATGTCAGGCAGCATGAGGTAGACACTCCTCACTATGAGAGTGGATTACGTGGTAAACCAGACAGAGACAGCAAGACTAGGCGACGTTCCTTCAATTACAGTTAACCTGACAGAAAACAACAATTTGCGTAGACACACCCACTTTGCAAACAGATGGATGTGGAGGGTGGTTCCAACACACTGACGCTCACAGTCAGTCATCAGGAGGTTAGTGATTTACTGCATATTGTTCAAAATAAAGGTGAATTAAGCTCATAAACCACCAGGTTCCGTCGTTCAATAAAGTACATTTTTGAAACAGTTTGACGTTAGTCTGTAGCCACTGTGAATGGAGCATTAGTGATGGCAAAAGTTCTGTTGGATATATGTGACGCGAGTTTGCTTAGTGTACATCCTTTACTGGTAAAAGTATCAGGGTAAAGTCTTCACCAGAAGAATAAGACCTTTACAGCATCCAAGGGTTTCCAGTAATCTACCCCTTTTCCAGCAAAGCTCTGGATGATTTCCCACCTCATCCATTTACAATTCCATAGCTTCTCTATATATTGCACACAAACCTTTCTGCAATCTTCACATCCTATTCTTTTCTTTTCATGTATGCAGCTTTATTTTATTTATTCATTTTCTTCATCCCATACATCTGTGGTAAGCTGCAACATTGGCTCCCCCAGTCGAGTGTAATCAAACAAAAGGCACAGAGGAGATCATATGGAAAGCTTTGTGAGGAGGGTGCAGCATCCCAAACTGAAGAACATGCGTGGGAGTGGATTATGCTAAGTGGTGTCATTGCTCAGACGCTGAATGTGAACCTTAAAGTCTTATTGTGTCATTTACATCCAGAACAAGATATAATCTTCTTGAACATTTACCAATGAGTTGATGTCAACAAAGTTGACAGGGAAAAAGTGGAGTTAAACTGGTGAACAACTTCTCACCAAGGTCAATATACCTGTATATTCAATGAAGAATTTCACAATAAAAGTGACTCACTTTGATCCAACTAAAACGGTAAAGAATAAAATCTATTCTGTTGCCAGTAAAAGCAAAGAAATAAGTAGGTTTTAATTGATATATTTTGGATTGTTTTTCCATCCCTTGTTGAATTACAGAAAATGAATTGAGTATACGCACGACAATGCTGTAAGAATGATGATCATGTTGGAGCATAATGCAAAACTTTTTTTTTACCCAATTTGTTTTGGGACCACCAACTAATGCTTGTGGGTACACGGGGGGTCTGCGTACCTTAGTCTGACAAATATTCTTTCTTTAAAAAACCCTCACAAGAACACTTTCTGTAACTTTACGCAAAAAGAAAATACACTTAAAACCCTAAATACACAGCATGAGCCTCTTTATATATAATTTTGCCAGATATGCGATGGAACTTGTTGCATAAAAGCAACTTTGATTGTTCAAAGCTGTACTTTGGGACACAAACGTGTAGATTATTTCTACAAATACAGTCTAGCTTTGCAAAGGTATCATATTGATGTGGGATTCAGTCAGGATTGTCTGTGTTCCTAGCATTGCAGTATAAACATAATGTATGTCACACATTATGTCACAACCACATGTCAGCTCATCCACCATTACAATTATGATAGGTTCAACTCTGATTAACGTCAAGGTGTAGGTTTTAGAGAAAAAGCCAGAGGTAGTCATTCAACATGAGGATGGAAATACTACTAATATTGCAGAATTCTTTAGCATTTCTTTCTATAACTAGGGGTGCTTTGCTATAACTAATGGCTTTAGTTTTTTTTGGTCTCGCGCTCAAGGGAGCAGCTCGGTTTGTTTTGTGTTAACTTTTTTAAAATATGTATTCCACAATTAATCCACAGGAGGAACAAAGTGGAGGACTGCGTGGCAGGGGCGGACTGATGGTGGTGGTGGGGAATGGCCAGGAAGTCATTGACAGACCGGCCCACTTAATGTGTGGTGTGGGGAGCCAGCCAGCCATCCAGCAACCCAAGTTTCATGTCCCTTGATGAAAAAAAAACTGCATTTAATGTTGCTTTGGACCATAATCATATAGTAATTATTACCTTGAACCCTTAAGTAGCTTACAATAAAATATTTACAGCAGTAAAGTGATTTTACAGCATAATATTTTACAACAACTGCATAATATGTGCCACCTTTGGCTTTTTTGCCTGTAAGGGACAGCACGTGTGAGTGAGTTCTGGAGTGTGGCTTGTTATGTGGAAGGTCTGGGTTAGAACGCACTCATTAATCCATCTAACTGAACTTTACATGTTGTTCTGGGACATAAAAGCAGCGACTCATAAAAGAAGTATTTTTATACAAAATACGATATATATAACGATATATGCGATATTATAGTTTTCTATATCACCAAAATAGAAATCTCGATACAGCGTACACAGCGTAAATTAAAACATAAATGGGTATATGAAGCACATTTGTTTATTTAATATACTTACAGTTCATATATAAGTCAACACATTGAATATTTACTGTTAATTTCACATTGCTTGTCTTTAAGTCAGACATTAACATTTTATTTTATTACATATTTTCTTTTAATTTCTCATGCTCACTCATGTTGTTCTCTGCTATTCACTAATGACTTATTAGACATATTTGTTGCAGACTTTACATCCTTTAACAATTTTTGATTTTTCATGGTGACTTACATCATTCCTTCCGCTGTGGGAGACGCTAAAATCTCAGTTACTAATCTTACAGAACGTGCAACTGTGTCCCGTCCTGCTGCTCTTTGGGAAGGTAAAAGTTCTTTGTTTTTTTTTCGCCGGAACGTCTTCATTCATCCATCTCTCCTCTGAGTTGTTTCCGGGTTTGTTGCCGCTGTCGGCACTAATCTCGCGAGAACTGTCACTCGGGCCATTTCAGGTGGCAGTTCTCGCAAGGCCAGTGACAGGGTTCAGTTCAGTAAGGCAGAGGAATGTTTTTATTCATTTATATTTTACCACCTAACAAAAAAACGCCAACATAGCTCCAAAGGTGTCATAATTTAGCCAACGACACTTAATGTCAGCCTTCATGACACCTTATTCATGATAATGACAGTGTAATGTTAGCCTTATGTGTTACCTGCACTCTTATTTTTACTGTGTGTATTGTGTGTACTCTTTATAATTTATTTCTATTACTTGTGGAAGGCAAGGCGCGGAGAGAACGGAGTAGATGCCAGCGGTTTATTGTAGGGCTTCACTACAAGACAACACCACCATATATACAAGACTTCCTGATTGTGCAACCAATCCCACCGTGACACATACCCTGGCCAATCTGGCGATGAGTGCCCCTAGTGGACCGCCACACAGGCCCCCCCCGAAACGACAGAATGGGCACCAGGCACAACAAAACCCAGCACCAACACGTCAAAGAAAGGACAACATATCAAAAAACAAAACATGAACCCAGAACGGGAAAAAGCACCTCAAGTCCCCCGAGGAGGTCTAATAGGACGACCATAACGGCTGACTCGCAAAGTCCCAGGAGGGTCAGACACCAGCAGGCGCGGGGGGCGACCACGACGGCGGCGGGCTCGACCCGGACGAGGGGGCACACCTGGCAACAAAACCAGGCGGGGAACAGAGTCCGTAGCAGCAGCAGGAGCAGCAGAAGCAGGAACAGCAGCAGGAGCAGTAGCAGCAGCAGCAGGAGGACGACCCCGGCGAGGAGGCAGGGCCGGAACCATCAACCCGTCGGGGTCCTGGTGAGCAGGCTTCAGACGATCAACAGAGACCCGCTCCAGGCGACCACCAAAGTCAATGACAAAGTTCTTAGGCCCCGCCTCCACAACCCGAAAGGGCCCATCGTATGGAGGTTGGAGCGGGGAGCGGTGGCCACCACGCCGGAGAAACACAAATCTCGATGACAGGAGATCCCTCGGCACTCGGAAACGAGGCAAACAGTGGTGCACAGGAACCGGAGCCAGCGCCCCTGCGGCCCCCTCAATGGGCAGACGAGGGGCCATCGGGACCGCCGGAGCCGAGGCAGCAGGTAGGAAATCCCCCGGGACCCTCAGAGGCTGCCCATACACCAGTTCAGCGACAGAAGACTGAAGATCCTCTTTGGGAGCAGAGCGCAGGCCCAACATGACCCACGGCAAACGGTCAACCCAGCCCCCATCCGTGAGGCTGGCCCGAAGAGCGGCCTTGAGGGAGCGATGGAAACGCTCACAGAGGCCATTCGCCTGGGGGTTGTAGGCTGTAGTGCGATGGAGCCGCACCCCCAGGCCCACAGCCATGGCGTCCCACAGCCCCGATGTGAATTGGGCCCCCCTGTCCGAAGTCAAATCCGCAGGTGTGCCGAACCGCGAGACCCAAGCAGAGATGAAGGCCCGGCCCACCACGTCCGTCGATGTAGATTCCAGGGGCACCACCTCCGGCCACCGAGTGGTTCTATCCACCATAGTCAGGAGATGCGTGCAGCCACGAGAAGGGGGCAAAGGACCGACCAAATCCACGTGCACGTGGTCAAAACGCCTTTCCGGCACCAGAAAAGGCTCCAGCGGAGCCCTGACGTGTTGGTGGACCTTAGCCCGCTGACAAGGCACGCAGGCAGCGGCCCATCCTTTGACGTCTCTGCGCAACCTGGGCCAGACGAACTTAGCGCTCACCAGCTTCACAGACGCCTTAACACCGGGATGAGACAAGGCGTGAACAGCATCGAAGATCCTGCGACGCCAGCCTACAGGAACCAGAGGCCGCGGCTGTCCGGTGGCCACGTCGCACAGCAGAGTGGTCCCATCCTCATGGCAGGGCACGTCCACGAGCTGCAAACCCGTCACAGCAGAACGACAGGCCTGGAGATCTGCATCGCCGTCCTGATCCACCGCCATAGCCGAATAATCCAAGCCTAGATGCACAGAGGAAACCAACACACGAGACAGACAGTCCGCCACCCCATTGTGCTTACCAGCAACGTGTTGAATGTCCGTGGTAAACTCTGAGATTGCGGCCAGCTGCCGCTGCTGGCGGGCAGACCAAGGATCCGAGACTTTGACCAGGGCAAAGGTCAACGGCTTATGATCCACAAACGCCGTGAACCGGCGGCCCTCCAACAGGAAACGGAAATGACGAGTGGCGAGGAAAAGAGCCAGGAGCTCCCTGTCGAACGTGCTGTATCTCCTCTCTGCAGTGCGGAGCTGCCTGCTGAAGAAAGCGAGGGGCTGCCATGCTCCAGCCACCCACTGCTCACACACCGCGCCCACAGCAATGTCCGACGCATCTGTAGTGAGAGCCAGTGGAGCCGAGGGAGAGGGATGCGCCAACAAGGCAGCCCCCGCCAGAGCGGCCCTGGCCGCCTCGAACGCCTGCAACCTGTCAGAGGACCAGGCCACTTCCTGCGACCCCTTCATCCCGCGAAGAGCCTCATACAGGGGATGCATGAGGTGAGCAGCACGAGGGATGAACCGATTATAAAAGTTCACCATGCCCAGGAACTCCTGGAGCTGCTTGACAGTAGACGGGCGTGGAAAACCCGTAACTGCCTCCACCCGTGCAGGTAGCGGAGCAGCCCCCAGCGAGGACACCCGGTGGCCGAGGAAATCAATGTCAGAGAGCCCAAACTGACACTTTGCTGGGTTGACAATCAGGCCATGAGAACTCAGCCGCCTAAACAACAGACGCAGATGCTCCAGATGTTCGGCTGCCGAAGCACTGGCAACCAAAATGTCATCCAAATAAACAAACAGAAAAGGTAAATCCCGTAACACAGAGTCCATGAGTCGTTGAAAGGTCTGCGCGGCCCCCCGCAGGCCAAAGGGCATCCGCAAAAATTCGAATAATCCAAATGGGGTTATAATAGCAGTTTTGGAAACATCCGCTTCATGCACAGGCACCTGATGGTAGCCCCGCACTAAATCCACTTTGGAAAAAACGGAAGCTCCAGCGAGCTGCGCAGAGAAATCCTGAATGTGCGGGATAGGATAGCGGTCTGGTGTGGTGACAGCATTCAGCCGCCGGAAATCACCACACGGCCGCCACCGCCCCCCGGGCTTGGGCACCATGTGCAGAGGCGAGGCCCATGGACTGTCGGAGCGCCGTACGATCCCCAAGCGCTCCATAGTTGCAAACTCCTCCTTCGCCAGGGACAGCTTAGCAGAGTCCAGACGCCGCGAACGAGCAAAGACGGGCGGCCCAACTGTAGGGATGAAGTGCTCCACGCCGTGCTTAGCGACTGCTGCCGAAAACGTCGGCACAGTCAGATCAGGAAACTCAGCGAGGAGGCGCTGATATACATCCCCAACAGCGAGAACCCGGGGCAGGGCCACCGGTTCAGCCCCCCCCAAAGAGCAGGGGTAGGTGGAGAACGAGACAGGGTCAATCAAACGGCCATTAGACACATCAACGAGCAGCCCATGAGCACACAAAAAATCTGCACCCAAAATAGGCACAGCGACTGAGGCAACCACAAAATCCCACAAAAACTGACGTCCAGAAAAAGAAACAGTCACTGACCTGGAGCCAAACGTACGGATGGTAGTACCATTAGCCGCACTCAGCGGGAGTCCCCGGCTGTCACTCAGCACATCGACGGCAGACGCAGGCAGGATGCTCCTCTGGGCGCCGGAATCCACCAACCAACGCCGTCCCGACACGTCATCCACGACAAACAGCAGCTTGGCCACCCCGCCAGCGCCCACAGCCGCTACTGAGCACTGGCCCTGGCGTTTCCCTGAGCCAGAAAAGCACACGGCGGCACGCAGCGCTTAGCCTTAGCACCGAACCGCCGATGGTAAAAACAAAGCGCGTCCTCCCGCCGGCGACGGTCCGTCACCGCGGCCACAGCGCCCACCTCGTCCGGCGCCGACCAGGAAGGCTCAGGAAGCAGGGCATGCACGCCGCACGGCCGGTTAGCCAGCAGAATCCGGTCCGCCTCCTCCGCCAAACCCCTGTAGTCCTTGGTAGCAACCAGCGGCGAGCTCGCCAGCGCAGTACGTACAGGAGGCGGCAGCTGACGGAGGAAAAGCTGCACAAACAAAAAGGAAGCATCCCCCGAACCGAGCAACGCCAGCATGTTCTCCATCAGCTCCGTCGGCTTACCATCCCCCAAACCGTTGAGGGACAGGAGCCGGTCGGCCCGCTCGGCATCCGACAGCTGATACAGCCTTAAAAGCAAAGCCTTAATAGCGGCATATTTACCGTCCGCCGGGGGTTCCCGCAACACGCACATCGCCCGACGCGTAGTCTGAGCATCCAGAGCAGCGACAACATGGTAGTAGCGGGTGTCATCCACAGTAATCCCACGAAGCCGAAACTGAGCCTCGATATGCTGAAACCAGGGCTCGGGGTCGTGCTGCCAAAACTCCGGAAGCTTAACAGTAGCCGCATAGACCGCAGGAGCAACAACCGGCGCAAGCGGAACGGCATCGCCAGCGGCAAGCGACATGGTCGAGAGCGGAAAAAGAAAATCACGTCGAGGTCACCAATGTGGAAGGCAAGGCGCGGAGAGAACGGAGTAGATGCCAGCGGTTTATTGTAGGGCTTCACTACAAGACAACACCACCATATATACAAGACTTCCTGATTGTGCAACCAATCCCACCGTGACACATACCCTGGCCAATCTGGCGATGAGTGCCCCTAGTGGACCGCCACATACTTGTGTTATCACGCTATAAGTAAAAAAGTTTTTGCGTTTTGGGCTCAGCATCTTGCTACATATATTGACCAGTTGTGACATTTTGGGTTTTATTAAATTCTTTTAAACACATTTCAGGCTCAGCACTTTTGTTACATTGGTGATCAGCTATTACATTTCGGGTCGTTGTTACATATCAGGCTCTAACAACAGGACTAAGCAGGTCAGAAGATGAATGAATGGTTAATTACTACCCATTAAAAATGTATGTTGCATGTACTTTGTCAGGAGACATCCCTGTTTGCAGAAGCAAGACTGTCACAAAAACACTTCTTCAACTGAAACCCTTAACAGATAAGGTTTTAAGGTTATAATCCTGGTTTTATACAGTTAAATCTTGAAAAGGGGAAGCGGAAACCAACAAATCCATGACTTGACATTATTAACAATGTAGAAGGAACAGTTATTGTACTCTAGTATGTAAGCATAATCGGCCGGTTTTCTGAGACAATAGCGAGCAAACTAAAACTGAAGTGGTTTTCTGGCGATAAAGACGACAGCAAAAAGAAACTCAAAAAACAGACAAAGAAAATGAGGAAGCGGAGGAAAAAACACTATTCAGTCAGCCTTTCCTTTTTCCAATCTTGAGGTGGAGTAGTGGCTGCTCCACTCGAATGATAAGAACTTAATTTGATCCTCACCAACAGAAGGTGTCAAACACATCAAAGCTCACCGACAGAAAAGCCCCTTCACTATCCTCATATATAAAAAGATTAGACAGTTCATGCTCAAAGCAAACACACTGATACTATAGATCTGTGGCAACAATACACGCTAGCAAGCTCTGAAAACCATTATTATAGCAGCACATGTGATCATATCATTTCCTCGTTACTATAATGCTGCAGGATATAACGCGTGTAGGAGTTTTGAAGCTGAGTGTCTTGAAATTGTTTCTTTCATATGACAGCATACACAAGCATGACTACACACATTGCATTGTCAAAACCTCCAAACAGTGTACAATGTGGATCTACACACACATCATCTGATGTTCAACAAATCATCTGTTTTTAGGGCACTTTCATCTAAATTTCAGACCAAATAAAGAAGCATCACGTGCCTGGCGCATTGCCTCACGTTTCTTTCTCTGCACGTTAATTTTTTGGCATGGTACAACCAAAAGTGATTTGTAGAATAGTAGTTATAGTAGTAGTAGTAGTAGTAGTGCGTGATTACATCACTGCTGATGACATCATCAGTATTCTAATACAATGCAGGCCAGAGCCAATCACTGGAGATCCCACCCCACACCCCACCCATTTTGGAACATTGGTATACAGTAGTCCCTCGCTATAACGCGGTTCACCTTTCGCGGCCTCGGTGTTTCGCGGATTTTTTTTACAGTGCAATTTTGGATGCATTTTTTTTTTTTTTTACAGCGTATGAACGCGCATTGTGTTCAGCGACACATCCAACTTGGTGAGTTTCACTGCCTGCTGAAGCGAGGAGCTGCGCCCCTTTTTCTCCTCTCATAAACATAAACCACCAGTGAAAAAAGCCGGTGTGATTAGCGGCTAATGCTATGCTAGCTCAGTGCTACAGAGAGAGCTTTAACCTGCTACTACCACCTCCTCACTGATTCTCCTCCACGCCAAATCCTTCCTCGTCCGGTCCTGGTTATAAAGGCCGTGTCATACAGCTCCAGGTGGTCACACACAGCTTCCACTCCATGGTTGAATGGGTGAACAGACCGGTGTTCGTGTTGACGGACGTCATCGTCAACATGAACAATGTCTGATCACTAGCAGTGTGACTCTGAAGTGCTGTATGTTTGAAAACAGGTTTGAAATGTTAATTTTTGTCTGAGAAAAGTGTAAAAGTGTGTGGTGAGGGGCTTTACAGCCTTAAAACATGATATAATAATGGTATAATAATTGTAAAAAATAAAGCTGACGACTTCACTAATTTTGCCTATTGCAGGTTATTTTTAAAATGTAACCCCCGCGATAAACGAGGGACTACTGTATTAGAACATTAGAACATTGGTCCTACCTCTCCAGCGATGATGTCATCAGTCCTACCTCTACAGTGATGATGTAGTCCCTATGTTCCAATGTTGCTATCCAATCACTGGAGAGCCCACCCCCACGTCCTCTCAGCTCTGTCTGTATTACTCCAAAATAACGGATGCACACAATCGGGGTATTTGGAAGCCGTTGACAAAGTTTCAGTTTGATCAGATACCACACCGGGAAGTTATTCGCACACACACAGACGTTACTTGCTTTTATAGATAGATAAGGAGGAAAAAAGAAGCTATTTCATATTTTGTTGAATGTTTTTTACTTTTTTTAAATTAACCATGTAACTGTTTGGCAACACTTTGCTAAGTTTTACACAAAAGGCTGACATTACGCTGTCATTATTATGACATGACACCTGTCATTAGAAAGAACAATGTGCCATGAAAGCTGTCAATAAGTGTCGTTTGTTACCCTAACTAACCCCACTAAAGCCCTCCACCGAATCCAAAAGTGCCAACATAGCTCCACAATTTAGCTTAATGACAGCCTTCACGACCCCCTATTCATGCTAATAAAAGATGACGACAGCGTAATGTCAGCGTCATATATAAAACTTTTAGATAGAAAACTAACAAAAACAATAATTCACACATGGCAGCAATCTATAGAGACAATTCTTGTGGTGCAGCTCTGGTAAAAACCAGAGAATTGATATGTTGGAGGAAATATTTGTCTGTTTGCAGGATTACATCAACAGTACTATTTTGACCAAATTATAACCAAAGATAGACCTCGTGTCATTGGAAGATTTCATTAAATGTTGTAGATGTGTATCAATATACTGATTGTAGGTCAGGGGTTCTCATCTGGGTTCACCCAGGGACCCACATTTTCCCAAGGTCATTAAACCATGACTCACTTTATTTTTTTTTTTTAGAATTCAACCAACCAAATTTAGTTTTTACAAAAATAGCTCATGAAAACATACACACACATATATATATATAATATTTTTAAAAACATAAATCCATATATTTTTCCTTGCAACATGCATTTTACAGCATGATTGTCAAAAAAAAAAAAAAAACGTCCAACATGAGAAACATTAAGTATATGTTAATTTTTGACCAGCTGTCCACGACCCACCCAGTACAGGTCTGCGACCCACTTTTGGGTCCCGACCCACGAGTTTAGAATCACTGTTCTAGATCATAATTAAACATTTTTTTTTTTAAATCCTAAAATTCTCATCTCAGTTTGTAATTGACCCATATTTATGACATTCAACTCCTCAATTAACCCCACAGTGTTTCATTCGTATCGGTTCCGGATTGCACATTTCATCGCAATCTTTCAAAGAAATGGGGGAGCCAATACATTTGGACTTACTGTATCATCATTACTGGATATATGAATTATCACAAGCCTTTATAGTGTGAATAATCATGGTACCATGATCAGCATTTCTAATCCAGATAACTGCCAATATCTGGCAAAGAGGAGATTTATCGTGTGTGAGTGCTTGATTTTCATTCATTCATTCATCTTCCGACTCGTCCTATGTGGGGTATAACCAATACATAGCTAACACAAATATATAAACAACCACTCATACTTGCACCTACAGGCCATTAGGGACTCCAATAAACCCAACATGTTTTTGGATGTGGGAGGAAAGTGGGGTACTCAGAGAAACCCCTCCAAGCCACAGGAGAACTTGCAAACTCCACACAGAGAGGACCATCCAAGTATTTATAGAATTCAATCACTATAAAATATATCCATACACACTACAACAACTATAAGTCATTAAGTTAATACTTTGCTACAATTAACTACAGTATATACAGTATGTTAATGGAGATAAACCAGTTACATCAATTAAACTTACACAATTTTACATGGGCTTCCTTTGTGCTGTAACTACTTCTACATTCAATGACAATACTGTTTAAAGTTTCCAAATGGATTAGGCATGAATGATGTATGAAGTGAGGAAGTAAAATCACCCAGAAACACATTACAGAGGCCTGGAGGCCCAGCTATACTGCTGTTCCCAAGAGATAAACCCCTGCTGTAGTTTAATTAATGCAAATCATGACATTACCCCCAGCAGCATAATGAAACTCGTGCAAAAGTTCAAGCAGGAAGGGCCTCCCCGCCTTGCTCCGAATGCATACCTATGATTTTTTTTTTATATAGCCTGTTATTCAGTTACATTCTACCAACAAATCTTTTATCCACATTTGTTTTTCACCTAAATTAATTTCCCTAGACGCATTCAATCATCTCAAATCTCACTTTAATCAAGCATAGCATCTTTGGTTCATCTCTCTAACAACATTTACAGTCTAATAGAAATTTGCATTTGCTGTTCATGTATTTCTATGAATGTAAAGTTGGTATGGTAGCCTAACAAACCTTACTCAGGGCACACAGCATATAACGCATGGCTCATACAAACAATCTTATATTTTAAAAGCAATGACTTCTCCGTCCCTGCAAACAGATGAATATATAAAAGCAGAAAATGTACTTTCATAGCGTGACACATTTCATCCTATGAATAAACACAAAAACCTTGGAGTGACATGAGGGTCGAATGAGTGCTTCAACCCTTTGGTTAACCACTCAAACCAGAACAAGGGCTTTATCGTGACATTTTTTGTCAGAAGGGCAAAGCCTCGACTCAGTTGGCCTGGGATGGATTTGTCACTGCGATGTTGCTTTAAAAGACTTGAGTCAGAACTTAAAGCACAAACAGGGACAAACAGGGAACATAATGTCTTGCACCAAAGAGTGGACTGAAAAATAGCTGGTAAGTATTCATGAACATGCAGCTGTGTGACTTTAATCAGTAGATAAATGTCAGCTTCACGGAATGAGCTAAAGACTGTAATTTATGTCATTATAATCCTAAATAAGCCTCAATGTTGATTCAGGAAATGCAAAAGAGAAACAAATACTAAAATAAATCAAGTAGAAAAAAACACCACTGTTCTTTCAGTATAATGAGTAAACATAACTCACCTTTGGCTCTGAAAAAAAAAAAACAAATAAAAAGATGTTTAAATTCATCTCGGCGTGAATAAATGTGAGAAGTTTTACACTTGACTCAAAACAACTAACTCCCAGACACTTTGTATGACGTTTAAATGCTAAATTGAGAGTAGTAAAAAGTATTTTAATTATACAAAAAAAAAATAATAATAATAATTTTAAAAAACATCATAAAAGTGCTATTTAGGCTTCATACACATGCCCAAAGTGTTTTTTTCATTGATTCCCTCAATCGTTAGTTAGAGGGTGATTTGCTCCTTTCTCACTGCAGGGCGAGCCCAAACGCCTTGATGACGCGTTCCCACTTTGATGACAAATTTGGCACGGCACTGAGATGGAGAAACCACGCCTCCAGTGCTATGTATGTATTTTCTACAGTCTATGTATGTACCGGCGAACACCCCGCCCCCACGCTCTGTCTCGTGTTTATAAAGCAGCATGAGCTCAGCTACGGAGTGGGCGGGCCGTCCTCTGGTCCTACATCACCGTGCGGGGAGGAGGAAGTCAGTGTCTTGTCTATAGACACGCCCACTCATGAATATGCATAAGTAGGCCACAAATCAGCCTGTTTGTGTAGTGTTGCTCAGAAAGACTTTTCAGAGGCTAAAACTCTGGAAAACAGGCGAGTTTGGGAAGATAAACCTCAAATACTATGTTTTGGGGGTTCTTAGAATAAATGGAGATGGACGAAAAATAGCATGACATGGGACCTTTAAGCATTTATTTTCTAATTTGTAGGAACAGAAAACAGAGCTAAGATTACAAATCAAAAAGTATTTTAATGTTATAATTATGATAATAATTTTACATTGAAGATCAAAGTTTTTATAAAACCCTCACTAATCTGGTCAGATTTGAATCTGCATGTATCAGCCATCTATAAAGCAAGAAATCTGTCTGTCTGTCTGTCTGTCTGTCTGTTTCTGTGTGTCTGTCTGTGTGTTGCTCAAATTTTTCTGCGGTTCAGGGACACACAGAGCTGAGACTTTCAACATGGCTGCTGCTTGGTTCAAGGGTGTGCAACGTTGGATTTATTTGGACTGCAATGATACTGTTAATCGATTATTTCATAAAATTATTTGGAGTGTGACTGTTTGAGGTTGTGGACAGGTGTCTTTAATACTGATAAAGAGTTCAAACAGGTACCATTAATTCACGTAATGAGTGGAGGAGCCTCTTAAAGAAGTTACAGGTCTGTGAGAGCCAGAAATGTTGCTTGTTTGTAGGTGACCAAATACTGTTTTTACCAAGGGATTCACCAATTCATTCATTAAAAATCCTACAATGTGATTTTCTGGATTTTTTTTTCTCATTTTGTTTCTCATAGTTGAGGTTTATCTATGATGAAAAAGACAGGCCTCTCTGATCTTTTTAAGTGGGAGAACTTGCACAATTGGCGGCTGACTAAAATACCTTTTTGCCCCACTGTAAGTGTTTACAAGGTCAGTTTAAAGATGAATTAACTTTTATTCTGATTTAAAGAGGAATTAAAGCTTCCATGTAAACCATCCATGAAAAAGCTACTTAATCTCCCACTTCCTACGGGCACTGCACTAGTATTAATGATAAGATCTAACTTTGAGTTTTGGCCTCAGTTAAAAAGCACTTTGTTAATTTGTATTGTACATTTTAAGCCCCACGAGAGTATGTAAAAGAACAAAAAAACGCAGAACAAATAAAATGCTGCCCCCACATGTTACTATCCTACAATCAACACTTAGAATGAGTTATTGACTTTGTACAAAAAACACCTCATATGGACACTTGTTGTGTTTGTTTTTCAGGGTCGTTCTAGGAGCTTACCTTGTCTGAGCAGATGACCATGATGTGAAACTAAATCTTTTCTCATTCTTTTCATAAACACCTTGCAACGAGAAAAGACTGAATCTACCGCTTGGTCCTCTGCATTGAAAAAATATCAAAAGTTACAGTGTCAGCTTTGAGAGGTCACAGTATACAGAGTTAGGCACTCACTCGTGGTTTAGTTCTCTATGAATGTTTGGTAAATTTCAAACACAAGTACATTAATAGTGATTAAAAAACACACTACTGAGGATTAGTGAACAGAAACCAAAGTTGGCACTAATATCATTATTTTGTAAACCAATTACAAGCCTCATCAAAGATAACAAACAAATAGTTTGGGATCAACCCATAGCAGCGTTTAAACAGAATACATTAACATAACAGCGCAAAAGTAGAAGAAATTAGATCTCCATAAATCATTTAAATTAATGTAAAAGCTTTTGACATTACATTTTACTTTCCGTTTTAAATGCAAATTAATTCATGACATTTTACCCATATTAAGTACTTCATGATATCTAATTTTCAAATGTTTCGACGCTACTGTCGTTCACCATTGTCTTTGTGGACAGTGTCTCCCACAGTTTTGGTCCCACACCTGAGCAGCTTCATGACTTTTGTTTTGCACTGGTGTGAGACTTAAACTGGAGTGGACAGAGCTGGCAACTTCTCCCTTCCTCCTGTCATGTTATGCTTCATTTAACTATTGTGTGTACAGCTTCTAAAATAGACTATTTAATAAAAAAAAAAAACAGGTTAGCCTTTAAATAAACTTTTCAAATTGCATATTTAAAGTGATACGCAATACATTACATAAATGTAAATTAGATCAGGGGTCCCGAACTGTATTGGTCTAATACTAGTCCGCAAGGAAAGAATAAAGTTTCATAAATCTGTGCATTTTATTTTGAAATATTCCTACTTCTGCTTTAATGCTCACCACAACCACCTGTAACAGCCTTGATGCATTGTCATCATATACTTTTACATTGAAAATAGCGACTTCCGATCACACCATGTGAAAAAATAGGCGTTTTTTTTTAACATTTTATTTTTGTGTTATTCTTTTTAATTAAAATCAACCAGTTTTCAAAGTTGTCACTTCTCGACCTTGATAAAGGAACATGCCTTATTTTTTTAATTTTAAAAATTCAAATAAATGATCATTGTTTTTTTTTGGGTTTTTTTATATTCTTTCCTGACAGAAAAAAAAAAAAAACATTGACCAAAACATACACTGACTGAACTGCACACTTCCTTAAAGCTGGGGTATGTAGAATCGTGAGGCCACGCTCCACGCTCCCCCCACGCGCACACTATGGAACTCTTTGTGACTGTTTACTCCATAGAGACTAGTAACAAATGTAGGAACTTTATCTTGTGTTATTGGAAAGTTTTCTGATGTTTTAGAGACATGAAAGCACGCATCACTGGCTGCTGTGAGGACAATAAGAGGGTCAGAGTCACAGCTGCTGCTCAAACACAAGCAGCCGAGCCCCGCTGATCAGAGCAGACAAACTCCACATCAACATTGCAAATAAAATGCGTCTGTTCTCTGTCTCCACCTTAGATAATGTTTAATTTAGGTTTACAAGCCATTTATCCCATCTGTTGTTATAACTCTCGCTCTCTGACTCTAATGTGGGGCGGACTGAATGGGGTCTGTACTTTCCCCCTTCTATCATTTTTAATAAGCTATTTATTCCGTCTGTCACTCTCTCTCTCTGACTCAAAGCGGACTGTGCTCACTGAGAGTGGATCGCTCGCAGTTCGCTGCACACACCAACTCCGCGGACAGCGTTCCTACTCAACACGTTTGTGTGAAGTCCAGCGTCACGGTCCTGTATTTCTAAAGCTCATTTACAGTGCCAGGGGAAGGAGAAGAGATTAACTGTCTACTCAGAACACTTTGGATTACAATATGCATTACAATATAATAAGATAATTATGAATTTTTGACCAAAAAAAAAACCCAAAAAAAATGTACATACCCCAACGTTAAGTGTGCCATTTCCAGACCTCCACAAGCATGCTTTTAAAGGGCTTTTAATTGCATAAGCAGCTTCCAAATCGTCATTAGTAAAGTTTTCATATACTAGTCTTTTAGTTGAGCTGTCTTTGGGTTGATTATACCATCAAAAGGCATAAAGTCAATATGGGACTTTTAGAGCTGCTGGAGGTGGACAACACTGCCTTCCCACCTACACAAACAGAGCTTCCACTATACACCAGGGTCAGCTAAAGAGTGTTAAAAATGGACTGGTTTTCCAGAGTAGGAGGGCGGTCAATGCAGTTCAATCAAGCATTGTGAGAACCATGCAGAGAAAGCATCAATAAAAACATTGAATATTCCCACACATATTAGATGATATTCTTATTATGCACTTTTCATTACATAATGCACCTAGCTCATATAAATATATTTTGGCAATTTGCTTTGAATACTTCACAAAGTTAGCATTTACACATTAATTTATCTATAATACTTTTCATATCATCTCTAGTTAGATATATGTTTAAATTTGATCTAAGTGAGGCAGATGGACAACATGAGGAAGAAACTTTTAAAACTAAAATAAAATAATGAAAAATACAAAGGGTCGAACGAGCCTTGGGGTAAACGGATCAATATCTGATTAAGGTCGGTTAAGATTGATTAGATTTATTACCAAATAATACAATGTCATTAAAGCTACTACTAGTTATTATTGAGCCAAAGAGCCATCACAGTTAATGAGTTTCACACATCAGGCAATTAAATGCATCAATTTTATAGTAAAAGCTGCCAATAACACAAACAGGGCAAATCTTTTTTAGTGGATATTAAATCTTCCTGTGCCGTAAAACCAGTTTAAGCCCCAATTCAGGTGTTATGTTACAACAACTTCTGAAGCTTAAATCCCATATACTCCACTAATATCCCCTCACACTGATGAGACGGGATGAGATTAAATTCAAATTGGATTTTTACATTTGTGTCTCCATGCACTGTGTTGTATCTCAGAATTTTCTGGATGTGTGTCAGTTAAATGGTAAATGGCCTTGATTTATATAGCGCTTTTATGCCTACACTGAAGTAGTCCCAAAGCGCTTTACAATATCAACTCATTCAGCCACCAGTGGCACTGAGCTGCCATGCAAGGTGCTGGTCAAAAACTGGGAGCAACTTAGGGTTCAGTGTCTTGCCCAAGGACACTTCGACGCATAGACAAATATATACTGGGATCGGACCCCCAACCTGGACGAGGCCAGACCTGATACGCACCGTGGCAATGAAAAGTTGCCTAGAACGGTTTCAAATCTACTCTATAGCGTGTGGTACAGCGAACCGTAGCAGAGATAAAATAGGTTATTTGAAGAAAATGCAAAAAAGTGAACCTGGAACCAAAACAAGCTTGTTTTTCATTGTGGAGTGAAGGCATGTTCAGCTTGCCAGAGATTTTCTCTGTTTAGAAGACAAACACAAAAGAAAAGCGATCTCAGCTTTCACAAATCTATCTTTGCATTATATAAAAAGGTACATTTTACATAACATTTGCCTTATATGTAGGCTAGGCCTTCTTATTATGAACTATTATTGAATGCTAGATTGTTGGATGATTGACACATGTAGAAAGGGAGAGATTTTAAATGAAACTCAATTGAATTGAGAGTTCTAAGATTCTTTGATCTGAATATTTCCAAATCGAGAATTACCCAAGTATTAAAGGAACCTATGGACTATAGTAAACTGTCAAGATGTACCATTCCTTACACCTTGAGTAACCTGGGATAACCTTTACCCCTGAAGAGGGAAATTGTGTATTGTACATAGTTCCAAGGTTCAGCCCAGGTCAAAACTAACATGTCCATTCATAGCAGGTACTGCTCGTCATCAAACTCAATCAAAGCAGACTGTTTTACAGCACAGGGATAATGGTGAGTCGATTGCTAGTGGGGTTTAGGTTGTAAAAGAACATTTTAAACTCAAAGTACTTGGAAGGGTGTCCTATATCTTACCCCCCAACAGTTTGGACTGACAGTTGACGAACTCTGGTTTCCTTGCAGAGCTGTAACGTTGGCAGGTGTGGTGAAGAATTTGGATAAAGGTGCACTTCTCCCCCGCTGAGCCGGCAACCCATTGGTCAAGGCCGCTGTCGAACGTCATGTCAAACTCTGGACAGTCCTTAGAGGATGAACATGTAAACAAATGTCAAGGGGTGCATAGTATTTGACAGAACAGCCAAGATGTCAGAAAAAAAAACCAAAAAAAAAAAACAAGATAGTTGAGCAAAATCTCATAGAAATATTGGTTGGATAGATTTTGAGACAAACATACTTTTTTGGAATCAATGCCGTTGACTTGGTGTAGCTGGTTGATTGTCCACTGTGACCTCTTTACAAAGGCGGATGATCCTTGAAACTGCTTCACTTTTGTAATGGATACATGCGATGGCTTCTTGTTGGTCACTGCATAACACAAACAGAAAAACAGTGTAAGATCAGTAAGAGAACAAAAGTAGACCTGTCATGGGAAATTCTTTATTTTGTGTAATTTTGTATACTTCAACTGTTGGATGACTGTAGATATAGTGTTCATTTGAACAGATCTGGTCAACATATGTCGCAACATATGTTTTTGATCTGTAGGTGGTAAAAACACAAGCTTCTTTCAAAAGTAAACTCCTTACTTTTTGAGCCAAAAGTAATAAAGCGTCAGATAAAAAAAACTTGCTTTAAACATGTACAGACCAACACTGTAATCATAAGCCGCTTACTAACAATCAGTTCTTGGTACTTGAAGTTTAACGTACACATCTGCCACTGGCGTAAAATGTACCGTTTCTTGCTTGCAACCAACCCTAAAGTCCCAGAGTTTCTGAGTAACAGCAGGAAGAGAAATCAGCTGTTAAAACATCTTTGCTTTAGCCCACATTACTGTAAACAATATATGAAAAAAATAAAGGAATGAATTAATAAATGAATGAATGAACAATTCAATGAATTATTACCATGAACATAACAGAGACTGGATGCTGTCTGCTTTTAGATGGACTTTAACGTTTTATGTAGTTTTGTTTCAGCATCTTAAGTTTCTCCCTCACTTGTTTTACAGACTACAGAAATGCCGTAAATGTGTTAAAAGCAGTTGGTACGATCTATACCAGTGTTTCCCAACCTTTTCTGCCTCATGTACCCCCAGAGGCCTCTTTCAGATTAGGAGAACCCCTTCTTCACCCCAATTTAGTAATTGTTTTATTTACATGTTGTTAACATGTTGACCTCTGAAATAGCTTGAAAATATCAACCTGTACATTTAACGCACACTAAATATCAATTTTGTGCATTACAATTATTGTATATCAGACAATATATTTACCTCAATGTTTAGTAATTTGCATTACACGTCAGTAACAATTTAGTAGGATATTAAGGCCATAATATTGTTTATTCCATTAATGCCGTTTATTGTCAACGGGTGGAAAAGATGTTGGATGAGCATGTACAGTTTCTGAAATAGGCTTAAAAATGACTCAGAAATAGATTCATCAATGTTTCCAAGTGCCCCCTGCAATGTGTTCAAGTACCCTTAGGGGTACACATACCCCTGGTTGGGAACCACTGATCTATACACTGTCCTGAGTGACAAAATGCCTGCCTTGCTCTCAAGCAGTGTTAAGCATTTTTAACACTCAATCAATCAAACATTATTTACGATAAAAAATAAAGGAAAAAGGTCGAAATTACAGCTTGAAAGTTTGTTTTCATCTCATCTGTAAACACTGTTGAAATTTTTGCGTGATGTATTGTGGGATATGTAGTCGTAAAGACTGGTGCAAATAAGTCTTTTTATATCATTCTGATATGAGAATACCAAAAAAACAAACTAAAACAAAATGAATTAAAAACACTTTGCATCCATTTCCGAGACTTTCCACATCCCAGAATGCAATGTGTGAAAATGTCAACAAACCCAGTGTTTACAGTGGAGACCAAAATAAACTTCCAAGAAGCAATTTCAACCTTGGCCATGATTTTATCGGATAAATTATCGGGGGTAGCAGCTTTAAGAATGTAAACAATGACTTCAATGCTTGTTATTGTAGGATCAACACTAAGTGAGATACAATTCGTGCCGATGCATCAATCAAACATTTTCATGTGTTAAACTGAAATCCAAAGAGCTAGCAAACAGTGCTTCATTCAGCTTCATCTTCAGCCTGGTGACAACAACATACATTATTATTTTGTCCTCGACCTCATTCTTTTATCTACACTGCTGACTTTTCTCTTTGCTGTTCACAAGGATTAAATGCCCTTGTCCTGTTTATTTAACCCCAATTTCAGCCCTCCTATTTTAGCCATTATATCATCTAAGATAGGAAAACGGATTCGGTTTAATCTCTTAGCTCATCCCACTAAAATCCAGTAAAAAAAATCCAGGGGTGCATTGAATCCTGTTTTCCCTCGTGTTCAGGGTTATTTCACCACACATCAACCACACCCTCCACTGGAAATAGTTTTGAAAATATAGGTAGGGCTGAATGTTACAACAGGTGATTCCCTCGGTAAGCAAACATCCTGGAGATGAGCAATGTTTGGTAATGCTTTGTGTATCCATTTAGACAGCTGCAGTTAATATACGAACTGCTGGCCTGAGGTTTCAGGGTGGAACAGTCACAAAAGAGGGATTCTTCCTACACAAGCTGCTGACTCCTTCATTTTGACAAACACAATGATGTTAAACAGATAAAGTGAGTGACCAAGTCAAAGATAAGATAAGATAAGGTCCTTTATTTTTCCCACAAAGGGGAGATTTGCAAAGTTTCAGCAGCAGATAATAGGAATATACTGTATATGTACATGGGCCTGTACAGATAGAAAGAGTTAAAAACATGTTGCAAGAAGGAAATAAAACAGGATATATACAGTACATCTACAATTTTTTTTTTTTTTTTCAAATGTATACATATACACATTAGAATTCCTGACTATTGTCAGTGATTGGCTGCCAATGCTCAGGTTATACACTCTGACAGCTGCAGGAAGGAAGGGATGCCAAATCTCTAAAATAAATAAGAGTATAGGACATGTATTTGAAAAATACTCGACATTGACTTAACTACACCTGTATATATATATATATATATATCCTATTTATCCTTTATTTTCTATCTATCCTTTATTTATCCCTCATCCTTTATATTTATCATTATTATTATTATTGTTGCTGGTTTGTTTCTTTGTTCTTTGTTTTCTTTGTTTTTTGTTTCGCGCACCGACTACCAAGTCAAATCCTTGTACTGTCCTAAAAACTGTACTTGGCCATTAAAACATTTCTGATTCTGATTCTTATAATACAGTGATTCTCAACTAACACCATGTTGAGCCACACACACACACCAGCCAAACTGAGGATACAATTTAACTTCAATACCAATAAATTAAAATACAAAGTTTTTAGTTGAGATGATGGAGAATATCACATCAGGGCAACAGAAAATAAGGAACGGTCACACTATCATAACAGTCAACACTCGTTTTACTCAAGTTATGGCAAAAACTTTTACCATTAGTTTTTAAAACTAAAATTCTGTTTTCAGAGGTGAAAAGAGACAAGAGAGACTCTGGAATAACCTGTACCAGTCTCTCCCAGAGCTTAACTGTGTGGACTATTTTAAGAAACATTTGAAAACTTCGCTCTTCAGAAAAACTTTTAGTTAAATTGATTAAAATTTCTATTATCATTTTATGATGTTGCTCCTGTTGATGTAAATGCACCTTTGTTTTATTATTCTTTTATGATGTTGCTTCTGTTGTTTTAATTTCTCTATTCTGTACAGCACTTTGTGATTTTATCTGCATAAATAAATTACTTACTTACAAGTACAAAAGGTTTTTAGATTTTTGTTGCTTTTTGTTTACGAGTCGCTGAAAATGGTCTGCGACCCAGTTTTGGTTCCGGATCCAGATGTTGACAACCCCTGTTGTTCTAGGAATATACAGTACTGTAGATAAATAGGAAGCTATCCTCTATAAAGGTTCAGATTTGGATCAAAATCCGATGTTAACCTCTATTCTTCACTCGCCTGTGCTTTCCTCTGCTCTGTCTCTGAAGCAGTGGCCAAACAAAGCAGCTGCATCAAAGACCCAAAAAATGGCCTGTTTTTAGGAGCGCTCTGAAAGTGACTTTTCAGAGGGCTGAAACTCCAGAAAACAGACGAGTTTCAGAAAACAAACCTCAATCACTATGTTGTTGCGGTTCTTAGAACAAATGGAGATGGTTGAAAAATAGCATGATACTGGACCTTTAAGATGTCGACAATTACACACAGCCTGTTCTGCATATACGAAGGCCCTGGTACTTGGATGAGGATATTTCTACATTAGATCAGGGCTTCCTATCTTTTCAAAGCCACTGACAAAATTTTACAGAAAACTATAAATAAATAAATTCCTGTCATTGTACTAAACTGAAAAACATACCTCAAAAAACTGATAAATTAAGCCATCAGTGAGTCTGTACATTGTACTGTACAATTCTGAATTTGAATGGTCACAGTGCTATAACTTTAATAACAGAAATATTCTCAACAGATAAATAGCAAATCTATCTAATGTATAAATTTATAAAAATAATAAAGAGGAGTCTACAGAAAGTCTGCCGAGTGCATTGTTTCTATATGAGTGTGTCTGCCTGTCAGAGGAAGGCCATGCTGGGCATATTGTCCGCCTCCTTTCTCAGACTCTGATGGTGACATGTTCTCACTTCCTCAACAGGATCAATCCCTTGTTGTGCTTGGCTGTGAACAAGTGCTGCTGCCAGAAAGGAAGCTTGTTCTGTACCATTCAAAGGAAACATTCTTAGGATCAGCTTACATTCATGGAAATATTAGGATAGAAACACGAGCACCGAGAGGCACAAGATGTAATGACAGCAAAGATCACGTAGGAAGGATGAGTATTTCTAATCGCAAACACTCATATTTTGAGGAATTTGGAATGTAACGCTATGAAAACAGAAAGTTATTGTAGGAATGAAGAAACAGACTTTGGATAAGGCCCACCCAGGTTGGCATGGATAAAGGGAAACAACCTTTCCTAAATACAATACGTCCTAAACCTCAAGCCAGCACAGATGGTTATCAAACATCTTCTTCAAGAGCCAGAAAAGTGATAAGTTTCAGCATTTTGGGTCATATGAGAAGAGCAATCAAAGCAAATAAGCTACAAAATAATATAACATGTAGAGTATCCATTTATTTTCCATAGCCACATATAATTTCAAAAGATACTCAGAAAATTCCACACACTTACTCCAATAGTGAGTTCAGGGATTATTACTGTATAGTGGGGAAGAAACAGTGTTGTTGGAAACATCATAATGAGGTTTTTCAAGGGTTCACCTACAAAAATCAGTGTATTACTAAACAATACATTTAGTAAGGTTGTCTTGCATTTCTTGTCGCAAGACAACTTTAAAAATGGCTCGGAATTGAGTCTGAGGAGATGAAAACATTATTGGAATAATTTATTATGTCCAACTTCGAAGAAAAATCCCACAGACTCCATCTCAGCCAGATGTGTCAAGGATATCTTGGCAAATAAGGCTTTTTTCACTTGGTCAGGTTCATGTGCGGTGAGCAAATATAGTATGCCCTGTGCAAGTTTGAATCAACAAAGCAATGTGATTATAATGCTAACAATTTCTAGTTAATGAAAAGCAAAGTTAAAAAGCAGTTTGATTAGGCTTGAGGAATTTCTCTTTAGAACTTGCAATGCACTTAACTCATTCAGTCTAGTGACATCTCAACATTGGTTTCCTTCTATAAAACTACAAAAACAACACTGAGCTGCTGGGAACTTCAGCATCAACTCTTGTAGTGTCTTTTTCTGTCTCGTAAACTCCTTTCCTCTCCCACTGAGCTCTGCCCATCACGGGTGATCTCTCATCCAAAGGTGCACTACTGCCACCTACATGTCACCTATTATTTTGCTATCTGGCTCACAGTTGAATGTTTTGCTTACTGTACTTTGCATCTCCTCCCCCCGTCAATCACACAGACGTAACTTCCTCTTCCTCCCAACACGCAGAGATGACCCGTTTAGCCCGGGTTGATGGTTTAATGTCACGATCGCAGCATAATCAATAATCCACTCAGGTCCACACATGTTTTGTGTTAGTATGTAGTGCTGTGAGCTGCTGGATACTTCATAATATTACTTCATAGCGCCATAATCTCCCACGTCCCTGCTTCTCCCTCCTTAGCTAATGGTAGCATCATGGCTAAACTATCATCCAAAGGTGCGCTGCTGCCACCTTCAGGGCACAGTTGGTCACTGCATCACATTACAGCTTAGATATTGATGAGGGACCTCAGCCAGGGTGTCTTTTAGTAATCTCTGTGAAAAAACGTGCCATTTATATAATATTACGTCAATGGCACTCTTTCTCCTGTTGGGAATACAGTATGTATGCAAGTTTCCTATATATGATTAGAAGTGGTTCTGCCCTTTCAACAGTAAGTTTGGACATAGCAGAGATATCAAAAGTGAGATAAATGTACTTCACTGTCATCATACAGTTGAGGAAATTGTCCAGTTCTGAACACTTTAAACCTACATTTCACAAAGTGTTTCACTGATTAGGCAACAATATTAATGTATCACCTTCAACATACGTTAAAATGGGTTGAATTCTGTGTTTTGTTATCAGAGGTGCTGTCTGTGACCTTAAGTCAATGAATATGGGTCTATTTTAAAGCAGCTCCTCGGCACTTATTATGGACCACATCGTCATTGTCAGACAGAAGCTGTCACTAGTGAACCACAACAACAGCCAGACTGACAACAGCTCATTACAACAATGGACTGTACAGTACATTCATGGGTTTGAAACGATGAGTGCTGTGTACAAGGCCTCTGCTGAAACGACTGTGGTCATGCAGTGACAAGGCACCGATAGTGAAGTGTCAAGTGTCATTGTGAATAACAGCCATAGAGCAGAGAGCAGCTTCTTACAAATGTTGAGTCACAAATTACTCAGACAACAGACCCAGACACTTTTAGCTCAGCACAACACAATTATATTAAAGTGACTTGTCCCTGATACTCTAAAGCTTGAGTGAAAACATGTTTATGATATTAAATACACAATAGTTATTGTAAATGGGATTTTTGTCAACACTGCTCTAAGGTCATTGAACTATCCATTATTCACTGAAGTTTAAGAAGGTTTCCCGAGAAACTTTGATTTACATACTCACTATTTGGATATTTGTTAAATGTCATTGTAGCGGTGCACAAACCTGCTGGGTTTTATTGTGAGAATGCTTTAAGTGTCTCACATCAAAACACGCCTGCTTGTCTTGAAAACCCAACTGCATTAGTCTCCCAAATGGAGGTTTTACAAGATTACAATTACAATTAGCAGATGCTTTTATCCAAAGCAACGTACAACAACGTAAGGGTTAAGGGACTTCCTCCGATTACAAGCCCGCTTCCCTAACCGTTGTGCCATTAGCGGAGGATCACCATAGCTTGGTCACACTCAACACATAGCTCTCACCATACTTTTATTTTTTCCTCTCTTTTTTTAATAAAAAAATAATAATTACTTATTTTGTAGTGTGGAATGTTAGAAAAGTCTTGATCAAGTGATGTTACTCTAACATCAAACAATAGTCAGTAACAGTAGGCATGAGAAAACTAATTGGATACATAATTTTCAATCTTCAACATAATATCTACAGTATTCTACAATTGTCTAAAATAAATAAAAAAGGAATCAAAAAATAAAAATAATGAAATAAATTGGAAAATCCGGAAATTTGAATCTGATATCCGATATTTGTTTTCAGGCTAATATTGGACCGATGTCAGACATTGGATCGGGACATCCCTAATTGATAGCAACTTTGATTCATAAGAATATTAAGGAAACCGAAGAAAAAAAAATCACAGTGAAAATAGCTCCGGATTTGTAAACAATCTAGCATCTAACAGATAAACTGGACAAACAACAGAAGCCTTTATCTCAGAACTTCAACAATTCTGCAGCAAATACCAAGAATGCCTTCACAGGTCTTTAAAAGTTCATACCTTTCAAATTTGTTTTGCAAGCTCAAGCAAAATCCAAAAGATACTAAGCAAGTTTGCGATAATGTCAGCATCATAGCTTAACATGGAATTAAAAATAAAACTAGTCTGAGTCCAAATGCGATCCTTTAACAATCAAACACTTTCTTTGATCTGATCTCCTTCACGTATTTGAGTTCTGAGGCCAACTGAGCTTTTAACAACTCAAACAGCCTCCAAAGAAAATCTGTTATTTGTCCAATTACAATTACTCACCCGAGATCAACTCATTTCAAAGGATTCTGTAAGCGTGACATAGCATAACATAAAACAGCCACTAAAAAAAAATCTAATCTCACATTTAAGGCAATGGAAAGTTGGCTCAAACAAAAAAAACTCACTATACTACAAAAAAAAAATATATATATATACACCATATTTTTTGGACTATAAGGCGCACTTAAAATCCTTTCATTTTCTCAAAAATCGACAGTGCGCCATATAATCAGGTGCTCCTTATGTATGAAATTAATATGTCAAATGTTTTAGTACAACTTTGGTAAACTATGAAGCTGCACTGCTTGATGGATTTTTGGCACTTTAGGGCTACCGTAGTCAGGCGCCTCATGGAGTGATATGTACCTGTACTGTGCTTCAACATACTGAACTGAAAAAGTGAGTGTATTGTTCTGTATTTTATGTGTTAAACCTGAACAATGTTGAGAGTTATTGTTAATGAGTTGAATAAAGTTTGACTTGTCTGACTATTTTGTTTCGCTTAATGCGTCTTAATAATAATAAGAAAAAGAATAACAAACCGGTGCGCCTTATAGTCCGGTGCGCCTTATGTCTGAAAATAGAGCCACTCAGACCCATTCATTGATAGTGCGCCTTATAATCCGGTGCACCTTATAGTCCGAAAAATACGGTATGCCTTTCTACAAAACAAGAACATACAGTAAATAAAGATGACATTTTAAAAAAAATCAATTTTTAAGGCACAACATTTTTTTTAAACCATTATTTAACCAGGAAGTCCCGTTAAAATTAATAATGTCTTTTTCAAGGGAGACCTAGGGAGACCTAGATTGGCTGCAGCAAACACACGAGCACACAAACAATTTGTTACAATAGTGTATATATTACTACATACATGTAAAATATTTCTCAAAGCTCATTATGTACAACTAGCTACTTCGCTGCATGCAATATAGTCAAAATGTTTTTATATATTAAAAATGGGTATAAAACACTATATTCCAAAGAAAATAAAAAAAATGACCTTTTTTCCAAAACAATAAAAATTTGGGCTATTCCTCTTTAAATGTCGTAAAAAATTTCATTAAACTTGCAATCAAATATTTTAGAACAGTAAAAACGCTCTATTAATAAAGTGTAAAGAAACATGTATTTATTTTTTTCTAATTTTCATGTGCTCCTGTAAATGTGGCTCCTTTCCTCCTGAAAGCTGCTTGTCTTCATGGGGAAGATAGAATA
This sequence comes from Gouania willdenowi, assembly GCF_900634775.1. Classification (NCBI taxonomy): domain Eukaryota; kingdom Metazoa; phylum Chordata; class Actinopteri; order Blenniiformes; family Gobiesocidae; genus Gouania; species Gouania willdenowi. The sequence continues at coordinate 13,721,604 of NC_041065.1, forward strand.
AATAAATAAATAAATAAACACACCTTTGAGCATCAACTTTTTTCATCTTTTCACAGCAATTGATCACCATTTACTGTATTTTTACAGAAATCTTCTGCATTAATATAATAAGATAAAATAAATTACTAAGCAGGTCTTGATAATCAAGTAATAAAAATGACAAAAACACTCAGAAAAACCCAAATGTGCATTTCAGATCATACAATTTAATTTTCCCTCTCCACGAAATAGAAATTATTCAATAACTGTTAAACTTACAAAAAGGACTGAGCAGGTTTGTCCTTAGTATTCTATACACTGGGTGAACCTTGTTTGGTAAAATTGCATTGAATGTGGGGGACGAGATATCTGTGAATAATATTGATTACAATATAAAATGTATATTATAAAATTATATTTATAATACTATAATATTGCAGATTAAAGGTAGATGTTAATTGAAATCCCTTGAGGTGCTGCATCTGCCATCTACACGCAGCGCTTAAGTTATTTAGAGGCTGAAAGCAACCTCTGCTGTTTGGTATCCCCAAGGAGGTGATAAGTGACAATTACTTTCAATTCATCAGCGTAAAATTCAAAGAACTGGCAAAACAGCTGAATTTTAAGTATATTATCTACAGCCTTCACCATCCGCAAGGTAATGGTCACGCAGAGAGATCAGTACAGACCGCAAAGAGAATCCCATCACAAAAGGATCCAATAATAGCACCCATGTGCTACAGATCCAATCGCTGTACCACCACTGGTGTGAACCCAGCAGAACTTTTGATGGTGAGGAAGATCAAAACAATGCTTTCTACGCTAATAACATTAAACCTAAATGGTCAAACAGGCAGACTCTGAAACAAAAGGCTTCTATTAAAACCACCATCCTTTACAATAAAAACAGCAATAATGTCACTTATGTAAACATGCATTTGTTGTTTATCTAAAGACAAACACAAGATGAGTGTTAATAATCACTGTGTATGTTAAAATTGTGAATTTATTAAGTACAACGTTCAATAAAGTATGATTTTTCTTCAACAAAATCAGCAAAACTATCAGTAAACTTCAACATTAAACAAACTCAATAACAGAGTTAATATTCATGGGTGTTGTTAAAACAGTGTAATTATTAAATAAAATGCAATATACTAGGATTCTTATGCTTAAAGACAGCAACAATGCCACCTATGTAAGTAGGAAACATTCTGTAACATTAAAAAAACACAAATAAATTATAATGACTAAATGTTAAAAAAGTGCATTTATTTAGTGCATGTTCCAATAAACTGTTATTTTTTTAGACCTGAGGATAGCAATAATGTCAGTTAAAAGTGCAGATTTTTACTTCATTGGACATCATGAATCTCCAAGCTGAGCAGATGTTAAGGCGCGTACAAGCCATGATCACAGAGGAGAACCACAAGGGATCCGTCAAACAAATCCTCACCTGTCACCTCACAGTGATTGTAACTGAGCGAGATGAACCAAGTGGAGACCACAGTCCCCCCAAAACGTCCCCCCAAAGAGAAACATAGGGGCCATTCTGAGGTAAGACCACCTATCAACCACTGTGAAGTCCTCGCACCAGGACTTCACAGACTGGCGCTGAATTTTATGCTGCTTTTTGGGATCATCTTGGCTTTTTGTTGTTTGACATGATTCAGGCATCCCTAGAGATTGGATCCTTTTTAAGAGACGTTAATGTTGCAATAATTTCATTATTACTCCAAAAAAATAAGGACCCACAGGAATGCTCCAGTTATAGGACCCTCTCTCTGTTGAACGCTGATCTGAAAATCTTTGCTAAATTATTAGCCCGCAGACTCCAGCCTTTTATGACAAACGGGTTTTTTAAAGTAAAGGACTGCTGCTGACAATATGTCCTCTTAGCCCTCTTTTGTTTGCGCTCTCTCTGGAGCCCCTGGCCCAAGTTATTCGTCTGTCTGATAAAGTCACTCCAATTGAAATGAACGGCACGAAACATCACATTTCCTTATACGCAGACGATGTTCTTTTGTATGTGGGGGATATTCAGTCAATCCCTAATTTGTCATCAATATTTAATAACTTTAGTGACATATCTGGTTACAAGATTAATTGGGATAAGTCTGCTTTTTTACCACTGAATGAGACTATGAGGAACTCTACTCTCCAGATCATCAAAAATCCAGATCACCAACAGATACATCTAAACTTTTTACATAGGACGTACTTGACACCACGTAGACTATTTTCCATGAAGTGTAAGCCGGATCCGACCTGCGCTTTGTGCCATGATGGCGTTGTGGGGACCTACTTCGACATGGTTTGGGAGTGCCCAGGGGTTGCTCGGTTTTGGGAGATGGTGGCTGGTAATCTGTCTCTCCTCTCATCGTGCCTGGTTCCCTGCTCTGCCCTGGTCCTTCTTCTGAATGACTTTTCTCAGCTTGGACTCAACAGGGCCAAACAAAGGGTCCTTTTGGCGGGACTTACGGCTGCCAAAAAGATGGCCGCCACAAGGTGGAAGCCCCCTCACTTGCTGTCTCGTCGACAGTGGGTCATGACATTTATTGACATTGCTTACCTGGAGCTCTCCATGGCGCGGATGCATGGTGCTAAGTTGGGCACCACCAATATGTGGGACAGTGCAATTAAAGAACTTAAGTCATCCCTTCTTTAAGTTTAGTTTTGTTTGAGTGCAGATTGTGTGTTTCATCATGTAGTGTTCTTGTTGCCCTGGACTTGTGTATGTTTATGTTGGTGTGTATTTTTGTTGTTGTTTGAAAATTAATTAAAAAAAAATTGATACCAAAAAAAAAAGTTTCTGCACTTTAAAAAGAAAAATTCTTATTTTAATGTTTATATAATTTTTTTCTATATTCAGTTTGAAACGTGAAAAGCTCAAATGTAGAAATAAAAGTCACATTTTTATGTAATACACATCATGCTGATAATAAATAACTAAAATTATTCAAAAATATTGTATAAAATTGATCTTGAGAACCCAATATGGTATCGTATCGACTGTTAACTAGTACTATGCATTATGGAGAAAATTTTACATCACAATATAGGTAGATTTATATCCTGATAACGATATATATCCCGCTATAGTATTTGTTCTTTAAAGTTACATGAAATTAATGGAAAATTGATATTCATTATATATTTTAATAAATATAAAAATAAACTAAACTTCATGATATTTTTGCAACAGAGTGAGACCAAGACCACTCACATTACATTTGCTATATAAACAATAGAGGGTTATATCCTATGGTAGACGTTTAAGATATATATCATTATATTGTACAGCATTACTGTTAACTATTAAAAAAAAATCCTCAACAGTAGGTTGAAATAAAGAGAAACCTATCTCACTTCCCACAGAGGCAGGTCATAGCCTTTCTGTTCTTCAATCTTTAGCTCCCGCCTCCCGAGCACATCCAGGGAGAAAACACAAGCTCCCTTGTGTAGTCTGTGCTTCACAATAAGATTCCTTCAGCTCGTCTATCACCCAGCACTCCATAGAGCACTTAATAATTCAGCTGTTGGAGCTCAGCATCAGCCCACATAGTAGACATTCTTCCTCAGACAGTGACCAAGGATACAAGGAAATATTTAATTACATTGGGGCACCGACCTGGGACTTACCTTCTGTGATGCAATGGGATGGATTTAGCAGTCTTCCTATCTGGGCTCCCTAATGGTCACATAAAACCTGCCATGATTATGTTTCCAGAGTGAAAAACATATGTATTAATATAGCTGGCGTTTGTTGATAATAGATTTGCATTCCATCCAAAAAGTTATTATGTTATCACACTTTGCTGTGAAATTGAATAGCTTGTGTTGAATTGAAACTTCAACAAAAGAATGAAAACACACCCAATTTCTGGTGCACATTAAAACACAAAGACTTCATCAACAACCTAATCTGGATATCATCACCAAGCAGCATGTGGCAGGTTTTCAAAGAGACATAACAAGATGCATTCCAAAACACTTACTTCTTCAGGATGACATAAACTGATTGCTAGAGCAGAGATATTCATTTTTTAGGTACATTCGGTGAAATCGGTACGTCTTTGCAGTAAATACTGTTTTGGTTTTTGAAAAGCACTAACTTTGTAATAATCCTAAAACCACTTACCTATGGAAACTCCTCAAATTCATCTACTTCAATCTTCTGAATAGGTCACCAACACGAGACTGTACAGAACTGCAGTACAATCACGATAAATAATTGTTTTTCTGTTTTAGCACATGCATTCACTAATCTTTTCAACACTTGCTAAACAGACCAGCAAAGGTACATTGAATAACAGATTGTCTTTCCAATGTTTTCCACATTAGACGTTAAAAAGTTAAATAAAATGATGCATCAAAGCATTACATTTCATGCTTGTTGCCAGATTTCATTTCCTGGTCCATCTGTTCTCTTTTAGTTGAGGTTTAGCAAAGCCCTCTGTGTGTGTGAATAACATTGAAGATTATTGCACTTGTGCTTCCAATAAGCGAGAACACTCTGTTCACTGACTGTAAAAAAGCCTTAAAAAAACAGCATACACTTTCATTGGTATGGCTCTGAAATGTAAAGGTATTTTGGGTTCAAACACAGGCAAACGAATGTGAGGAATAGGAAAGAACATGACAACACAGCATTACACTTCTCTAGGAACTACTGGTACTTTTGAGTATGGGTTTGAAACAGTGTTTGTACTGTATATATCCAAGACTGGGTCAAGTAACATATACTCTGCCAAACAAGTAGTGGGAATTGACGTAATAGTTTACATATATCCACAGAGTTGGAGAGTCAATTGATTTTCAACTAAAGGGGGGGGGGTGGGAATGGAGGGGTAAATATTTACACAATGTGATAGAATTTTGGATTTGAACTGCACTGACATTTGAATACAATAATGAAAGGCCAAATCCCTTGAATACATACTCATTGTATTCAAATTATCAGGCCCAAGTCATGAGGGTTCTCTCCTCCTCCCCAGCTAGTCTCAACAGCTCTTCTGAAGGGTTAGCAGCACATTCCAAGACATGCTAAGAGATATAATGTCAGGAGATCAGGTACCTGTTGTGTGTTTGTGTTTATTTTTTTGTCGAGTCTGTCATATTGGTATGTGTGTTCTGTCAGGGTTATGGCCTTGCCAGCCTCCTTCGGCATCTTCTTGGTATAAACTTTCTATCTCAGCTGTCCCTTGTTTGTCATCAGCATCACCACAATTTAACCACTGAACCAAAGTCAAGCCCAATTAAGCCTAATCAAGTTGAGTCAAGAACCAAAGACAATCCTCCTACAGTTCCTACAGTTATTCTTTCACTCCACACTTAGTGGTGGTAAACTACTATTGTAGCCACAGCTGCCCTGGGGCAGACTGACGGAAGGAAGGCTGCCAAAGTGCGCCATCGGCCCCTCCGACCACCAACAACACTCACTCACACACTACATTCATACTAGGCAATGTGGGTAAAGTGTCTTACCCAAGACAGATATCACTGAGATGACTGCCACCCCACTGTGGCACCTGGAATTCTCAGTGGTCTCCCATCCACCTACTAACCAGGCCCAGACCTGCTTAACTTCCGAGATCTAACGGGATCGGGCAATGACAGACTGGTAAAGCCACAAAACGTGAGCAGTTATCTTAATCCGAGCATCACCTAAATGGCCAAGTAAGCCCCCAACTCCTTAAGTTGAGCCAAGTTTCCATGTAGAAAAAATACTAATATCTACCATTCCAAGTAACTTTGTTTTACATAAAGCCAATGACCATAAATAAGATTAAGATTGCAGACATTAAATCCAGAGCTTATCATCCTCTTTACCATAATGAACAACCTGGGCATACGCCGCACTGATGAGGCTATGGAAGGGCCTCCCTATCATTTTAGACTGTCTTACAGCAGAACAAAAATAACTAATAAATCAAGGAACTCCTTGAGGACACATCAGGCTAAAAATTAGGACGTGTGTAACTGACATCAGAGCTTGATTTTATTTGATTTTTGGGGGATTCAAAGCCTAGATTTACACATATTTATGAATTAATGAGAGAATTACATGAGGCTGTGAAAGGCAAGGCAAAATGTATGGCGAGTTCTATCCAAACCTTGTGGAATTAAACCGTAATCCTTGATAACTGATAGAAAAATAAATAATCTTGTATAATCTTGAGTAATTGGTAATAACTTTGAACTATTGCAGCATTATCTTGATCAGAATGCAATTAGAAGAGGGTAAAATAATTGGGTATACCCCAACAAAGGCAAACAATGATAAACTGAAAAGAAGATCAATGCTCTACTTTAAGTGTCCAATTACGCCTTAGGGTCTAGCCTCAGGATATTAATCCAGGTTTTCAGTCAATCCTCTCATTAGGGACACATGTGCCTGATCAACAACAAGGCTTCAACCAATACAATTCTACATTGATCCTTGTGTATTGACGTAGAAGCAACGCAGACATTAGCAATTAAGTCGAATAAATTGAGTACATTGCAACAACGTTAATTCTTAAACTACATGCAAGAAACAGACATATCAAGACAAAATAAGCATGGTAAGCCTTTACACAAATCACTAGACCATGCAAGGAATGACAACATTTTTGACAAAAAAGCTTATATCGTCACAAATTAGGGTTGATCATAATTCCATCCACCGTCTTTAATAATGACTTCCCTTCTTTTGATCAATCTTTTACAGGGTTGAGCAGCTACTAGTTATATCTGTTCTTAAACACAAAGATTATTCAAATAATGCTTCTGACGGATATAATATTGTTGTAACAAGCAAGCTGGCAAGTTTATATACAAAATTAAAACTGAAATGGCTTGAAACCATGTTTTTTTTTTTTAAGAATCTCTCCAAGAGTAAAGGACTTTAGTTTTAGATCAGACCCATCTCTATAATATACTAAAAGCTGGTGCAATGACCACAACAAAGCAAAGTCAATATTTCACTTGTAGATGTGACAAAAAAAAACACAATAATCAAAAAGAGTGCCATTGAATTGACTTAACTAGTCCTCCATGATTCCTCACAAAGATGCAGAAAAAGCTGCATTTTCTTTTTCTGTGAGTAGATTTCTATTTGGCCTTTATGTAAGTAATATTCCATATGGCAAGAAAACTCCTGGAGGTCTTGTGATTGATGTTAAACTTTAGCATCATTTGTTTATTGCAAAAGTAAAACCATGAAAGGAATTGTTTTATCTTGGGTAAAATGATTTCAATCTAAATCTTCAACGGAGGCAAAGAAAGTTGAAAGGAAACATCACGCAATCCATCTATCTGTTGGTATCACACCGACACCCACTGTGTATCGATGCAGCCTTCTGTGGGGGCTTGCAGGGATGCTAAGCTGTGCCCTTAATGTAAAATGCCATAGCAAAGCCCACCCAGGGTCTGACAGAGGAAGGCTCAACGGTAAATGACTGGAATCCCTGCAGACTCTACAGTCTCCTGTCACAAAGCCTATTCAGCCGCACGAGGAGAGCAAGATCCCTGAAGAGAGTCAGATGCCACAGTGCCACTCCATATCCTGTCCGACCTTTAAATCCTGACAAATTCTACTTCAAGTTACCTCATAGCGCTGTGGTGATCAGAAGCCTGCTTAACACGAAAGCAATGGGCAACGTCTTACTAAAAAAAAAATATATATCACTTTTATCTATGGCCTAACCTATATTATTAAAAAGAAATAATCAAATAATTCATCCTTAGTTTTTTACTTAGTTATGAACGTTTTCTTTTTTTACTTTCTCTCTTTCTTTGTTTAGTGTTTATTTTTCTCATTAACTCTCGAGCGTCTGTGACATAAGTAATTTCCCCATGGGATAAATAAAATGCTTGACTACTCCTATATATTTTTTTTTGTTTTTACTCCAAATGACTACATACATTAAAATACAACATCCTCTCAAGGATCTTATATTTTCTGCATGGAATTTGCAGGTTCTCCTGAACAAATTTGCTCCCGCTGCTCCAAATTGAATATACACGAGGTGTGAGGAAAAAATAACAATCATTCAAAAAAAAAAAAAAAAATTATGGACGTTTTGCACATTTTCTTCCTTTGTTGTGATTTTTTCCCTGTAATATGCAACAACTTCACAGACTGTTACACCAGTGCAAATTGCTAAATTGGCACTTTCCTGCCAGACTCCAGCACGTTAGTTCTTTAGGATGGACGATCTATACTTGATATTAATTACCACATGTTTATTAGAAGACTGACTTGACTTGTTACTCCTTAATGCCCTTTATTAATGTACTTTAATGAGCACACTGCACATAATAAGGTGCATGGTGTTCAGAAGACCAATTGTAGTGGTGCATTGATGTTGATGAAGGATAGACAATCGTAGCTTTGATTATCATTACCATAATTGAAGCATTGCATCTTCATATAGACATACATATTAAAGTTTAGGTTTAGATTTAGATTTCTCATCAGATTTCAGTGTTTGACAGTGAATTTTATTGAAACCCACCTCCTAAATTACTGAGAGCTCTGTGATTAAAACCATCATTGGCAGATCATGAGGAAGGTGCGAGGTGGTGGGTAGAAGCATATGGTGTTTTTCCAATACCCTGATGCGGTTCACGCCAGGCACCGAGTTTCCTACAGGGAGTGTTGTAGACACAGAGAAGGACTCCAGCTGCTCTGCAGAGTGACCTTCATTACCACAATTAACATACACGCCACTCACAGAAACATTAGGCCTGTGAAGGCAGCAAGATAAGAGAGGAAATTAAACGTAGGGCATGACACAGCTAGACAGTGGCAAGAACACATATCAAGGAAAAATTTAAAATGCAAAGAAATGTCTTTGTATTTTTGGTGGACTTCCATAAAATGCAATCCCTCCTGTTAAAAGGGTTCAAATGTTTCATTTCATATATATTGCCATGACAATGATATGACAATCCTCTTTCTTTAGTGTGATAAACACAAAATGTTATTTAAAGTCATGTATAATCGCCCCTTTGGTGCAATATGCAATATCACATAAATGCACTTTAGATGGTCAGTCTAAAACTGAAAAATAAAACTGTCACTAAATCATGTGATATCATATTTCAACTTTCAAACATACATCATACCCCTAATGTTGGCATTGCAATTTAAGCCAATCAGCATTCGCACAACATGTAGTAACCATGTCAGAATAACTCCTCGTATTTCCGCTTCCATAGAAAGCCAATGGTGAAAAAGCATTTTAATCTGACGTTTTAACACAGCAAGACTTAGAATTGTTGGTAAATGGATGTAAAAAGAACCAACCTAAAAAAAAAATGTCCATTGCAATATCTCTCATTGTGTAAGATGGTAAAAACACCTGCTCTAAAAAAAAATGAGGAAAGCCTAATTTATTTAGCTTGAAGTTTTCTACATAAATAACTTGGCCATCATTTACCTCAAACGGCTCCTCATAAATCTGTCACCACCGTTCAACATGCTGATGAAGCCCAGATCTAAAGACCAAACGCTGGCTCAGAGGCCGTTCAAACGCTCTGCTTTCTGTCAAAAACCCTGACTAGAAAAATCAATATGCAAAGGCAATCCATTTATTGCACAACAGCTAATGGCCACTTTATTCAGGAACTTTTGTTTGTATTCCCAACATGATCGATGAAGGATCAGAGGCCTTGCAGGGTGAACTCACTGAGCATTACGATGTGAATCTCCAGTGTTCTCTTCTCAAGACCTCGTTTGTTTGCAAGTAGTTTTAAGTCACAAAGTAAAGAGGAAAAACTAACAAACAACAAAGTCTTATGAGTGACTGAGCAGGTCGTTTTAGTAAGCACAGAAAAAAGGCAGAAAGGTGTTAAATACAGACGAGTTCCCACATATGTTAATAGGGTGTAAGTGTCTTTTCTGTGTATAATTTTTTATGTACCCCAAGTCTGAAATAAAGCTATCTATCTATCCATCTATCTATCTATCTAATATGCTTGGCTGGTTATTAGATACCATGAGTACAATGCAACTATGGCATCCAAAAGAATCTACTCAGATAATCTCCATCAGTGACCAAGAAGATGGAAAGTTTGACCAAAATCATGTTTATTTTATAATAATGAAAGTTAAACATCACTCTCCAATGGTCTGTGAGGTGTCATGTTTTCTGAAACTGTCTGTAATGCAGAAGCATTATTTTCTTTATTAACTCAAACAGTTTAGCAATGTTAAAACTTGAGTTTGTATGAAGACGTACCATATATGCCATCCTTAAATCCATCAATAGATTGTATCTTCAACCAATCACTCCACAGAAAAGTTAATAGAAATATAACAATAAAAAAAACCCTCAATGATCAATGTTACATTACCATGAATCCCTCAGAAACATATGCATATATGCAGATGTTGCTGCACCAGTTTCCTCAGTCATATTTAGTTAATATGCACCATATAAAATACACTGTAATTCATTCAGAGACATTACATCATCCAGACACAAGGACTTATTTTAACATACCATAATGTATGCTTTTTTTGAAAAACTAACACACAAAGTACGAAACTCAGGTCATGACTTGTTTTAACTGAACAGCAGCTAATTTGGGATTAGCATCAGATTATTGCTTTAGAAGAATCAGACCTGGTTGTCAGATCAGAAAACTGGTTAGAGGACTTGTCAACTGTAAGCTTTTATTCTTCTTCTTTTTTTTTAATGCTGTCAGAAACAGGTCATTATTGCCGTTTTTATCCCATGCCTTTGAATTTTTCACAAATTCTGAGCGATATCTTTAGATTGTGGGTAGCGTAACACTGTAAGAAGAATGTTTTCAATGACGACAACAATTGTTTATCTATATCCACATAAAAACATGATTTAATGATTAAGTTTGCATGAAAACCAGCATTTATTTCGTATTAGATTTGCACAGTATCTGCGATTCTGGTGAATCACGGAATACAGTGACAGATTAACCAATTATACCAAACAAGTTTCCATTATCATTATATTCCTATTAAGATTAATGTAGGTTTAACTGCAGTATGTGACGAAGTATTGGACAAACTGTTTTACGACAAGGAGGCAAGGAAAGAAATTTCGTATCACAGGTCAAAAACACTTAAATATTCTATCTTCATGACGCAAAGATAGTAGATTTTCTGCATCAGGAAAAGTTATTCCGGATGAAGTAAAGGCTGGATTTACGGTTCAAACTCTGTCCACTTTAAAATTGGAAAATTCTAATTAATGTCATTAGACCAAGAAAAACTAAAAAGAGTCTAGAAAGGCAAACTCAAAATAGCAGAGTTTCCCCCTATCATTAGAAGACCTCATTATGTCATTATAGGAGTCATCGCTTTGCAGCATATCATTTGTTCCTCTGCATTAAAGCACATTTTTATTTCCAATTCTCCTCCAAAGTTCAACAAAGCAAAGATATGCAGGAATATGTATCTTTCTCTAGCCACAAATGTGAATAAGTCATCACCTGTATGTAAAAATAAGACCAATCTGGCAGAGGGAAGGTAGTTTTTAAAAGGTCAGAAAGAAAGAAATAACTACAAGTGTGGTCCAAGTGAAACTAAAATAAATGTGTTGAGAGGAAACTATGACAACTCTGACTGAACAGGAAATAAACCAAAGGCATCCTTATTGAAGAACGACTGTGTAGCTGATCTGAAAGCCACCGTGGTTACCGAAAACACAACAACACATCAAGTTCTAACATTATTCAAGGTATGAACAATGTTCCTCAATCCAAAGTGCTTCATATAATATAATATAACATATAATGCTGTAAAATTGTACTGTTGCGGTCAGAGTGGCTGTTGATGGAGATTAGTTGACATATTCCCATCAGACCTTGGAACAGCTGTGGCTAAAATGTACTTCAACCATAGGTGCCGATTCTGTGGGTGCTTCGGGGCCTGAGCACCCACAGAGAGACTGAGCACCGAGTCACCGCGGCATTTTAAGCAAGGCCCACCCAGGTCCTGTCTATCCAATAACAGCCCAAGGAAAGCTTGGAGTGAAAGGTTTTCAACCAATCAGCGGCTTGCACCCCACATGTAGACTCTTAAGCCCGCCCACAGCTGCATCGTCACCAGGAATTCTCTGTTCTCATGATGCGTTCAATGCACCTAAAAAATCTGGGTTTATCGACTGGGGTCTCAACCTGTAGTCAGAGCTCCTATACGGTGAAGTCAAACTGCCTCTAAAAATCATTTGTCTGACGTCTCATAACAACAATGGAACCACATGTTAAAAGCCTTTTAATGCCAAAAACTTTAGGAAATAACATAGAATATTCTCTAAATTCACAAATTACTTATGCTGTTGTAGAACACAGTAATCCAGGCCGTACCAGCCTGTCATCTAGTTAGGTCTTGTTAGATCTCTGAAGCTTAGCAGGTCTTTGCCTGGTTAGTAGTCGGATGGGAGACCACCGAGAATTCCAGGTGCCACAGTGGGGGACAGTCGCTCCAGTGGTATCCGTCATTGTGTCCTTGGGCAAAGCACTTCACCCACATTGCCTAGTATGAATGCAGTGTGTGAGTGAATGTTGGTGGTCAGAGGGGCCGATGGCGCACTATGGCAGCCACACCTCCGTCAGTCTGCCGCAGGGCAGCTGTGGCTACAATTGTAGCTTACCACCACTAATTGTGGAGTGAAAGAATAATGCCTTCATTCTGTAAGGTGCTTTCAGTGTCTATGATAAAGCGCTAAATAAAATCCAATGCATTATTATTATTAGTATTTATTTATGCTGATATTTAAGATTTTAAAAAACTAAAAAAAATTAAGCTTGGGACCCGTGTCATGTATTTAAAGCCTTACATGAATCACTATGAATGCCTCGCGTGAAATATGCCACATAATGTTGTCTTGCTTTATTGAGCCAATATAAGAATTTTCAAATTAGAAAGCAAAGTTCAAAGTTGGCTTGAATGCAATCCTTGCGCCACTACTGGCATCCACCTATATATATATATATATATATATATATATAGTATATTCTAGGTCTGTCAGGAAAGGGAATAGGCTACAAATCTCCTCCTCTCTCCGTTTCTGTAGCTCAGGGCTGTGTTCTGCATTATTTTTCATATCTTAGTGTACATTTGTAGTGGAGCATTGTTACTGTATCTTACAGCCTTTTACACAACTTACACTTGAGCAGCAGACACACGCAGACAGGTCGCTCTTTGTTGAAACTGCAGCAGTCAGTGAGCACATGAGAGAAAAAAAAAAACTAAAGAACACTGATGTTGATAGGTTTTGAATGTAGCGGTAATTCAGTGGGTCCACAATGAAAAAAAAATTATTTCTTATATTCTTCTATTTCTTAAATTGTAGTGTTAAACTCTCTTAATGGTGGTATGACATGGCTATAATTAGCAGATAATCTCATGTATGTTCAAACTGTCACAGTGGCAGGTTATATTGCAGTTTTGCGGCAACATAAAAGAGCACCAAAATAAATTGCTAAAATTCAAATGAAAACAAAATGGTGTCTGTTATACAAAAATAAATAATCAATGAAAGTGCTGATTTTTACACAAACAAAACATTCTCATCACCATGACAGTCAAAATATAAATTGTCACGGCTAAACTAGCATGTACACAAAAAAAAACAAAAAAAAACTAGCATGTACACAAAAAAATAAATAAACTAGCATGTACACAAAAAATAAATAAATAAACTACCATGTACACAAAAAAAAAAATTAAAAAAAAATAAACTAGCATGTACACAAGGGGATCAAGTCTTCGCTGAGTTAATACATAAAGGTGTCCGCTGACTGCTAGGTTTCTTTTGCTAGTTACTGTGATTTTAAATATAAGTTGTTGTTCACAATGTGTCGTTTTTCATGGGGAAAATGAGGTGCGTCCCTGGTAAATTTACTGCGTCTTTTCAGATTTTTGGAAGGACGCGTACCTAGCAACATCACTGAAAGAATCCATCTTTTTCCACCGGTATCATTCAATACTAATCCCAATGTTGGTATCAATCCTATCGATATTTTTGAATTGATCCACACACCTGTTGTTTGCACCCACCAGCAAAAACATAAATCAGCTCCCCTGACTTCAACAGACCATTTATCTCAGTACTGTTGGTCTGACACCAACAAAGATTTATTATACAGGCAAAGATGAAAAGAAGCTATTTATAGAATTCAGATAGCTGGAAGAACTTTTAGTGTATGTTTGTGTCTGTGTCTGTTTGCTGAGACGAGTATGTCAACTTTTCAGAAGTGGGGGTGACGTTCCCCGCAAGGTCCAATTAAGCAGGCTCAAAGGAGTCAGCGCCGTCTGTTTGCATCAAATCTGATCCACAGTTAATGGCCCTGATATCCCTGAACAGACAAAGCCTACATTCAAAATCAGGCAAACAAACACGGCTCCTCCCACTCAATAAAACTCCATTATTAACTTCAGTGATGAAGCACCACAGGGACAGGGCTTCACCAAACTAAGTCAAACTCATTTACACAAAACCAGCAGTGTATACGTTAAAAAAATGTATTAAAGATTGGTAATCAAACTCTTTTATTCATCCACTAAGCATTTTCCTTCAAATAAAGTTCAATCTATATCTTCTATTTGCATTTGGGCTTTAAAAGTAAAAATAAATAAATAAGCAGCATACTTTGACACTAGCTAATCCGTGTATCATTCGTTCATTCGTTTTTCATTATGTAACAAAAACATAAAAAACGAAAAAAAAAAAAAAAAAAAACACTCATTATTTGATATTTGTTTCTAAAACCAAAATGAAAAAATGGAAAACGCCTTGTTTTTCAAATTTAAGCTCTTTTGCTTCGGTACAGGAAATGAAAAACGTAAAACGAACACCTTTATTCATTTTCTGCATTACCGATTTGCCAAAGTACGTGACCCGGAAGTGTACTCTCATCCGACGCTAACGGCTATGCTAACGGCAGAGCTAAAGATAGCGCGGAATGTGTAACGCTTCTCTTCCCGGTCACGTACTAATGGAGAAAACAAATAAAGGTGTTCGTTTTCCATTTTTTGTTTTCTGTACCGAACCAAAAGAGCTTGAGTTTGAAAAACAAGGCATTTTACGTTTTTTTCATTTTGGTTTTGGAAACAAATATCAAATGAGTGTTTTTTCTGTTTTTCGTGTTTTTGTTACATAATGAAAAACAAATGAACAAATGTAATATTTTATCAAAACACTGCAATTGTGGCATTATTATATATATATATATATATATATATATATATATATATATATATATTATATATTAATATATATATAATATACAGAGGAGCATTGAGAGGATTGTTGCTTCTTTAAGGGACTACTATGGTTGTAATCAGGGAGGAGAATTAATGACCTACATATAACAGGGTCCATACATTAACTATTACGTTTGCCTTTGATTTTAGTTATAACATTAATGACAATAGTACAATTATGTGCATATTCTGTGCTGTAGAACAGGGATTCTCAATTTTTTTGACACCAAGGACCTTTTTCAAGGAAGAACATTTTTGTTTTCAGTAGGAATGAACTTCAAGAGTACCTTTACTAGTCCCGTATATTTCATAAAATGTGTTAAATGTATTACCAATAAACATAATACAGGCATTTTTATCTAAATACTTTTTTATTGTTTTATTGGTGCATTAGTCTTCATTTGTAGTTACACTTTTGTAATGATGCGCAGTGTTTAGTATTTACTAGTAATTTTCCCAAATTAATGTATTTATTCATATAAGTAATTAGTTTCCAGGAAAATAAATTATTGTGTTACTTAAATACAAAAATAAAAACACTATAAATTTATAAATAATTACATTTCTCAGTGGGTTTCACGAACCAGTTGCATCATAGAGTAGAACGACATATATATTGATATTGGATATCGGTCCGATATCAGCTAGAAAACGAATATCTGATTTTATCGGACTGCATCTAAAATCTTTGATATCATAAACGATATAATTTATTTTTCATTTATTTTATTCAATTGTAGAATACTGTAGATATTTTGTTGAAGGTTAATATATATGTAACCAATTGGTTAATAATAAATGGTCAGTTTTTCTCACACCTACTGTTGTTGACTATTGTTCTCCGTTTATAACATCACTTAATCAAGCCTTTTCTAACATTCCACAATACAAAATAAGCAATAAAAGTATGTATGATTCATGCTGGTATCGCATCGGATCCATATCTGTATCGGTCAAGACTCAAGGCTGCAATATCGGTATCGGATTGAAAGTGAAAAAGTTGTATCGGGCCATCCCTATAGATAGGTACTTAATTTAATTTAATGTATTATTTATTGACCTAAACAAAACTGATAGACATACGACAGGTGCTAATTCAAGTCTTTTCTTCACTAACTAAAGTCTCAACAATAAGAAGTGCTTAAGTCAATGTATTGTAAAATAAAAATACCTGTCACACAGCTTTCAGACATGTGGTGCATACTCTACTTCCAAATATCTCTCTCTATCCAATCACCATGACTTATTATCCTGTCACCACTCCTCCCTCAGCAAAGGAGGACAATAAGAAAACAACACATTACAGATCCCGTCCTGTGCCTGACAGATCGATGCAGGCCTGATATCAGCTGTTAGATATCAGTAAATAGCAACGCACCACATTCACTGTCAGTAACAGTAGTTTGAAATATGAATTCATTAGTGTTAGTAACGCTGTTATTTTCAACGCTGTTTTCCCAACACTCATTGATATGACATGAATAATTGTTTTGTTTTGTTTTTTAATTACTTCACGGGCCCCTAAGCTACGAATCGAGGTCCCCAGTTTGAGAACCACTGCTGTAGTATACAAACATCTAAAGATGTTTTCTGATTCAGTGTTTCTCAAATGGGGGTATGTGTACCCCTATGGGTACGCGATGGCATTACAGGGGATACTTGAGAGACACAGAGAGAGAGAGAGAGAGAGAGGAAAATTAACAAATAAAAGTATTAAAAACATGGGATTTTAAAATGTTTATTTTTAATTAAAAATGATTATTATAATAATGATGCTGGAAATGATCTTGATTTGAACATGAACTGAAAATACAAAGAATGTGGCGGGAAATGATAAAAACTATAGAAATAATAATTAATGATGCACAAAACATTCGGACACCGAAAAACCTTTAGTTTACCAAGACTGGGGACTGGATAACTGATATATTCTTTGAAGCATTAATATAGTAATTGATACAACTGCAATGCTTTGATTTTAGTGAGGTTAGTACACACTCTTTATTTCACATTTTTGGTTTGATTATTTTTTGGTTTTGGCCAAGAATTTTCATTTCGGGGAATACCTAGAAGTAATTCTATTAAGGAGGCACTAAATGCTGTTTCATTCTACTTATTTACAAAATAAGATTCTTGTGCGTTATCACTCATTCATTCCATCATTATGCTCTGTCGTTTTTTTTTTTCATAGAATTCTGAGCAAAAATGTTGTAGTGGGACAAGGGGGGGTACTTGCATTCAGATACAAGATTAAGTGGGTACTGAAGCAAAAAAAAAAAGTTTACACATCTACAGTACAGATGTAATTGACTGGATTTTTGGTCTACTTACTCTATAATTGATGATTTCAGGGTTTTTCTCTCCTCCACTGCTTGTGGTTTGAGATTTGAAGTGAAAAGTCTGTGGTTTAAGGTAGAGAGGGACAGCTGAGCCATCATCTTTTTGACACTGAGCCCAGCTTAAACATGTCTGCACACTGAACTTTTAACCTTTGCAAAGCTGCTGGGGGAGGACATCGATGGAACGTTGCAGACGAAATTGAAAATGAAATCAAGACGCTGCATGCTCGTTGGATGTTAGAGTTAAGACTGCGATCTGCATGGGTGGCAGAACACGTGCCTGTATAAGATGAAGCATTAGATGCATGTATTCATCACGTCGAGAGTCATTTAAAGCAGACTTCAAACGCTCTGGCTCAGCAGATCCATGTGCCTCACGTCAAAATCAATACGAGCAGCTTCAAAATGATTTAAAAAAAAAAAAAAAAAAAAAAATCCTCGGGCTCAGCAAGCCTATGACCGTGACATCAAATGTGCTTCTAAATTCATTACATCTGATGCTATCACTACTGCTGTGGTGTGTTCATGTTTCATAGAAAAGCTTTTCCCCACCATCTTCTATTTTCCTTCTGAGACAGCTATAGGATCCCTCGCTGCATCCAATTAAAGTGAGGAGAGCAGGTTTGCAGTCTGAGGGGTAAGAATTCATATCTTTAATACATGTAACATTACATTTACTGTCTTTCTTATCCCATTAGACAATGCTACAAAATGATCACAAATGTTAACGTTGAATATAAATGGATATTCAAGAACCGTTGCATCTTTATAATTCAACTCATCATGTTTAAATTATATATATTAGCGGCAGCAGTCTCATTAAGTATGAACAGTCAAATTAATGTGTCTACATAAAGTCGTCACGGGTGATCCTACATTTTTTGCACGTCTGTATTTTGACGTATTTTATGTAATGTGTACCCCCTCTCCATATCATAAGTACCCTATCCATAATTTCATAAGCTTTTTCAATTGTGGAACAACGGGCACTACTAAACATCTCAACTGTGTCTCAAACATTGGTTCCTTAAGTCCAAAATCTACAAATTCAAAACAATGAATTGGAATTTAAAATGGAATTTATTAAAAATAAATAAATACATTTCCATGCAACTTTTACGAATTTCAATAGTAAGCAAACAGCTAATTATTGTCTCGTTTTGTCAGAAGTGTGATTAAATGGCCTCTACAGCATAATAATCCAATTTTTTTTTTTAAATTACAAGAAAATATACTATTTTATTGAGCAATAATACTGTTGTTTTGTGGTGAATTTGTTCCAAAAAATAGCCAAAAAAAGAACTAGGAGCATTTCCTGATTATTTTTAAATTCATTGATTAATCTTTCCGAGTAACCCCTGCAATGTGCTCCTGTACCCCTAGGGGTACACGTACCCCTGTTTGGGAACCACTGTCGTCCAGCATGGATGCTGAAACATTTGAAATATGCACAACGCTGGCCCTCTGTTTAGATTCCATTTAAACACATACAAACATCCACAAGGAACATAAAGCTCATGAGTGTGTACAATACATAAAGTATAGAAGGCATTTTAAGGTTTCTCATTGAACATTTACAATTACTTTCTTTTTTTTTTTTTTAAGTTTAAAACTCAGACAAAACTGCTAAGAGGAGTGACACTTCTTCACACGCACATTGTAAAGAAACGTCAACGGTCTTGCGTCCACTTCCACACAGAAAACATTCATAGACAGGATAATTGGACAGCTTGAGATAAGAAGAAGAAGAAGAAAAAAAAAAGCTCCTGAAGCAGAGAAAACAACACGGTTCTTGTAAGGAGTGTTTTTGGCACAGTAAATTAGTTTCTTAAGTGTTCAGCTTGATTAACCTCAAGCCTTAATGCAGGTTCACAAAAAGCAGACGGAGACAGCTCACTATTAATGAATAAGCAACGTTAACAGCATTAAAAGGTGCATCCTACAAAACATATAAAAGGTCTTTCAGTAAACTGTGATTTTGTTCTAAAAGCAAAGTGTTGATGAAGGCTGACATCTTATGAAAGGGCATGTATATACCTTAAAGGTGCAGTACGCAACTCTCAGATCCCTTCCTTCCCGCTGCTCTCCTGCCCTGCCTCCAAACTTTCCAAAGTCCCTCCCTCAGAGGAGCTAACAAGCTAACGTTAGTCCGACAGCAACATCACAGTAAAATAACATGCTCTGTTAAAAGCATATCACTGCACTGCTTCTCTCTCTCTCAATGTGCACACACATCAGCAGTAGCAGCAACAACACAGTGTCACTTACAGCAGCCCATACGGAGGCTGCTGTGCACACATGAACAACAAACGCACTACATAGTTCTAGTGTAACAATTACAAATCAAACATAATGTAAATCAAGAAGCAGTAATTACCTTTCAAGTAGAATAGTCGCTAATTCCATCTTCTACTCCTCCAGACCATACACTGTAAAAAAGAAGGCACTCCAACACCGGGAAGGGGGCGGGGCCTGTGAGCAACAGCTGTCAGACTGTCCATCAAACACAATCCTGGCTCTGATTGGTTCCTTTTGCTCGGTCACTGTGTATTCTGGCAATCTGCCAAAGACTACAGGAGCAGCAGGGAGGCTCAATGAGTCTGTTTTTCACACACATACTACTAGTTTCATGTAGAGCTTCCCTTTCATAGTAACAGCTTTAGCAAATATAACAAAAAGTGCAGACTGCACCTTTAATGTCGCCCTTGCAGAATACATTATACACCGTAAACTAAACATACTCAATTAGGTTTTATAATCATATGCAAAAAAATAATCACCATTATTTTTCAGTTCATCTACTGAAAAATATATCGTAATTTATTTTTATTTTTTTTAATCTAAAAAGGTCTGCCCGATAGGAAGAATAAATATCATGTCTTGTTCCAGAGACATCAGACAACCCTTAAGTAACAAACATTAGCAACAGTCAAAGCTTTCCCAATACTGTTTCCATTTCACACCCTCCTTTCCAGTAAAGACTATCACAGGTTAAGACTCTGGAGATCTCTTCCTTCCATTCGGCACTGACATGTCTGTCTGCCTCTCTATCCACTGCTCCCTCCTCTTCCAGTTAAAGACATGCACTATGCTTTCTCTCCCTTCTTTTACTGATGTTCTCCTGCATTGCAGATAATGTCTCATAACTGGATGACAAGCAAAGACACAACGGAGTTGTTACCTGCATATATTTATTGTCTGTGCATGTAAATGAACACAAAAAGTGTTTTTTTTTAATAAGTTGAAAGGATACTACGAGCAGCTGTCAGACATGACACGACATGAAGCAAAAGGAGGGAGTAAAGGTCGTTTCCATTAACACTTCAAAATGAATGGATGGTGCTTGTTTAAAGCTTGTCCGTCTGTCCATTCAGTCTAATCTAAATTTGCGCTATATAAATAAAGCTGAATTTAATTGCTATGCAAGCAGTTTCAAAGTCCTTCTGGCAGCATTTAAGCTGTAAGTCGTGTGTCCTTTTGCAGGTATCTCTAAACAGAATTTTTTTTTACTTACTTCACTGTTTAAAAAAGTTTTGTGAATTGCATTGTGGGATGTGGAGTCCCGTAAACAGAAGCGTAGAAGTGGTTTTCTGCATTCTTATTGCGATTTCTTGTCCCGATAGAACTTTTTCACTCCCGATGCGATACCAACATTGCAGCCTTGGGTATTAGCCGATACCGATCCGTTATCAGCATGAATCATACATATGTTTATTACTTATTTTGTAGTGTGGAATGTTAGAAAAGGCTTGATCAAGTGATGTTACCCAAACAGAGAACAATAGTGAACAATTCAAGTTCACTTCAGTTGTTTTTTATTGTCAGTATATGGTGGGAACAACTGAGGGCAGGGACAAAAACAAGAAAAACTTACCGGAGCGTTTATATCGGAGATTTTAGATGCAGTACGATAAAATCCAGTATTTGTTTTCTGGCTGATATCAAACCGATATCCAATATCAATATCAGATCGGGACACCCCTAATTCACTTAACTCCATTTTTCTTGTAGTTAATTCCCAGTATTCCCAGTGATATCACTTCATTCCACGAAACATTCAATTTCAGTCGTATTCAAATCTTTCTGTGAAAACTGCAAAATAAAAACAATAACGCCACTGTTCTGCCACCACTTTGGTCCGTGAAAACACCCAAAATGTGTTAAAAAAATCACTTAGTGTTTTGGGAAACAAACATGACATCACAGTAAAAAAAGAATGAGTAAAAACACTTCTATGCATCATTCTACAGGACTCCATATCCCACAATACAATGTGTGAAACTTTTCTGAAAATGTCAAACAGCTTGGCAATTTGAACTTTTTACATTATTGATTCATTGACCTATGAGCCCTGGCCTACAGTATGTCTTTATTTGGCAGCTTTAAGGCTAAGGGTTCAGGTATATTCCACTTTGGTTGGTTTAGAATTGATAAAAAATGTCCTTTTTGAGCATCTCTATTGGATAGTAAGAGCCATACTGCCCCAATGGTTACTGATCGTAGCGTTCCATTTGGTTCCATTTATATTTATCTGCAAGCTCTCTACATTTATGCAGAGCAAACTAATCTTGAGAGGAGGAAAATCAGACCAGTTATTATTTTTCTACACAATTACCATAATTACAAGAATATAAACAGATTTTAAAAACACTTACAGGACATCTGTGCATGCACCTCATCTTATTTCATGTTAGTAGCCAAAAATCTGAGACTTTCCACAATGGGCAGTACTTAATAGTGGTATTGTATCATCTGGAGTCCAGCTTTTAAAGCACCTTGTGACTGACATTGCAGTGCAATAATTGCTTTCAATTTCTTATGAATTGGTTTTTGTCCAGAATTGGGAAAAAAGAAATGATTCATGAAATGTGTTGAGCTCCAACTCTGCAGCAGACTTTTTGTAATCAAATAGTCGATGCACTGTGTTGATAGAAACAATTTCAGCTGAAACTTTAGCTTTATTCCAGCCAAATAAATGTTTGAAAAAGGCAGCCAGACAAAGTAAACACGGCTGGTTATTAAATTTTGAATTTAGTGCGGGTCTTTTTACAGGAACGGATTGAGATGAATGACATGGATGAATGACTTTCATAAAGCCTGGCACTTCACTATTGTATTCCAGCTTTCTTTCTATTTTTCAACAGCTTCCACAAACATATCAGGAAGAATGTGAGGTGCAAGCTTTGTATGCACACTTAAGTTTTTTTTTTTTTGGGTGCCTCTGTGGGATCGTGCGTCCCTTTCGGGTGCTCTTGTGGTCCCTGGGCGGTTTGGTGTTGCTCTCCTGCCCCCTTCGTGCACATCTGGGTGGCCCTTGGTGCCGCCGGGGGCCTGCGTGTCTCTCTGCCACTCTTTCCTCTTGCTCTCTGTCCCCCTGTCTCGTCCTCCCCCCCTCCTCCGCCTTCGCTCGGCGCCGGCTCTCCCGTTGGGTTTGGCGTGGGGGGCTCCTGTCGGCCCGGGGTGCTGGTGGGCGGGGCTGTGGCCTTTGCTTGGGGGGCGGGCATTGCTGCGCTGGGTGGGTGGCTCAGGGGTTGGCTTGTCTGGGGCCTGGGGTGGTGGGGTTCGTGGCTTCGGGACGGGGGGGGTCCGGGATGGGGGTGGCTGCTCTTGGGGGCGGCACTTGCGTCCTGGGTTGTCGGGTGGTGGGGTGGTGCGGTGGGTTGCTCCGCCGGCCGGTCTGGGCGCCTTGGCCTGGTTCCCTGGGGCGCGCCTTTGCTGAGCGTGCCGCTGGCGCGGTGGGCCGGGCCGGGCCGCCCCCCCCCCTCCTCCTCGGGGGCTCACTTGGGGGACCGCAGGGGCCGGCTTGTGTAGCTTCGGGGGGAGGGAAGGGTGAGTTGTGGGGCCTCGCCCACGCTGGGGCCTCCCCTGGGCCGTGCTAGGTGGGTGTGTGTGGGGGCACGGCCGGTGGCTCCTGTCCTGGCGGATCCGCGTCGGGGTGATTGGTCTGCTGGCTGGGGGCGCCGGGCCCCGTGGGTGCCGTGTCTGGGCGGGGGTGCCCCGGGGGTGGGTCTCTGGGTTCGGCGTCTCGGGGTGCGCTCTCCCACCGTCTGCCCGGGGAGGGGCTGCAGTTCGGCGAGGTGCCGCGCCGCCTTGGGCGGGGTGAGGCTGTTGGCTGGGGCCTGCTGTCCTCTGGGCTGTGCTGGCGTCGGGGGTGTCTCATGTCGGCGCGGGGGTGATTGGGGGTGGTCTCCGTGGGTGGGGGGGGCTCTGCTGGCGACATTGATGTGGGGTTGCGGTGCCTGGCTGGGGGGGCATGGGTTCGCCTACCTATCGGTCCGTGGCTGGCAGGGTGGCCCTGCTTGGGTGGTTGGTGGCGTTCTCTCTCGTCGGGGGGGGCGGGGCCGCCCACCTGTGGAGGGTGCTATGTTGTGGTGTCCTGCGGGACTGTGCTGGCCCTGGTGTGGGAGCTGGCCTCTCTCCTGCGCGGTCGCCGCCTGCTTTGGCGGGGCGGGCCGCTCTGGGCCAGCTGGCGGCGGAGGTTGCCTCCTGGACTGCTGGGGGATGTGGCTGGTGCCTGGCTCCGCCTGGGGGGGGGTCCCGCCGTGCTCCGTATGGCCGCCGCGGTTCGGGGGGGTGCCGCGGGGGGTCTCCGGTTGTGCTGCTCGGCGCGTCTCTAGGGCCTGCGGTGCCGTGTGCCCGTCTGCGCCGTCTGCCCTCTCCGGTGGCCCGCCGTGCGGACGGGCCGGGCTCCTACCAGACAGGCCTCCTACATGGACACCTCACATCACTCAATCCCAGCTGGTCTGGCTCACCCACTTGTTGCACCACACTCACATACCCAACCCTCGGGGGGCTGGATGGTGGAGCTGGGGGTGGAGGGGGCCGCCGCCTGCGCTACTAAGTAGTGGCGCGGGGGCGGCACTCCCACCTCTGGCTGCCCTAATAATCCATCCAATTTTAATTACACCTCAACACACCACCCCCCCGGAGGGTGGGACCACCACTTCCACCCTCCGGAGCTATTGCACCACATACACATATATACACATAGGCTGGAGCACCGCTCCCCTCCATCCACATCCTTTTTTAATAGCACTTCATACATTCACTAAACACATACATTCACTCAGGGGATAGGGAAGCGGTGGGTAACAGGGTGGTGGGTAAATTCACACATCTGGGCCTGTCGGGTGGGGGCCCGGCCCGTCCGTTGATGGCTGGGCTACCGTGTGAGGATCGGGGGGTGCGGTCGGGCATGGCGTGGCGGTGGGTCTCTGGGGGGTGTGGAGGAGTGTTGCTGGGGGCTCCCTTTGCGGGGTCTCTCCGGGCGGTGCCGGCCTGGTGGGGCGTGCGGGTGGGGCTTGGCGCTCTTCTCGTTTCCTGGTTGCCTTGGGGGCGTGCCTCGCGGCGTGTGGATCCGGGGCAGGTGCTTGGCTGCTTGGGGCTTCCTCGGATGTGTGTGTGGGGGGCAGTGGCTGCCTCTCGGCCTGGGATCTTGGGGACATCTGGGGGGTTGCTCGGCCGCGGGGGGGTTGCCTGGGGCTCCCTGGCCTCCGCTCTTTCTACTGGCCTGGCTGCATCTGCGGGCCCAGGGCAGTTCCTGGGCTTACAGTAGCGTTTTTTTTTTTTGCACATATACTGGTATACGATGCACTGGCACGCCTTGGGATGTGGGATAAAACTCATACTGGGCTTAACCTTAGACACGTTAATCCCAAATATCTGCTTTAGGTACTACCATTCACTCATTCCCCCTGTTCACAGCCACCACCATTATAGCTAAGCTTCACACTTGTCACCATACTGGCTGGATTACACAACATAATAAGCACAATATATTCTACAACCTCACATCTCACCCTCACTGCAAAACAGTCTATTCTTCCCCACCTTTTCTATTTCCTGCCTTGAGTCTCTCCTCCCTGCTCCCTTTCCCCTCCCCTTCCCCCTCCCCCTCCACTTAGGTGTAACACTGCTCTCCATTTTTATATCCTCCCTATAATAAAAGATTTCTTACCCTTCCTTAGGGAGGGCTGGTGATGGTCACAATTAAGCAATAAAATAAATCAATGTATTTAAAAAAAAAAAAAAAAGTTTGCTTTTTCCACACTAAAAGGTACAGATATGAATTTTTGCTTTGTTCTTGAGCCAATAAATCAGGCCAGACTAAACAGTGTCTACTCTACGTGTGGCGTGGTCTCCTTGTCTGTGGCTTCATCATCAACTCCCTATGTGTTCTCTTTTTGTTTGGACTGAAAGGAAGCTAGTGTTACCAAATACATGCCGACAGCTCCGATTGAATAAAGTTAGTATCCATGTTGGCAGAGAGATGTAGGAAAAACTACAAAATGTGTTTTTGGAATGACTATAAACATAATGTCTAGAGTTATTTAGAACCCCAACATGGACAGTGTTGATACATGATACAAAGTGTTGGAGGTTATGTGGTGTTGATGAAGCAGATCATTTTCATTTATTTTGGAGATGTTCACTCACGTTAGGCACTAAATACTTAGGGAAACTGGACTTAATATATGTACAATATTTGGGGATAAACGCATCTATAGAATAATGATGGATGGCAAGTCAAACGGCAATTAAAAAAAAGTTATTTGTTGATGTTTATGAATATGTACGTCCTATTGTTTGTTTGGTTTTTGACTTAACAGAGAAAATGTAATGATGTTGGTTAAAAAAAAAAAAAAAAGGACCTATTGCATAGAGATTTTATGTTGAGATATTGTAGTGCAGTGTAGAGATGACAGATGCACGATGGAGTCATAACAGTCAATCCATACGAGTGAAACAAGAGAAACCAAAATGGGAAGAGTTGTTGTAATCAAAAAGGGGAAAACCCGCACTTTACTTCTCATGGGGGAAGAAAGGATGGACATATGCATACAAAGAAGAGAAAAGTGAAGCTCGCAGAACTGATTCCGGGCGATTAAATCTTGAAATGTGCTTAGGGAATGAAGGTTAGCCCAAAGAGGCGGACAGCACTGAAACTGGCTGAGAATCTGATGGACAACAAAGACAGTTTGGCTTCAGAACTTAAAAGTTTTGGCAGAAACAACTTGCATCACCTACACTGCACACTGGGCCAAACAATACAGAGGTAACAACAATATAGGCTTTGTGTGCAACATCACACACAAAGCAGACGACCTGCAGGGCAACTGAACTTTTTATCAGTCAGCTTCTCCTGCTGCTGCTGTGTGTGTGTGTGTGTGTGTGTGTGTGTGTGTGTGTGTGTGTGTGTGTGTGTGTGTGTGTGTGTGTGTGTGTGTGTGTGTGGTTTTATTCCACAAATTATTTTAAATGCAAATATATTTGCATGCTAAATATGCATAATTGCATAGTAAATCTGATTTTTTAAAATTACAGGAAAAATCAATGGTATGCCAGCACTTCAACTTCCCAAGTCCTTGCAGACAATATTCAGTAACACTCTATTTGAAGTTTTATACATAAGGCTGACAATACACTGTCTTTATCCGTCATTAGCATCAATAAGGTGTCATGAAGGCTGTCATTAAGTGTTGCTCGCTAAATTATGACCTCTTTGGAGCTATGATGGCATTTTTGGAGGGATCTAGTCAGGTTAGGTACGGTCAGGGTTAGGGGTTAGGGGCAGAGGTGAAAGTAATGGATTACAAGTACTCATGCTACTGTAATAATAATAATAATAATAATAATAATAATAATAACAATAATAATAATAATAATTTTACATAATAGAGAAAAATAAAAATAAAATAAAGAAATAACAATGACAGTAAAAGAAAGGATAAGGAAAAGCAAGTTTTAAAAGGTGGGTTTTAAAGAGTGTTTTAAAGTTCTGTAATGAGTCTGCATTCTTGATGGGTTGAGGGAGTGAGTTCCAGAAGGCAGGGGCAACAGGGGCAGCAGGGTCGGCGGCAGCAAAGGCTCGGTCCCTCAAGGTTCAGTGCTTAGTGCGGGTGATGGGTGTAAGGAGGTGGGCGTAGGCACAGCGGTGGTGGCGGGTGGTATAGTGCTGTTGGAGGAGGAATGTGAGGTAGGCAGGGGCCAGGATATGGAGGGACTTGTAGGTGAGGAGGAGGAGCTTGTAGTGAATGTAATATTGCACAGGGAGCCAGTGGAGCTGTTGGAGGACTGGGGTGATGTGTTCTCTGGTCCGGGTGTGTGTGAGAAGATGGCCAGCAGAGTTCAGGTAGTATTGTAGTTTGTGTAAGTGAGTGGTGGGGAGTACATAGAGAAGGCTATTACAGTAATTGAGGATGGAGCTGATGAAGGCGTGAATGAGAATTTCAGCTGTGGTCTGGGAGAGGGAGGGAGGGAGGCGGGCGATATTCTGGAGGTGAAAGGAGGATGTTTCTGTAATGTGTTTAATGTGTAACTTAAATGAGGGTGGAGTTCATTATGAAGCCAAGGTTGCGTACAGAGAGGGAGGGGGTGACATTGTGGCCGTCAATGAGGAGGGTGATGTTTTGAACAGAGGGAGGAAGAGATTTGAGTCCGGTGATGAGGAGTTCAGTTTTACTGCCTTTGAGTTTGAAGAAGTTATTGTCCATCCAGGTTTTGATGTCAGAGATGCAGTCGTTGATGGTGGAGAGGATGCCGGGGGTGATGGATATGGTGGAGATGTAAAGTTGAGTATCATTGGCGTAGCAGTGGAAATTGAGTCCATGTTGGCGAATGATTTCACCAAGTGGGAGCATGTAGATTGTGATGAGGAAGGGGCTAAGAACGGAACCTCGGCGAAGACTGTGGGTGCCGGGGGAGGTGTGGGATTTGCAGTAGTTGACGGAGACAAAGTGGTGACGGTCGGAGAGGTAGGAGGTGAACCAGAGGAGTGCTGAACCAGAGATGCCCAGTGATTGAAGGCAGCGGAGGAGGAGGATGTGATTGATGGTGTCAAACGCAGCGGACAGGTCAAGCAGGAGGAGGATTGATAATGAACCAGTGTCAGCGGCAAGGAGGAGATCGTTAGTGACTTTGAGGAGGGTCATTTCTGTGCTGTGGTGGGAGCGGAATCTGGACTGGAACGTTTTCAAGAGCTGAAAGGAGTGAAGATGTTGTTGGAGTTGGGTGATGACCGAGTGTTCCAGGATTTTTGACAAATTTTTGACAGAGATTGGTGACGGGTCTAAAATTGTCCAGGTTGTCAGGGTCGAGACCAGGTTTCAGGAGGGGTGTAATAGTGGCGAGTTTGAGCAGAGACGGGACAGAGTCAGTGCTAAGAGAAGTGTTAATGATGCGGGTGATGAGAAGGATGAGAGTGGGAATGTAGGTTTTAAGCAGGGGAGATGGGATGGGGTCAAGATGGCAGCTGGAGAGGGTCATGATGGAGAGGAGTTTGCTGGTGTCAGACTGGGACAAAGGGGAAAATAGTGGGAAAGCTATGGGAGGTGAGTGAAGTGAGTTGAAGGTCTGATAGTAAAGAAGCAGAGGGAGTGGATGCCAGTGAATGATGTATGGTTTGTATTTTTGTGTGGAAGGATGACAGGAAGTTGTTGCATTTGTCTGATGTGAATGTGGAAGGGATATTGCCCTTGGGTTTGGTCAATTTAGCAAATGTGGAAAATAGAGAGCGGGGTTGAGGTATTTGAGTGAATGATTTGAGGATAGTAATTGGAGCGGGCAATTTTGATGGCGGTGTTGTAAATAGTGACAGATTGTTTATAGGCTTGGGCGTGGACAGTGAGACAGGTTTTTCTATGGAGTCGTTCGAGTTGCCTTCATTGCTTCTTGAGGTTGTAGAGTTCTGGGGTGTACCATGGGGCAGATGTAGAGAAGGAGACTGTGACTGTTTTGAGAGGGGCAATCTGGTTGAGGCAGGTGGAGAGTGTGCTTGTAAAAATGTACAAGTATGGAAGCAGTAGGATTGGAAAGCAGGTGATAGCATTGGATAAGAAGGAGGAGAGAGAGTTGGGTGGGGAGTGATTTTAAGTTACAAAAGGTTATTGTCCGTGTGTGTTTGGTGGTGGGAGTGGGGGTAATAATTTCCAGGGTAATGGCCAGGTGGTCAGACAAGGTGAAGTCTATTGATGACAGATTATGAATGGTGAAAGAGGGTGTGGAGCAGACCAGGTCCAGGATGTGACCATGTTTGTGTGTGGGTGTGGTGATGTGCTGAGTGAGGTTAAGGCAGTTCAAAATGTCCAAAAAGTCAGTTGTTAATTTGGCAGTGGGGGAGTCAATATGAATGTTAAAATCATGGGAATGGATGGGGAGGTGGAGCACAGTTGGGTTACAAACTCAGTAAAATCAGAGAGGAATGATGGAAAGGTTTTGGGAGGGCGGTAAATAAAGGCACCAGTGAGTGAGTTGGAACTGGGAAGTCTAAAAGCCAGGTGTTCAAATGAGGATACAGCCGGGATGAGAATGGGGAGGAGGGGAACGTCACTTCGATGGATGACAGCGATGCCTTCGCCTCGCTTTTCCAGTCTGGGGTTGTCAATGTAGGAGTATCCAGGTGGGGTGGTCTGATTTAATGCAATGTATTCCATGGGTTTGTGCCAGGTTTCAGTGAGACAGAGTAGATTCAGTTTATTGTCCATTATGATCAGTGACCACATCCCTGTTGGACAGTTACGGGGTGCGGTCCAGCCAGTAACCAGGCTGTGATCCACTGGTCGAGGAGATCACAGCGAGGTCAGGCCGTAGGCAAACTCCGGGGGGCTAGCTTGATGGTGGTCACAGCAATAGCAACCAGGCAAAGTACAGTCCAGAGGCAGGATCAGACCCACTGGTAGCAGTCAAGAAAAGAGTCGGTGAGTAATATGTTTTAAAGTAGCTTTTTCTTTACCTTGCTTTACTGACCAGAGTAAAAAGCGGCAGCAAAATGCACCAGCGTTCTCTCACGTCCATTCACCTTGGTCTCTCGGATCAATTAGGCATCTAACATTAGCAGTAGTAATTGAGTTGGTTTTATGGGTACTTGTAGTTTTTTTAGTATATTTCTAAACCAGTAATTTTACTTTTACTTATGTACATTTTAAAAGAAGTAAAGTAATACATTGCATTTCTACAACCAACCATTACTGAGTAAATAATTTTTTGTGATAACCTTTTCATTCCCGTTACATTGTAACTGAACATAATCCATAGGTTAATCCATAGTCGTGGCATTTCTGATCAACACCCATCCACTGTCTTCGGTTCAGGTGTGAGTTTCTACCTATTATGTTGTTACCCACATGGCACATTTGGCATGGCACTGTTTTAGAGTTCATAATGTACTTCATTTTTAATAAATTGATTTTATTGGTGTTAATTTATTTAAATAGAATTGTACATTTTGACAAACCTTTTATTTTAGACAGATGCCTTTATGGAAAATAAGATAAGTTCCAATTGTGAAACATTTGGTCTCTTCCTTTATATGTTTATATATGAGATGTTTACTGTATGCAAGGGAATCGTGGTAAGATTTATTAGCAAAACTAAACGTGTGGGGTGGTGAAAGTAACTATTAACTTTTACTTTGAGTACTATTTACTTGAGGTACTTTTTACGTGTACTTGAGTATTTTATGCATGACTTACTTGTACTTGAGTGCAATTTAAATCAAATAACTGTACTTCTACTTCAGTAGGATATATCAGTACTCTTTACACCTCTGGTTAGGGTAATGAACAACACTTAATGACAGTCTTCATGACACCTTATTCATGCTAATGACGGATAATGAGAGCGCAATGTCAGCCTTATGTATAAAACTTAAAATTAAGCGTTAACCAATATTCTATACGACACGTCTGATGTGCTGCACTCTGAAAGTTTTACTCAACTCAGGACGGAGGTACCCAGTTCCTCTATGCAAACACGGATACAAACACTTGTTCATACTACTGTCAGTGAAGCTCAATAATGAGCTCAGGATCGACAGAAAAGGAAATCTGAGGTCAGTTGAGGCTGAAATTGCACTGAGATGGAATTCCTTTTCGACTTGATCCCGTTGATTATATACTGTATATGTATATTTTTTTACAAGTATTATGTCTATGTGTAGAATATACTGAATGTGTTCTGCTCAAGACAGATTTCTCCAAAGTGAGACAAGTAAGGACTCGGCAACTTTGAAAAAAAAAAAAATGTTCAGTTCTCAGGCCTCGTGTTGGACCCACAGGAAACAAAAAAACAACTGAAATGCATGAGGGCATAGGACTCGTGACTAAGTCGCTGCAAAGCTACTGAAGACGAAAAGGGTGAATAACAACTCGGCCTCTGCTGGCATTCAAGCATCAAGGTCAGAAAATAACAATTCAAACTCTGCAGTCTAAAAAACTATGTGAACCCAAGCAGGGGTCAAAGATATGGAACTCTTGATCTTTCCAACATCATTTTAGTTTTCTTTCTTTAAAACAGCAAAAATATTAAGAAGGTCACTTTTCTACACACAGACTAACAGAATACAAGCAGACGTGGTAAAGCCTTCCTAAAAGCCAGAGACTGAAGATTGGAAGGATGAAGGGGAGGTAGACATAATAAGAGGGGTAAGACTAAGAAGTGGAAGTCTATGGGTGGAGCGGTCCTTCCACACTGAAAGAGCAAAGCTCTGAAAACTGCTACATCACACTTGTGCAAAGTCCTTGTGGTATGACTGGCATGCACACACACAGGATTTTAAAAGGGCACACAAACCCATACAAGGAAAATGGTTTCAGGGCTTTCCTGTTGAATCCTGTCTACAGTCTACAAACATACACCAGACTGTCAAAAGGCAAGAATTTTCAGTTTTTGTGTTGTATTTACACTTTAAATAGAAAAAAATGGTATCAACTTGATTTGAATATAGGTTATACCCCAGAGTAAGTACCGCGTATGTATGACCTGAGTTACAGTCTAATAATTTTTTTTCAAAGTACATTTTTTATTTTTGGAGGGGGGGGGGTTTCCATTTCCGAAAACATTGTTGTGTATTGTTATCGTGACCCAGAAGCAGAGTCGGCACCAGGCGGTATTACTGTAAATGGGGGGGCATTAAGAACCCCCCCCGCGCACCAACATTTAAAATAGATAAATAAACCACGCCATTCAACATTTAAACATAATCCTACTACATCAAAGAGCATATAGTATGGAGGCATATAACTTTGTTCTGAGCGGGTGGGTTCACAACCTCCACAGTAATAACAGCCATAATGTAAACAAACATGCTAAACATCTTAATGACGACGTTAGCCTGACAGTCAAGGATACATGAGGTTTGTTTGTCACATACATATATACTGCTACTGAATAGTACTTTATGACATGTAGTGAAATAGCATTATGGTGTTAAGCTTGTTTTTTGTTTTGTTTTTTAAAGATATCTATTATTTTTCAATTCAAAGACAAAACGCAAGAAACAGGTACACCAATTACCAGCTTTTAAACAGTACAGGCAAGAAAAAGCAAAAATTATAACCAACCCACATAATGCAAAATTAAGCAAGCGTGTATCACAAAAGCGTGATGTGGGAGGAGAAAAAAAACACAAAACACAAAAAAAAAAAACACGAAAACACATGAAGAAAATTAGAAAAGGGGTCCCATATTTTATAGAATGAAGAGGGTTTGTCCATGAGCCAGTAGGTGGCTGTTCAGCTTTATGTGCACAGTGTTCAGCAGAAGTGAAAGAAAGAAGGTAAATAATATAGTAAATGAGAATTTAACGATAACCTAATGCTATATATAAACACAGCCACAAAAACACAGTTAGCTCACTAACATACCTCTGACGATGTGGTCGCTACAGACACAGGAATCAGCAAACTCTGCTCCTCCCGACAGCAGAAGTAGGTTCAAAATCCACTCTGTACTGCGTTGTTCAGTGAGCTTTTTACATTTCTCACCTTTGTGAACGACAATTTCCGGTGCTCTATAAAATCTCTTTCCCTTTTCTCGGTTAGAACGATTGGAGCAGCCGTAAAATGCACAAAACATGGGCATTTTGAAGATTTCAGATGGCAGATACTCAAGCTTCACTTCCTGCCCGCCATCTGAATTTGGCGCTCTCGCTTTGTCGCGAAGCAGCAATGTGAGTGACGTCACGTGAATCAACAGAGCAGGCCATAGACATATACCCATTCTTTTGGCTGATCCCAACAACAGCTCTAGGGTACGTTCAACAGCACGAATGTAAAACAATTACACCACAGTATATTATATCTATGGAGCAGACTCCCGTCCGCTGTCAGTGGTGATAGCCAATCAGATATCTTTGATTAATAAAAAGCTCCCCCTGTAGTGGGAAGAGTGTGTGTGTGGGGGGGGCACAGTAGGTCAGCTGGGGGGGGGGCACTGCCCGTGAATGCCGACACTGCCCAGTAGCATATATTGAATATACATAAAACATGATTGATGTTGTAAACATGGCCAGTACAGATACCCTTTAAAAAAGGAGGGTTCTTGTAAATGATGCTAAAATGATGCTAACTACTGGTAGTTCTATCTTAAACTAACTTTTAATCTGTATTTAGCAGTGAAACGTCAAGGTTGGATCTTCTATTGCCAGGAGAAAAACTTTTCTTCCAAGACCTTTGATAAAAATCACAGCATTTATTATTTAGTAGAATCACCACTTGTAAATTTGAAGGAACCTTGACATATACTCAAAAACACCTTCATCATGGTGGAAAATTGATGCATTTTCTGTTATGGAAGAGCGAAGGTCACAACTGATTTGACTTTCTGATGAGAATAAGCGATTTAATATACTACACAACCTGACTACCCATTAATCTCAGAAGCTGATCAATAATCAGGAGGACTCTCGTGATAAATGGAGCGTATTTTAAAGTACTCAAATGCAGCACACACACAGACACGCAATATAAATGTGGGCAATGTGTGTAAAAATTCAAGTACCAGCTCCGGTTAAACATGTTTGAATGAAATAACTTCATACTAAACGGGACCATTGCCATTTTCAACAGAGAAAATACTGTGAGAAAGAAGAGTTCAGATACATAAAGACCAGAAAATAGACAGCATTACTTTCTCAGCACATGACAAAGCCAACTACCCACATATGGATATAACATGTAACCTCACAAACATGGATACAGAAACACACAATGAATGAATAGAACCACAGTTCTTCCACAGTGCTTCCCACATGAAAACTTGTATCACATAAGTAGTCAAACACAAAGCATGTGTTAAAAAGAGATAACAGCAGTAGGATGAATGCTTGGATCAACCCATCCAAGTTAAGTGAAAAGAATGCCATTCATCTGATGGGATTTATAAACCTTTATACTACATTTTATGGTAGAATCATAGACTACCTGCAGTGAACTTTTACTTACTAGCCTCACATCTTTTCAGCCAAACATTCTGTGTGCAGCCTATAATATTTTAGCTCTTCGCTCCAACCATGGAGGCTCGGCATGGAGCTTTCAGATCAAAGAGTTAACGAAACAACTTCCAGCCTGAGCTCCTGGCGTCGTTCCAGAAAAAGCCCAGCACACAAACATGTTTCTGTGTGCAGAAGAGAGGATTCTGGGACTTCTATGCACGTAAGGGCAAACACTACATGCCAAAGAGAGGGTTTCATTTGAAAGACAAGAAATACAGTAAAATGCTTTACAATCACCACCTTGTGATTAAATGCATGCGGTAATAAAGTCTGGTTTCAGGTTACAAAACCAGTGAAGAAATGCCATATGCTTCATGTATAACATATAGTGTCAATAACATTAGGACATTCTGTTTTAAGTTTTGGAGCAGGAACTATTTCCAAATGATGTTATGATGTTAACGTTACAAAGCCAAGTTGTAAGTTACAGTAACATTGTTACTTTTGGCTGTAACTATTACTCCAACACATTACATTTTAAATTAGGTAATCCAGTACCTTTATACTACAAAGAGACACGCTGGCATGTTTGCAAGTTTTACAAGTAAACTCAGGGTTCTCACCAGGAATTTTTCACAGCAAAGGGGGCGTGGTGCACGAGCGAGCACGGCCAGTGTGGAAAATTTTGAAATGTATAACTCTTTGAAGGCCAAAAATAGTGAACTAAAGCTAAAGTCTTTTTTTTTAATCTTTGCTACTGCCTTACTTTTAGGCGTGTGCCATCTAAGGGACCGCATGATTCGATTTTGATTCAGGGTGCTACGATTCGATTAATCGGACAGTCCGTGACGGCGGTAAGGGGGCTCCATCCCCACCGGAAAGCGAAGAGGGCTCAACGAGGTAACCATGTCCACGTCCCCGGTACGCGGCGAGATGGGAGCGGGGCGGTGCCTTCACTGCCACGTCATGTTTGAGCCTCTGCGCACAGAGTGGGTCCGGACTGTCCGCACTACTCGGAGCCTAAATACGTGGACGCTGATAATGGTTACGTATCATGCACACAGGCAGCATTGAGGGCAGCTAAAGGGCTGCAGGGGTCCTCAGGTAAAGATGAAAGCTTCCAAGCCAATTGCCTTTATTAAGACGGTGCGGCTGATGAACGTGTTTCTGGGTTAGTCAGATTAAGAAAAAGAGTTAAAACAACCCTTGCACACCTGGGAGTCCCTTTAGTGTCCAACAATTACTACAACAATAACGATTTAAAAAATCCCCCCAACGTTGCTGAAAACTGAACGTAGGGGGCGCCATTGCTCCATAGGGGAGCAATGTTACAACGTAGGGGGGCCCTACGCTCAACAGCACTGGCGAGAACCCTGCAAACTATTATGGTGGTGCCATCTAAGAACAGTCCCTTCACATAAAAAAATTAATTTTTTATCTTTTGTAGGAGAAAAAGACAAGAACAATGTAGTTAAATGTAAGCTGCGTCTCAGCTCAAATGTCCCATTTACTAACAGAAAGATGATTAGAACACCACTTTACCAGGTAAACAGCAGCAGCCAGCTTCTGCCCTTATAAATCAGGACAACTATCAAATCAATCACAGTAAAAAACTCATCTCTAAATTTTAGCAATATTTTGGGTTCTAATAATTATTTACTGCAGATCATTGAGGTGGCAACGCATTATTTGAATACGTTATTATTAGTTTTATTATATTTTGATTGTTGTTTTTATGCACTAACTCTGTAAGTCATGCATTTAGAACAGGAAAGAAGGAGGGAAAGAGAGACGAGAGAGGACAGAAATATTCAGACGTAAGAGACATAGGTGGTGGGGGTGAGGGAAACGAGTAAAAGAAAACAGAGTAACGTTTAAACACATTCTAATGTCCTAAGCAGTTCCCGAGCCTTCTAAATACCACAGGGAATCCAAAACCTGCACAGACAGCTGAGAACAATGACATGAACTAGACTATATATATATATATATATATATAATAAAATTTCCAGCAGCATTAAAGAAAGAAAAGAACATCAGCAAACAGGGATGAAATAATATATAAATACAGAAATACATGGAAAAACCAGAAAATACATAAATAAATAAAAAACAAGGTTGGTGCTACAGACTACATTTACTGCTCCTCCTCTGTTTATCTGTAGCACTTTGTTGTGAAGTATAGAAACAAAATCTTGTAAATAATAGTTATTTAATTAGAAAGCATCATAATCTAGGATGCTTTAAAGAAAATATATTTAGTTGTGCTGCTTTTATGTATTTTGAGTTTAAATGGAGGTAAAATGTCACTTTAGCCAAGCATCACACCATTTTGTTCACCAAAATGTTCACTCCTTGCTATACGGACAATGGCAGCTTTTTTTTTCTTTTTTTTTTAAGTATTTAAAATTGTATTTTTCACAGTTACAATTATTCAGTAAGTAGCACAATACTAACCAAAAATAATGGTTATCTTAAAAAAAAATTATATAAAATGTCTCCAACAGTTTTGACTAAATAACAACATTCCATAAAGTAAGATTAATAATCCCATTGTGTGCATTTTACATTTAAATATAGGAGAATTCTGATCATTAACAATTCTAATTGGGTGATAAAATGACAGTTTTAATATAAATCAGGGCATTGCTGCAAGGGATGGAACGTTAACACCATTCTGCTTTGCAAAGATTCTACCCATAATTCCAGTGTGTGTATAACCAGCTATTTTTGCCCTGAAGCAACATGTAAATCTGAAACATATTGAGCACTCACACTAGCAGCTGACTCGGTTTGTTTTACCACTGGATAAAAAAAAAAAGAAAAAGTGCAGCACTTTAATGACAACAATTACTGAGATTGAATATTTTGACTGCACTGGATAAAATACATGACAATTAAAGATTAGGACAGAGGTTCCCAACCTTTTTCAGGTCCAATTCTGATATTATAACTGACCACAGGGACATTTTTTTCTTCTGGAATTAGTTTTTGATCATGTTTATTAAAGTGTGTAACAAAGAGAGAGTAGCAAGGATTAGTGCACAAAGTGACAGATATTTTATACTGTGTTTTTATTTGAACTATAGATTTATTTTTCTTTCTTTTTTTTTCTTTGAGAAAGTTTAAGTATAGGATACAGTTATTTCATATTTATTGTGATGTGTATATTAAAAAAAAAAAAAATATATAATTTTTATGAATTTTTATTAAACGTGTTTTTTTTTTGTTTTTTTTTTTACCAATTACTAGACATTTCAGACCACCCCATATGGGATCCCGATAGGGGTGCACAATTAATAGAATTTTAATCGTGATCTCGATTTTGGTTGCCATGATTAAATAAACCTGATTGTCAGCAATATTTACATTTATAATACGGGCTCTGCACTCTGAAATATTGTATTCATTCAGTTAGCCTTTGGTACATTCTTGGGTTAAATTTGGGGAGTATTTTTTATTATAATTCTTAATTAAAGCCTCATTTTGCACTGTTAACTGTACACATAGTTGGTTTAAAAGTAGTGTACCGTATTTTTCGGAATATGAGGCGCACCGGATTATAAGGCGCACTATCAATGAATGGGTCTGACTGGGTCTAATTTCATACATAAGGTGCACCGGACTATAAGGCGCATCGGTTTGTTGTTATTATTATTATTATTATTAAGACGCATTAAGCGAAACAAAATAGTCTGATAAGTCAAACTTTATTCAACTCATTAACAATAACTCTCAACATTGTTCAGGTTTAACACATAAAATATAGAACAATACACTCACTTTTTCAGTTCAGTATGTTGAAGCACAGTACAGGTACATATCACTCCACGAGGCGCCTGACTACGGTAGCCCTAAAGTGCCAAAAATCCATCAAGCAGTGCAGCTTCATAGTTTACCAAAGTTGTACTAAAACATTTTGACATATTAATTTCATACATAAGGCGCACCTGATTATAAGGCGCACTGTCGATTTTTGAGAAAATTGAAGAATTTTAAGTGCGCCTTATAGTCCAAAAAATACGGTAATATAAAGTGTTTTTTTTTTATCAAATATGATGATAATTGTGATTATAATCATGATTACAATATTGATCAATATAATCATATGGCCATAATCGTGCAGCCCTATGTCCCGTTTCCAAGATTGACAAACACTGGATTAGGAGGTTAATCTAACCTTAGATTAATAGGAGGTTCTTCTACAAAAAAAAATAATAATAAAAAACAGTACGTATCATCTTCTGAAAACCAACAAATGGTTTTCAAAAATCAGCCTATATATGCTCTATACAGTGGAGCAGCAGGGATGGCCTGCTGTATCATCCTGGCACTCAGCTCGTCTTCAGCACAAAGAGCCTGTGGTCGTTACTGTAGATACCAGCTTCTTAACTGTGACATGTGCACAAATTACATAACTGTCACTGCGCGGCCCTGGGGCCTCGACTATGTGCTACTGTAATGTCAGTAGCACGTAGTCCCCCCCCCCACCCCCACACACACACACACACACACACAGACGCTCTCACATGCTGAACACACAAGTCACACACAAGTGGTCTTGTATTTTAGACGTGCTGGGAGGCATGCGTTGGCTGCTTTCACACTCGTCCCTGGACCATTCAGTGTGCGCACACACACACACAGTTGTGCACACACACACACACATACACACACACACATACAACCCACTGTAATGCTTTGTTGGCTGGAAGAAATTCCACTCCACTAAATTAAATCCTGTGTGCAACAATGCTGGCCTTCTCCGCTGTGCAACCACATGGGACTAAAGCTTCAGGAGGAGTTGGTGGTGTGTTGACATGGAGCAAACAACAACCTCAAACAGACACACACACACACACAGTGAGTGCAGATAAAACTGCTTACATCGGTAGTTTCTGCCATTTGACCAAAATGAGTCAGACTGGAAGGCCTGGTCTGTGCACTAATGCAACCCCTACTCACACTTTGAGAATATTTATACATTCTAATACATTGCATATTTATTTTTTCCTGTTAGAAAAGTGAGCAACATGTGATCCAAGGATAGGAAACAATCTGTAATTGTTGCGTATATACAGTAAGTACAGAGTATTAAAGTTGTCTTTTTCTAAGGGTCAGATAGTGGAGCCCAGAGTTCACAGCAAACGCTGCTTTTAGTTGTTATGCTGCAAAGAAGTGGAACAAACTGCCAGCAGAGCTAAAGTCAGCATCCAATGAGAACATTTTTAAATCAAAGTTAAAGGCACTTTTTTCTCTCTAGTGCATAAAAGGGAGATTTTGAATCATTTTATTGTTGATTTAATGTTTTTACTGCTGATTTTAAATGTTTTTAATACCGATTTTAATGTTCTTATTGATTTTTAATCTATTAAATGTTTTCTGTTGCACTTTTTAATCATGTAAAGCACACTGAATTGCCTTGTGTATGAAATGCACTATACATATACATTTGCCTGTTCTTGCCTATACTGAAAAATGAGATTCAAATAGATGGAAATAATAAACAGTTCCAAAAAATCTTCTCAAAAAACCTTTTTGCTTCCAACCACTGGTGGAGGCAGTGCTCACTTCAATTCAACGGCCTTGTACATCCCAGTTTGATCTCAGGTGGGCCAAACCAGAAACATAGTGATTTAATTGAGGGTGGGAAAAATTAAATCAATATTGTGCGCTAACTCACTGTGCGCTAACATCCTTAAGCATAAAGCAATAACGTTCACGTATAGTATTTTACATTAATATTATATGAATTTGCATAATTTTTCTTATAAATTGCAATTTGTACTGAACAATACTGAACAACTTGTGATTCAAAATTGCTAAAATACTTAAATAATACGCATATAACGATGCAAGCGCCTGCATACTGTATATCAGACTAAATAACTGAATATGGAAATTGCCCTATTGATTACGTACAAATCCATGTTGCACGCGCACATGCACACCTATGCACGTGCACTGCCAATCTATTGAAAGAGCGTTTGGTGAGAAACTGGAGGCAGCCCTGTGACGAGGCGGGGAATGAAAGGTAGTTTTTGCAAAGTGAAGCAAACGGCCTTGATGCCCACGTGCATTGTCTGTGCATCAAAGGGTGTCGAAATATTCAGGCAGATGAACTGAATGCTAATGAAACTCTACTAGTAAAAGCCAGCACATGGATTCACCTGTGGTGAAAGACCACGGACTATTCCTAATGTGAAGCACATGCACAAACACACACTAGCAAACAAAGCATGTACAACCACACAAAGACAATGTGATAATACATGACTATAATTATTGAATTCAGATCCACCAGTTGAAGTAAATGTAAACCATTGTCTTCAAAGTCTTGGCTTTAGTTAAGTTATCCCTAATAATAACACTTCTGTCGAAGGAAAACTATTTCACCGACTGATCGATGCAAAAATGTTTACCTGCAACAGCTGATATTCGAGCTTTTTTACAATGTCAGCAAATAGAAATGTCAGAATGAAAGAGAGGGAAAGAGAAAGGTCACATCAGCAGGGCCCCCGGCCCACACATAGATGATCACTGCCTGAATCACAGAATCCCTGCAGTTAGAGCCATAACCCTGGCCTATAATGATATATCTATTATTATTATTGTGTAAAAATAGGAATAGTTGCTGTTGTGAGAAATAAATCTGACAAAAAAATGCAAAGTTTGACATTAAATCAAGGAAAAATGTAATAGTCTTGCTGAGGTTCAAAGATACTGTATGATGTACCAAATGAATTAGATTATCTGTTTTTGTACTTTTTTGTTGCAATAATTCCAATTTCTGTCAGATTATTTCCATTCAGACAAATAAGGTACCTTTAAATATAAAAGTGGCCTCTTCTGTTCCCGTTTTTAAATCTCTTTTTAACACCATGTGAGTCATTTCTTGTTGTTATTGGAAAGTTTCTTTTTAACGCTGGTATTTTACATTGTTGTACATCTGGGTTTTATGTGTTTATTGTACAGCACTTTGCATTTGTTGCTAAATGTGCTCTATAAATAAACTGGATTGGATTGGATAATGACGTTCTCCGACTGTGAAGCCAAAAGTGAGGACATCATGAACAATATATGAATTCCTACATTTCAAACGTGACTCATCAAAAAACCTTTAGGAAACACATGCGCATTCTCCAATTTTTCAGTTCATCAGTGGTCTGACTTTCACGTCTGACTAATGTCTACATACAACGTTTATTCTAGGAAACTTGATTAAAACCAGACAAAGCCATACTCACTAGTTTTAACATTATTTAACATTATGTGACTGATGTAAAAACCTTAATGGCATGAGTGTAATATGCATTTAATTTGCAAAGTTAAGAAAATGTAATTGGGCTTCAAAAGCGGGTCATCCGACACAGAGAATAATAGGCTTTCTATGAAGGAAGGAAAATTCTATAGCAATTTAATTAAACAAGTTATATTTAAGCTGATTTTCAAGTTTAAAAAAAAAAAAAATCTAATCAAACGAGAGAAAAAAAACTGTTTCTGGTGAAACAATTATTCAATTTCAGCTAAAATCCAATCCCGTTTAAAAGCGATTGACCCGGAGAGGAGCGCTAAATTAAGTTAGCACGGCTTTCAATTGGCAGCGGAAACGTAAACATGCTCATCAGCGAGAAGATTAAGGGAAGAATTGGTGTCGACATCTTCAAAGGGTTGAAAGAAGAAAAAAAAGACACAAAAAAAGAGACACACACTACAAGGCAGATGCACAGCAACACACGATTAGGAGAGTTTTCCTCCGTTCTGACCTGAGACACAGATGAAGGTCATGTAATCTCCTGGACCACCAGTGGCGAGGAACGGGATCCTTTTCTTTGTGCGTCGCTTCACCTGCACAGCAACGAGCATCTTCTCATCATGGGGAATGAAGACCTCCTTGTTGATGGCCGACTTGGCGCTCATCGTTCAAATAGGCAGGAGGAAACACAGCAGGCGGGAGGGAGAGGACGTGTGGAGCACAGGCCCTGATGGAGTAGAGCAGGATGAAGAGAAACACCAGGAGGAAGATGAAGATTAACAAAATGGGGTTTCAAACATTTCAATATCACACATAAATTAAGACAAATGTAAAATGCATCTTAAAATATGAGCTAAATTTTTACATTTCTCTTGCTCTTTTACTTTGAAACTCCTAATATAGGTCAT
This sequence comes from Gouania willdenowi, assembly GCF_900634775.1. Classification (NCBI taxonomy): domain Eukaryota; kingdom Metazoa; phylum Chordata; class Actinopteri; order Blenniiformes; family Gobiesocidae; genus Gouania; species Gouania willdenowi. The sequence goes on from NC_041065.1 coordinate 13,764,535, forward strand.
TACTAGGGGTGGGCATTGCCATGAATCTGACGATACGATACACAACCTGCATGTCACGATACAATAAATCCCGATATATCCCAATATGATACATCGCAATATCAATAATGATAAATTTCACCTTTACAAGTACAAAATTTAATGAAATACAATTTATTCAATTTTTTTAAACTTGCAGGAACAAGTAAATGGTAACTAACTAGGGATGTAAAGAATAATTGTGAGGCAGTTAAAAATGGATTCAAAGGTGTCACGATTCACACTTTTTTTTTTTTTTTTACAGCAAAGGGCACAATCTATTTAGAAATCAGGACGGACCACCGTGTTTTAAATCAGACGTGTGGAAGCATTTTGGCTTCCCCAAGACAAACTGAAAAAGAATATTTTTCAGTCGTCATTTGTCTACAGTCCTATTTTGTAAAATAAATTGTGAGAGAATCGTATCGTGAACCCAGTATTGTGAATCGAATCGTATCGGGAGTTGAGTGAATCATTACATCCCTATATTGTAACTAACTGTAATTCAAGTACAAACATCAAAACCAAGTGGTATGTTTATCAAACTGTCAAATTACATTTTAAAGTTTAACTTTTGCTTCTACAATAAAGTTAATAAATGATACATACATTCCATATTTAGTTCCAATGGATGTATTCCACAAGTTCAACATCAGTGCAAAATAAGAACACTTATTCAACTTTAGTAATGAAAAAAACTATTGTATTATTTTTTAATATGTTGTTTCAAGCAATCATATAACAATATATAGCAATCATATAACTACTACCGATGTCAACCAATATCACATTTTATGGCTAATATCATCAGTGGGCTGTATGAGTGTGACCATATCTCGATAAGGCGATATATCGCGATATTTTCAGCACGATCGATTATCGATATGCTGCCACTATGAATCTTTTTTTTTTTTTTTTTTTTAAATCGTTTTCTGATTTTTCACTAAAATGTGCAGGTAGGTCTTCACATAAATGTTGTCACTGTTTGTTGAAGGAACCAATACATTGTTTACTGTAATATTGCACTATAATGGTGTCACTGGTAAGAAAGATCCTATTATTTGTTTACAGAAAGCACTATTGGAGATACTTATTGGTTTACATTGGTATGTTGACACTTATTTACAGAAATGTTGCACTAAAATAGTGTCACTGTTCATAGGACACTTTCAATTTATTGTCTTTCAGATATAAAATAAAAATTGTATTTTTTCACTTAATCTTTTTTTTTCTTATTATGTCAGATTATCATAGATTGATTTCTGACCAATATATTGATAATCGCAGTACCGTCAGATCGTGAGATGATCGTTATCGTGAGCGTTGTATCGTGTATCGTATCGTATCGTGAGGTACCCAGAGGTTCCCACCCCTAGTGGACTGATCATATATAATTGGTGCCACTCATTTTAAAGCTAAATTCGTGTAATTTAGTGAAAGTGTTTTTACTTTCAAAATGAAATTATCTTAAAATATCCAAGTTGTGTTTCAAAATAAAATGATCCTATAGTCTGTTAATGGGCTGTGGTTTTGTGAGCGGGTACCGCTGCTTTAAGAGAAAATTACTTCATCTTGTATTGCAGCCTTTGGTTTAAAGCAGAAGGGAAAAAAAAAAAAACCAGTGGAATCAATTTCCCGTTGACAACTTCATCCTCAGGCCAATTGCCAGCACTTGTTCTCCAGTAAAAACACACAGCACTTTGCCGCTCAGCAAGTAAAGAAAAAAAGGGTCTCAAACACAGTTTTAAATTGCATTGCCTTGTTTTGCAGCCAGTGAACACATTTTATTGCTTTTAATGTTTTGGTAATGTTCTCCTTGGAAACACGGTCATTTACTGCGTGAGTAAAGATCATAAAAGTCATGTTTGTTTCACAGGTGAAACTACAGCTGAGTTAACTGTAAAGAGGCAATGACAGAGTGTTCAGTGATAATAATGCACGAGTCACACACAGACACCACAGTTTCCAGTCCAACCAGCAGAGGTGACAAGTAACAAAGTACAAAGTACAAATACTTTGTTACTGTATTTATTTCTTGGGTGAATTTTTACTTTTACTCCTTACCTTTTTAAAGAAATATCTGTACTTTGTACTCCTTACATTTTAAAAATGAGCTTGTTATTTTGAAGTTGAGAAGATCTGATGCAGTGGAAGTAAAAAAAAAATATTCATGGAGTAGATTTTTATTGCACTTTTTATGAGATGGACCATTTGTGTACACGAGGTGTCCAACTGTATGTAAATCTAAAGGAGTGCACAAGGGTTAACTTAGGGCTGGGCGATTTTGCCTAAAAAAAATCTCCGATTTTTTAAAGAAAAATTCAATTTTCGATTTTTTTTTTTTTTTCAAAGCACTTAAAAATGACTGCAGACGTCAGATTAAAAAAATAATAAACTCTTCCCTTAGCATCTCAGCATAGTGCGAATAAAAAATGTAACATGCCTGTGGCACACATATAGCCTACTCAAAGGGTAAACACATGTAAACAACAAACATTTTTATTTTTTTTAACTCAAATTTGCAAAATAAAAACTGTTGTTATCTACAAATTCGATTAATCGATTGCCCAGCCCTAGGTTAACTTAAGGCCTTCAAAGATGACATCACAGCGTAAAAATACGCAAACCAACAACCGCAAACCTGAAGAAGAAGCTAGTGCTAGTGCTAAATTATTACAGTTTGAGTTTTTTTCTGTTAGGCAGGTCCCTTAGTTTTATCGTAACATTTTCAAGTTTTTATAAATGTTAAACTCAAAGCTGCTCTGGGTTAAGTTGAGCATATGCATTGTTTTTTTCTTCACACAATTTATTTACACATTTTATCTTTAAGTGCTAAATTCTCCAGGTGTTCAAATGTAATAGATTTGAAATGTTAAACTTCAAGCTTCTTTGGGTTTTACTGAGTATTTGCATTTATTTAATACTTATTTTTGACACATTTTATCTACACATTCACGTTCAAATGTAACAGATTTAACTTGTTTCCATCCACCAGTATTCTACAAGTTCTTAAAAAAAAAATAAAAGATATGGAATTCGCTGGTTTAAAAACCATCATATTTTTGAAAGGACATTTGTTTTACTATTTAATTTTGTACATTTAATAGCATGTACTTTTTAACTTTTACTCAAGTAAGGGAGCAACTTCAATACTTTTACCAGTCATTTTTTATTCAAGTATCTATACTTTTACCAGAGTAGTAGAGACTTCTGTGGTGTTCAGTGATAATAAAGCACTAGCCAAACACAGACACCACAGTTCCCAGTCCAACCAGTCAATCTCAGCCAAGCACAGCACTTTTATAAGTTAGAGCACGATTTGACCTAAGATAAAGACACACATTGCAAAATGTTAAAAAAAAACAAAAAAAAAACGCTTCAATATTCTACAGGAATACAATGTTACACGTACAAAAAACATAAACAAAGCTCCTTATTCCACTGAAACTTTGTGGCTGAATGGCTGTTATTGTTGACTCATGGTCATTGTTAAAGTAAGATTACATCACGAGGGAGCCGTCAGCAGCGAGCCGTAAAACATTCAGCAACGACATCATTGTTGTAAAATGCATGCCAATAAACAACTGCTGTTGTTACACAAAGCTGTGATGGTTTCAATTCCTGAGAGCAACTGTAACTTTAAAGTAAATGACCTTAAAGGCTAACAACTGATCTACAAGGTAAAACACAGCCTAACCTCAATGAGTTACAGAAATAGCCTTAGAATAAAAATAATTACACATACTGTTGGTCGTATTAAATCACCTTTGTAATAGACAATGTAATTTAAACTAAACTGACCAAAATTTACTCAAGCGTCAACAGGTCATGGAGGAGAAAAGCATTTGGTGTTGCCTCCATTTGCATCCATTACTGCCTGATTTTAAAGGGAAATTAAGTTGATGCAGTTTTCATCTGCTGCATTAATTCTGCTTGTTTGACCTCCGTGTCTACAATGTCATTTAGAAACTTGACACTTCCTTCCTTCCTAGGAGTTTACTAAAAAAAGAAAAATATTTGCTTGAGTTTGCTGAAAGATTTTGCTGACGCAGTACTAGGGCCGGGACCAAAACAAAGATGGCGGCGCCGGAGAATAGCTAACGCGAGTGGCTCCTCCGAGTTTCAAAAGTGAAAGGCACTGAAGACACGCACTTGTTCGTCGAAGGTAGCTGTTCCCCATAACCCTCGTCCTTTATCCCGGGTGTGACCGGTAGGGGTGGGAACCTCTGGGTACATCACGATACGCAATACAAAGCTCACGAAAACGATTATCTCACAATATGACGATACTGGGATTATCGGTCAGAAATCAATCTACAATAATCTATGACATAACAAGAAAAAAAAACTAAAAAAATACAATTTTTATTTTATATACAGTATCTGAAAGACAATAAATTGAACAGTGACACTATTTTAGTGCAACATTTCTGTAAATAAGTGTCAACATACCAATGTAAACCAATAAGTATCTCCAATAGTACTTTCTGTAAACAAATAATAGCGTCTTTCTTACCAGTGACACCATTATAATGCAATATTCCAGTAAACAATAAATTGGTTCCTTCAACAAACAGTGACAAAATTTATGTGAAGACCTACCTGCACATTTTAGTGAAAAAGCAGAAAAGGTTTTGAAAAAATAAATAAAAATTAAAAATGTAAAAAAAAAAAAAATTGCGTGAGCATATCGATAATCAATTGTGCGCGAAAAAATATTGCGATATATCGCCGTCTCCAGATATCGTCACACTATCGTTTGAATTGAAGAGCAATATATATATATATATATTGCAATAACATATATTGCAATATTAAGAAATCAACATGTAAATCAACATGTATAAATTACTTTTAGTCAATTTATGGGGAGATAATCGATAATTGAATCGACAAGGAAAAAATAATCGCTAGATAAATCGTTTAAGATATAATCGTTTATACCAGCCCTATGCAGTACATCTGCCTTATTCTTGTCACTTAACATTAAGAGTGTCTTAATATTCCAGTATCAGCTGTGTTTTAAAGAAAAGTGATCATTCACAGCTGGTCACTGTGTACCCTAAGGCTGAAGTCTACTGTGTTTCCCAATGTCTGAATCCTTGGGTAGGAGGAGTGGATTTGACCAAGAAACCAAGCATCCCCTATATTCCGTGATCACGGAAAACAGAATTAACTTCCTGAATTCTTATTTTTTGCTTAAATTTGTTATTACTCCAATTATACTCTTAACATACATGTTTTGGGATAATATCATGCATTTAAATGCTATTCCCACCTGTAAATGGGTAGTTGAATGCATAAATGTCAAGTCTCGTGCAAAATTTTGCAATACAAAATTCAGCAAAATAACGGAGCTCTATAGAGTTACAGTATATGAAATGCAATAAACCCTCACCTTCATGTTTTGGGACAATAACACACATTTCCACGTTATCTTTTCACATAAAAATAGATAGCTGAATGTCTAAAATGCCACGGACAGACAGACATGCCGCTCAAAATCTTCGCTACTTAATCCTGCGTGATTTTAGCACAAATTACCCTGCATATTAAGCTTTAAAATAAAAAAATAATTATAACCTAAATTACTCCTATTACACATGTTGGGAAAGATTTAACGAAGTTTCATCTAAGAAGGGAAAGCCGATAAAACAGAAACAAAATGGAATTGGGTTAACTAACATAGAAATTAAAAGGAAATTAACAAAAAGCAGTTCTTATTCTGTACTTACTTGTTGTTGTTGTTGCACTGACTACAGTGAATTTAATCAATAGCCAAGTATAACATATAAAAGTCAATGTAACATGATCAATCTAAGTTGGATTGATTTTTACATTGAAAGAACGCTTCACCACTGAGATGTTTCCAGCATTATTGAGCCTGCCGTCTTTAATAATCTCCCTCTCAAAGCTTCCTGCAAAGCGAGTCTTCAACAGTAAACAAAAAAAAAAAAACCTACGCCAACATTTGTGGAAAGTAATTAGAAAAGCTAATAAATATTCCTGTCTGTCAAATCTCAAAGATGTACGGCATCCAAAAACGTCAACAGACAGAGGCCAAGTTGTAAATATAAGCATGAGGGTAGTTTATTATTCAACCTACTGTGTAAAAAACTAACTCTGAGGCCTTTAAAGTTCATAGAAAACAGGAGCAAACTGTTTTCAACTGACTTTCAATGACTAAAAGTTCATTAGCATGAATAAAGTGTCATGAAGGCTGTAATTAAGTGTTGTTCGTTACCCCAACCCTCAGCCATCATTACCCTAACCTTAACCTTTACTACTGATAGAGCAATACATCGGCCAGCCTATATTAACGGCTGATTTTTGCGTTTTTTACGTGTATCGGTATCGGCCGATGCGGGCTGCAGCGTTCGCCGATCTGCATTATATACAGAGAGCAGAAATAATGTTTTACTTCTTCTTGTTCTAAATCACCTGTTTTTAATATTTGTTAAATATTTTTTTTACTTGTTCTTTTTCTAAATCACCTGTTTTTAATATTTGTTAAATAGTTTTTTTTTACTTGTTCTTGTTCTAAATCACCTGTTTTTAATATTTGTTAAATAGTTTTTTACTTGTTCTTGTTCTAAATCACCTGTTTTTAATATTTGTTAAATAGTTTTTTACATGTTGTCATTCTACCTCACCTTTGTTAATATCAATAAATGTTCCTTTGTTTAAGATTGAGACTCATACCATTTGTTGACATCCTTGTATAATTTTTATGATGTAAATTGATGGAGCAAAAGTAGTATCGTCTCCAAAAATCGGCTCAAGAAAATCAGCAGTCTGTATCGGTCATCGGCTAAGGCTGATGGGAAAAAAAATTAGTATCGACACTAAAAAAAAATCCATATCAGTCTATCCCTAACCCTACCTAACCCCACTAGATCCTTCAACCTAACCCAAAAAAATGCCAACATAGCTCCAAAGGTGTCATAATTTAGTGAACAACACTTAATGACAGCCTCTACGACGCCTTATTCATGCTTCTGACAGATAACAGCGTAAAATCAGCCTTATTTATGAAACTTCAAATAAAGTGTTACCCCTTTATGTTTCCATGCAGTATGGATACAGCTACTTCAAGTGAAATGTGATACAAATTGAGCACACAGTACTCCCTCCAATCACGTTGCCCTCTCTAAAAACAATCAGCCCTTTCCACGATCACATTTTTATGCTTTCCATGATTCTGTGAATTCCCTGTAAGGCATGCTGAATTAATTAAAAACTAACTGCTGTTGTGTTCTGGTACCAAATCAGCACGGTGGACTTCCTCTGAGACATAGAGTTTATTTCTCTTCCCCACCATCTTTCAGCAAAGAAAAAGGCCTGCCCACATCTCCCCTCAAGCTGTCATCAACACACACACACACACACACACACACACACACACCCTCAGGCGGCCCACCGAAGCATGACGGGAAGGAAGGATCAGGAGAAAGAGGGAAACACACAGTAGGAAAGAGAGGAGGAGGCCGACACTTCTAGACAGTGAAATTTAGCTTTGACTTTGAGCTGTTTATGCAACGCTTAGGAGTCCAGGGCAACACAGACATTCGTAGCCTTGGAGTTGCTGTGGCTGCAAAGACAATGCACATATATTCTACTGCTGCTCATCACCCCCACTTTCACTTTTCAAAAACACTTCATTAACTGTGGCTGCGTGCCGCCGCGCACTCAGAGGAGCAGCGCTGCTCCTTCTCTCGCTCGTCTGGAGTGTTAATGTGAAATGTGTTCAGTGGGTGCTTACTGCTCTCCAGGGGCCACGGTGGAGTGAGCCATCTGAATCAGCCCTGCTTTAAGCGCCAACACGGGCCCGCTCTCCAAGAGTTACGGGAGCTACTACAGTGGCCCTAAGATTTAATGTGGTTATATAGCAGACTTCCATCTTTCTCAGAGACGCATTTAAAAGTTTAAAAGCAAACCAACGGCATTCACAGGTTAATAAAAATCTACCCAAGTTTATTTATAGCCTAAAACTCTCTGACTGAAGGCTGTAATACATATAATGAAATATTAGATGCAAACATATGGTACGTATAAGCTAAACAGATCCAGTTTAGGGTCGCAGGGCACTCATTGTGTAAAGCATGGTACATCATAAATAAATATAAAACAACACAGTTCCAAACACATTCCCTCCTTTGCTCTGGTAGAAAATGTAAATTAACCAAAAATACAGGATTTTAAATGTTGAGAGGAATTGTGAGTAATCAGAGGAAAACTTGAAGTTTTAATCTAAAGGTGCCATGTCATGCTATTTTTCACTCATCTCCATTTGTTCTAAGAACCCCAAAAACATAGTATTTCAGGTTTATTTTCACAAACTCGCCTGTTTTCTGAAAAGTCACTTTCTGAGCAACTCTACACAAACAGGTTGATCTGTGGCCTACGTATGAATATTCATGAGTGGGCGTGTCTATAGACATGACACTGACTTCCTCCTCCCCGCACGGTGACGTAGGGGCAGAGAGCGGCCCGCCCTCCTCCCACCCACTCCGTAGCTGAGCTCATGCTGCTTTATAAACACGAGACAGAGTGTGGGGGCGGGGCTTTTGCCGGTACATACATAGACTGTAGAAAATACATACATAGCACTGTGCGAAGGTCGCTGAAATGCTCACCTTCGTGGGCGTGTCTGTTTACATGTCAATCACGGCAGAGAGCTTCCTGGAGGTGTGGCTTCTCCAGCTCAGTGCGAATCACCCTCTGACTAATGATTTGACCATGTGTATGAAGCCCAAATAGCACTTTATGATGTTTAAAGCACAGAAAAGTCCATTTAGCTTAACATGGGCCCTTTAATAGCGATTTCATCCAAGAAGTTCCTTCAGTTCTGTTGAAGGGCATCTGACCAAAAAAAATTGAGAAGCTCGTTGTTAACATCTTCGAGCACAGCGATTCTCAACTGGTGGGTCGGGACCCAAACGTGGGTCACGGACAGTTGGTAAAAAAAAAAAATACATACTTTGTTTATCTCAAATTGTCTTTTATTTTGAAAGAAACTTTTCTTTTGACAGACATGCTGTGAAATGCATGTTGCACAAGAAAATATATAGATTTATATTTAAAAAAAAGATTATCTGTGTGTGTTTTTAACAGCTGTTTTTGAAAAACTAAATTTGGTTGGTTGAATTAAAAAAAAAAGTGGGTCCCAGGGTGAGACCAGTTGAGAACCCCTGTTCTAGCAAACCTTCCAGTCCAGCTTCGAGAAACTATTCCAAAGCTTGTTGATTCCAATACAAAAAGAGCCAAATCCTTCAAGTTCCTGCTGTTCCAAAAAAAATGGGACAAAAATAAACTTAAAATACTAAGACTCATAAACACTAAAAAATAAAATCAATAAAAAATAAACCAAAAATTGTTCATTCTGGATTTGTAAGAACATGATTGCTCTTTTGGTTTCAATATGAACCCCGTGGTAGACGTTAGTATAAGAACAGGAAGGACATAGACCACTTCTCCAGAGAGAAGGCTAAATTATGTTTTGTTATGATGCATTGCTTTGTTAAAACATTATCAAATCATATAAAATACTAGTCAATTAAATTAGAGAGCGCTCATTAAGATATTTGCTCCACCTTCAGACGTTTTTCAGCAGAACGCTACATGACGTAAAGCTTCTTTCAACAACAGTGATCCTTCACACTGAGATGTAGTCCAAACCGTAGAATTAGTACACTTTATAAGGTGACACTATAAGTTTATCAGAAAATATAAGAGCCTCTTTAGTCTGACAAGATAAGTAACTAACTGAAAAAACAAATCCTCCTCTCAGTACAGTTCATATCTTGTCCTCCCACTCCCTTTAGAAGTCTTTGGAAACTTTCAAATGCAACGCTTTCCTTGATTTAACAATCAAATCTCAAAGATCCATGACTGAAATAAAAAAAATTCTGTCTTATCTGCAGCAGCTTAAAAAAACCTCTCTAATACACCCACAAGGCCAAGCCTCCCACAGTGCAAACATCTTCACAGAATAAATCTTTAGTCAGTGATGATGTCATTCAATAGTCTTCCAAGGAAGTGAACGGTACCCTACAGCGTGACAAGAACAGATGGTGAACGTTACCTCTTGTAAAATAATCGAGAGATTACAACATCTATCCTGCTGTTTTTGTAGCGTCCATATCAGCCGCTGAAAATGTGCTAGAGTGTATCCGGCATCTCTGGGTTTGGAGGTTTAGATGTTCTCACATGGATGACGTTTCTACACGGCTGTGTCACCTGCAACTTGTGCTCCATGCCCTATTATGTATACACGTTCTACTGTTTGACATTTTTATAATGTATTTGTATGTTGAGTTTGATAAACATCTCAAGGCTTTAAAGCACTTGCGTCCAACTTAAGGCCCCAGGGGTAAAATTCGGCTTTTTGAAGCATCCAATTCAGTCCGCAGAAGAAAGTAATAACGACAGAAAACATGAATCATTGAGTAAATTACCAAATACTTTAGTTATAGATATCTCAGCGCTTACAAAATCACAGTTTACCCCATGCTTATATCACATGATGGAAGTTCTTTTTAATCGCAAATAGCTGAACATCCAAGCATGCACGACAGCACCTCGTCCTCAACCCAGTGACGGCGGACTCAACAAGACGTCTGGCAACGCAACAAGCCGTCAAACCAGCTTCAAGCATACCATTAGCACGTTCTCTAAGATTCTGAGTGAGGTGTACCATCATGAAAATGCGGTAAATATTGAATATTACTAGGGATGTGAATCTTTAGGTGTTTCACGATTCGATTCAACTAGGGATGTAACGATTCACTCAACTCCCGATACGATTCGATTCACGATACTGGGTTCACGATACGATTCTCTCATGATTTTTTTCATTTACAAAATGGGACTGTAGACAAATTTAGAAAATACTGTATTATTTTCCTTTTATTTTTCATTGTCAAAAGAATTCCTTGATAAACTATTCAAAACAATGCAATTTAACTAAAAATAAATCTTGAATGAAACAAATAAAGGAATAATACAAATGAAAATGAAGCCTATTAATTTAAATTCTGGTTCTATAATAAACAATGCAAAACTGCATAATAGTTCTTTTTCTTTTTAAAAGTGCAACTGAAAATGTATTTTGTGCCTCAACAATTGTCATTGCACTAATTTACGTCATATTTGTTTGAACCAGCAGAGGGCGGTTGGCATGCAGATATCTTGCAGTGAAGAAGAGAAGCTATGCTAGCAGACAGAGCTAATAGAAAAACGTGACTTTTACAGATATTCAAGTAATATTACAGATATTCTTTCGGTGCTAAAGGGGCAATGAATCATTTATTAACATATTTAAGAGTAGAAGGCAGCCAGAAAGAAAGTATTAGCAGATTCCGCCCATCGCCAACACTTCCGGATCGAGCCCTCTGCTGGTTAAAAAGTACTGCGATTCAATTGTCAGAAAATCGATATCAACCGTGATACCTATGAATCGATTTTTAACTGCCTTATGATTAATCGTTACATCACTAGATTCAACCGATTAAAAAAATGATACAATGCATAGTGTGTTAAGGCAAATTGTGGCATCAAAACAATAGAGTTTGTATAAGATCATTTTAAATAAACTGATTCCAATGATGTAATCACACAACGGCAAACTTAAGACAAAAGGTGCTAACATGCTAAACAAATAAAAAAAACTTACTTACTGTACAAGAAATAACTTGCATAAATAAAACTGCCTAAATAAAAGCTTAGGCCAGGTGCCTCCTTCTTCCAGAACTAAGTCTCAACTCTCAGTGACTATACAAAAATTGCATAACTACTTTTGTCCTGTACTTTGTCTGTTTCTTGTTGACGTTGTTTTGGTTTTGTGTTTCTACTTGTATTGTGTGACTTGTAATAAAAAATATATAAATAAAAAAGTCATTTTTGAAGTTTATGAATGGAATCAGAATTGTGGATGATTAGAATCGTGATTATTATGTGAATCAATTTTTTTTCCCCACCCCTAAATATCACCATTTGTGTTTTAGACTCCAGATACACAAACAAACCCAATTTTCTGATGCCATTGCGATATTGCTCAAAACATTTGTACACCTGCATCACACGCTATTGGGTTTGTCTACATTTGTTACAAATCACCAATTTTGTTTTGTGTCTTAGTGGAAATATCAGCAGAAAAAACTTGCTTTTTGTTAGTGGTTCAGTAAATATTTGCTGGTTTTACTCCTTAAATTGGAAGGTTTTACTTGGTCTACATCTGTGTGTGGCCCAGAGTTGGACTGGTGTCCTGTTCAGGGTGTAAACACACATACACCTTTAAGTAAGCTGGCTGAGTCCAACCCCTTCTAACATAGATCAGGACAAGCAGGCAAAAGGGAATAAAAATGATGGATGAACAGATGTAGAGATGTAAAGTTCAGGGAATACAATTTCTAGTCACTCATCGGTAATAGAAAGATATTTGGTGAAAGATTGCGTACTTATAATAGTGTTTTACGATAATTATTTAAAAATAGGGTAAAAAAACAAATCAGTCCTTTAGTTATTTTTTTTTTTTTTTTTTTTTTTTTTTTTTTTTTTTTTTTTTTTTTTTAAAAATAGAAAAAAAAAAAAAAAAAAAAAAAAAAAAAAAAAAAAAAAAAAATAGTTATTTTTTTTAATATCAAGCCTAACGCAACCACAACAGAACGGCAGCTTATTGAATAAACTCTAGCATCCAAGTTTTCAGATCTAGGACCTAAATCCCTCATTCTGAAGGAACTCAAGCCAAATCAGCAAAGCCTCTTAATGCTGTTCACCACCCACAACATGCAGTGATATGGTCCAACTGCATTTACATTAAGAAGAAATTAAAGGAGTGGAACACAAAGACCCAAACAATATCTCTAGACCTGAAGCTTTTGATCAACATGACAACTAAGGTAACGCAAATCCTATACGGAACAATCTTGCTTTGCAATCATATATCTTTAGTTAAATTATCTTTAAGTAGGGGTGAGTATTGGCAAGGATGTTGCAATACGATATGTATCGCGATACGTGGGTCACAATACGATATTATCGCGGTATTCTAGTCAATATCACAATTAAACGTAGAGAGTTGCTGTATGTGTTCATCAGAAGATATTAATCATTCAGAGGACACATTGAGTCAAAACTATTTTCATCAAAACATCCTATTTATTATTCATTATTAGTGTATTTGCACATTTTCACTGAAAAAAAGAAAATGCAGTGTTACGCACTGCCATCATAAAATAAAGTGCAACAAGTTTCTTTTCACTGAAACGACTGCGTAGAAGTCTCAAAGTAACCATTACAACAGCACTGTAAGAACTGTAAGTGAGAACATTAAGGATAAATCACCCTGAGTTACTGATAATGCACAAAAATATGAAAAAAATATGTATCCTATTGTATCAGTTTAAACACTGATCTGAACAGATTATATGAAAATAAAAAAATGGCCGTGCATACATAGATATTGCAGGCACTACACACTGCTAACATAAAATCAAGTGCATCAAACAACCATTGCAACACATTGAAAGCATTGTAACCACCACTGAAATATTGCACAAATACACAAAAATATTGCTTAAATATCCCAAAAAAAAAAAAAAAAAAAAAAAATCGGTACCCAAAAAATTGCGATATATCGTAAAATTCACACCCCTATTCTTAAGCATTTCATATAATGAACTGTCTCTTTGTTTGAATGTTGAAAATGTAAAAGTCTTCACAGAAATGCTACAAGAACAAGTAGTTTGATGAGTAGCTTCACGCTTTGAACACTTCATTTACCGACAGCGTCACACAGGTACACAACACAGATTGTGAAAATGTTTGCACCCATCAGATAAAACAAGGATCACACTGACTTGTTGTAGCTGTCTCTTTGCAGTGATGCTGAGACTATTATCAGCCTCTTTGCAAGTGGGAGCAGTTTGATTAAAATCGATAACTGTAAGATCTTTGTTATACACTTGAAATGTTTCTCATTAATTGGAATTTATAATGGACTCCGGAGGACTAGAGACAATTAGAAACCAGAGTAGAAGGTGCGTGTTTGTGTGTGTGCCAGTGTCATATTTCTAATAAGAAATAGGAGAGAAAGCATCAATCACAAAGAGGATCACTCTCCATCAAAGCAGCAGGCTGAACAGGATCACTTGGTTCTCCCTCAAAAGAACAGAAATGTAGAAGAACCCCTCGGTTTTACTTGGTGACTCAGCTCCTACTAAAGGTTATATAGTGCCAGGGATGCATAGGGCTGCCCATGAATCAATGAACGCCATGCCAGGCCCACAAATGAGTTCATTCTTTATAGCCCAGCACCTTTCAGCAGTAAAGCATTTGGTAAGGGCTGAGCAAACGTAGAGCAAGGAGTGACGATCATTACCACAATGATGGAGCAATAATATGAGCTATAAACAGGTTAATATACTTTAAGTTAGATGTGCTGTGTACTGTCAATACCAATGTGTTGGATTTGGAAAACGGATTAAGATGATGTTAAAAACCTGTCTGAATGTCCATCAAACCACATCCTGTTCACTGCTTCTCTACAGACTGAGAGTTGTGTAATACAGCACTTCTTCAAAGAGCAGATTTTAGTAAAACAGAAAGAGAAGGGCTTCCTCCTTCTCACAACAGCACACAAAACAAACAGTGTTCCATCTGATAAAAGGAACATGCTGAAGTTCTGGATCAAAACCAGCTCACCTTGTAATTTACATTAACTCTAGGGATGTAACGATTAATCGCAAGGCAGTTAAAAATCGATTAATAGGTATCACGGTTGAAATCAAATTTCTGAAAATTGAATCGCAGTACTTTTTTTAATCCACTAGTGTAGGCGGCGGGCGGAGTCTGCTAATACTTTCTTTCTGGCTGCCTTCTACTCTTAAATATGTTAATAAATGATTCATTACCTCTTTAGCACCGAAAGCATATCTGTAATATTACTTGAATATCTGTAAAAGTCACGTTTTTCTATTAGCTCTGTCTGCTAGCATAGCTTCTCTTCTTCACTGCAAGATATCTGCATGCCAACCGACCACTGTTACCAGCGCCCTCTGCTGGTCCAAACAAATATGACGTAAATCAGTGCAATGACGGTTTTTTTTTTTTTTAAAGTCCAATTGTTAAGGCACAAAATACATTTTCAGTTGCACTTTTAAAAAGAAAAAGAACTATTATGCAGTTTTGCATTGTTTATTATAGAACCAGAATTTAAATTAATAGGCTTCATTTTCATTTGTATTATTCCTTTATTTATTTCATTCAAGATTTATTTTTAGTTAAATTGCATTGTTTTGAATAGTTTATCAAGGAATTCTTTCGACAATGAAAAATAAAAGGAAAATAATACAGTATTTAAAAATTGTCTACAGTCCCATTTTGTAAAATAAATCGTTAGAGAATCGTATCGTGAACCCAGTATCGTGAATCGAATCGTATCGGGAGTTGAGTGAATCTTTACATCGCTAATTAACTCCTTAATAAATGGAAATTAAACCATGATGGCAGGACATAATATTGTTGTTAATGTCAATCCAGAAAAAGTTGAACAATTAAACTCATTTTAGAGAAAGACACAATACAGTTGTCCCTCACTATAACGCGGTTCACCTTTTGTGGCCTCGGTATTTCGCTGATTTTTTTACAGTGCAATTTTGCATGCATTTTTTGCGATTCAATTTTCAGAAAATCGATATCAACTGTGATACCTATGAATCGATTTTTAACTGCCTTACGATTAATCGTTACATCCCTAGTAGCAGGTTAAAGTTCTCTCTGTAGCACTGAGCTAGGATAGCATTAGCCACTAATCACACCGGCTTTTTTCACTGGTGGTTTATGTTTATGAGAGGAGAAAGAGGAGCACAGCTCCTCGCTTCAGCAGGCACTGAAACTCACCGTGTTGGATGTGTCGCTGGTGGGCGGTGATTCGCTTCAAACACGCATATGAAGCGAATGGGGACATTTTTTGATCCTGCGCACTTTGAAGTGCTGTATATTTGCAAGTTTGCTCCCCGACAAAGCCCCCAATGTCAACGTCCGTCTGAAAAAAGT